>NC_133432.1:20466500-20781083 GCF_011762505.2 Arvicanthis niloticus
ATCCAAGGGCACTTCACACACACACACACACACACACATACACACACAGAGAGAGAGAGAGAGAGAGAGAGAGAGAGAGAGAGACAGAGAGAGAGACAGAGAGACAGAGAGACAGAGAGAGAATGCTCCTTTACAAGGAATAATTAAACTGATTATAAAAACAGGTAGGGCTGGAGAGATGGCTCAGTGGTTATGAGCACTTGCTGCTTGTCTTAGTCACTCTTCTATTGCTATGAAGAGACACCATGACCAAGACAGCTCTTATAAAAGAAAGCATTTCATTGGGAGACTTGCTTACAGTTTTAGATTTTTAACTATTATCATCATGGCAGGAAGTATGCAGGTGTACAAGCAGATGCTTGAGGAGTAGCTAAGAGAGAGAGAGAGACAGACAGACAGACAGACACTGAGACTGACTGACTGACTCTGGGCTTGGCTTGGGCTTTTGAAACTTCAAAGCCCATCATCCCCAGTGACATACTTCCTCCAACAAGGCCACACCTTCTAATCCTTTCAGTCCTTTCAGACATCCTTAGTCACTCCCTAGTGACTAAGTATTCCATATTAGAGCCTGTGGGGGTCGTTCTTATTTAAACTACCACACTGCTCCTGCAGAGGACCTGGGTTTGCTCTCTAGCACTCACATCAGGCAGGTTACAGCTGCCTAGAACGTCACTTTTAAAGGATTTGATACCCTTTTCTGACTTCTGAAAGCACTTGCGGATATCCATGAGGTGCACATAAACTCATGCAGGCATGCGTATGCACAGAAGGTCGAGGTAGGTGGATCTCTGTGAGTTCAAGGCCAGCCAGGTCTACAGAGTGAGTTCTAGATCAGCCAAGGTTACATCGTGAGACCCTGTCTCAAAAACAAAACAAAAACAACCACAAAAAGAACAAGAATAACAAAATCTTAGCACTAGAAAGCCAGAACTACCTGGCCATGTATTTTTCTGGCTTCCATTTATATCTGTTACCCCCAAGATCAGGCCTAATTCTCTCTCCTTAAGCTCATCCTGGTGAACTCCGTGGAGAGGCAAAAGCTGTGGGAAATGCATGCTTCTCACTCATGTAAGCGAAGAGTGCATATGTGGTATAGGCTTGTCTTCCATCATTCTAAGTATATTTGAAATGGTTCTTCCAGAGGAAATATGAGAGGTTTACTAATGAAAATTTTAGAATTCACTTCATTTCTCTTACATCGCATACATGGCTTTTTGTTCGTGTCACTGTAGTGTCTGAGAAGCACTGTAACACAGAGTGAGGCCTAGCTGTGTTCTGGCTTGGCCAGCAGTTTGTCAAGTAATATAGGAAGGAAACCATCTTCCTGTGCCTCAGTTTCCTCACATTTAAAGTTATTCTGAGAAATGTTCCTTTACTTTGGCTTCTCCTCACCTCCCCCCACCACCGGCATCCCACAGTGCACGAACTTGAACCCAGGCCCTGAGCCCAGCCCACCATCTTAATTCTTGCATCAAGCATAATTGATCAGAGTAAACTTAGGATTCTGTCTTATACATCAGTGGGAGTGGGAACTGACACAAACAGATGTAATAGACTAATAAATGAAGAGTGGGTTAGGGGCTGGAGAGATGGCTCAGCAGTTCAGACTTCCTGTTGCTCTTCCCGAGGACCCCAGTTCAATTCCCAGCACCCACTTGTGATTCACAACATCCCTGCCTCCAGTACTAGGAGATCCAGTGCCCTCTTCTGGCCTTCACAGATACTGCATGCCTGTGGTGCATAGACATACCTGCAGGCAAACACTCATACACATTAAAAACCATACAAAGGAGGCTGGGAGATGACTCTGGGTAAAGCATTTTCCACAGACGTTGGAGGCTTGAAAGTCAGACTCCCAGAACCTGTGTAGAAACCAAGTAAGCCTATCAACTCTCTGTTTTCCCAGCCCTTGGGATGCAGAGACAAGATCCCAGGAGTAAGCTGCTTGGCTGGACTAGCCCAAATCTCTGGAAGATCCCACATCAATAAAATGGGGAGTCATTGAGACTTTTGAGTCTCCACATTCATGCACACACATGCGTACATGCATTTCACACACATACACATGCAAAGAAACCAAGCCATAGAAGGCGAAAGGAAAGGAAACAGCTGAACTGTGTAGTTCTAGCCTTCCTAAAGATAAGGAAATTGTAACATTAAACCTGGAAGAAAGGACCAGTAGGCTAATCTTAGGGAAGTGTTAGCTGCCTGGGATGTTAGCAAGGACGTTTAAATGTGGCCATTCTGTGCTTTATTGAATAACCAATATGCATATTCTGTATTATGTTGTAGTCCATGGAGAAAACCAGAGGGTAAAATATTGTCAGTACCTTCTAGGAACTCACAGTAGACTCTAGTTGCAGCCATCACTAACATCACTAATTTCTTGGCAGTTGAAACAAATGTATTCAAAATGAATTCACTGCAGTTCTTAGGGCTGGATAGCTGGCTCAGTCGGGGACTCACAGACACTCCTAACTCCAGCTCTAGGGCTTACAGGATCTTCTGACATCTGTGGACACTTGTACTTATGTGCACACACCCACACACAGACAGACTCCTAATTAAAAATAAAGGAAGTCTTGTTTTCAAGGAGCTCACAGTTCATATTAGCCATCCACTGTCATGGAGTGGTGTGACAGACAGTAGTATTGCAACAGTAAGGATGGATTAAAGTTGAATGTCGAAGGGATGAGTGGGTGTTAGCATAGGCATGCTACCTTGCAGAAGCAACTCAGGGATGCTTCAGGCTGATAACAGGCAGAATTGGATAAGAGAGAAGGGGAGGCCGGTGATGTGGGGAAGTTATAGAGACCAAGCGCCAGATGAAGGCTGGACCATAAAAGAGTTTCCTTGTATTTTAGGTATGATTATTTTCTGAGAAGAATTGCCTGCTGAAAGGTCTTAAGCAGGGGAATGTTGAGTGTATTTGCATGTGGGGGCAGTCAGCGAACTGAGTGGGGAAAGTCAAAACTCACGCAAGAGGCTGTGGAGTTGCTGTTATTTACCTATGTATTTATTTTGTGTGAGCACACCCACCACAGTCAAATGTGTAGAAGTCAAAGGGCAACGTGAGGGAGTTGCTTCTCTCCTTCCTTAGGTTTGAACTCAGGTTGGCAGGCTTGGTGCCAAGTGTATTTACACACTGAGCTGTCTCGCTGGTCCTGCTAGAATTCTGTAGTTTTGTTGATTGAAAAAAAAAGATGATGAAGAAGAAGATGATGATGATGGTGATGACAATCATCATATATTCATCATGATCATCATCTTCTAACAGCAAAATGGGGCTGGAGAGATGACTCAGCAATTACAAAAATTGGCTGCTCTTTCAGAGGACCCGGGTTCATTCCTGTTGCCCACATGGTGGCTCACAACCATCTGTTAGCTCAGTTCCAGGGGTCCAACATTCTCTTCTGGCTTCTATGGGTGCCAAGCACATAAGTGGTACAGACACACCCATACACATAAAATAAAACTAGCAAGACCTTTTAAGGATAACATAGTTGCAAGACTTTGTCATTGCTTTCAGATTACTTTGTTTCTGTTTACTTGTAGGTCTTTGCTTTACTCCTTGATTATTTTGTTGACTGTTTGCTTTGTTTCAGATGCCTCTAGTTGTTCCAAGAGGATTAGGAAATGGTACTTCACTCCATAGTTACCTATGGGTTCCTGCCTTGTCCTTACCCGCTGTTAAGTATCCACAGCATCCTGGATGATGACGGGTTTAACAGAGATTGCAGTGGAGTGAACTAACCACAGTGCAGTGGTCTAAGTGCACACACGATGTTTTACCCAGTAGTTTGAGGTTGCAGAGGGAGAAGTGGTTGGTTTGGGGCTGGAGGACGGGAAACTAGTACCCGGAGAAGGCTTCCCTGAGGAGATGATGTGTGTAAAGGCGAAAGGAGCAAGCACAGGCAGTGGCTGACCAGCCGGAGCTGGTGGGGTTAGTTCTGAGGGCGGGCAGGCTCCACGGCACCAGTCCTGCTTGGGAGGTGGTGTGGGGCACAAAGACCAGTGTGGGCGCCCTGGAAGCTGCTCTTTAAAGGCTCTTCCACATGTGGACTGAGGATGGGACTCGGTTAATAGAGCGCTGCTTGGCACGCACAAGACTCTGGGCTCCATCCCTAGTACTGCATAAACTAAGCATGGCGCATGGTGGCCCACACCTGCAGACTGCTGGGACATGTGAAGGGGGATCAGAAGTTCAAGGGCCACATGAAACTCTGTCTTAAAAAAGAGGAAGGCAACAAATAAAATTAATAATAATAAATAATAATAATAATAAAAACTTTAAAAAAAAAAGAAGAGGAAGGCACTTCCACCCGTGACATGCTTGGTTCCAGTGGCACTGAAGGAGAGCCTGCATTACGCTTCACTTCCTCTGCTCCCCGCTGCCTCTCATAAGTCCACTCTGATCACTGTGAAAGGCTTTATCGTTGCTCTTGTCTTGTGGATTAGAGAGCTGTGACTCAGTGCTTTATCTAATGCCAGATGACTAAGAAGCCCGATTCAGACCGAGCCCAGCTCTCCCCATCTCTAGTAATTAACTGGGCTTCTGCTAGACCAACTCAGTGCCTTCTTCTCCTCTGCATTTCCTTGTCTAGATTCATTCTAAAATGTACAGAGTTGATAGAAAAGGTATAATCTTGACTGACTGAATGGAAAACACACACACACACACACACACACACACACACACACACACACACACACGGAAATGTGTTCCTTCTGTTTGTGTTGTTTGTCATGGGTTACAGCCAGTTGTAAACATGAGCTTGAAGAATCCAGAAGAGGAACATGTCAGCAAAAGCAGACAGCATGTCTCTGTGTGCGCAATATTGAGAACTTGTGGAGGCCAGGGACAACTTTGTGGAGTAAGTTCTTTCACTTTCACACTGGTCCTGGGAACAGAACTCAGGTCTCAGGCTTGCATCATTGGGCAGCAAGCACCTTCACCCGCTCCACTGCACCGCCTCGCTGGCCCCGTCTCAGCTCCTTGACAAATTCATACATGTTCAACAACAAATGGTTATATTGAGCCTTCTGTGATCCTCACTGAGTTTCAGCAAGTCAGCTTACCAGTCTCGTGTTAAATGTCCTCCACACACCTGCCCTCCAGTGGTCTGACACAGCTCCCAGATAGTTTCATACAAAACAGCTTGAGTTTTTAGCTTGTGATCCCCGCCTCTCCCCCCCCACCCCCACCCCCAAGTATCCAAGGTTTTAGTGCCTGCTCTTAATACTTGGCCAGCCTTTCCTCATGACCATAGTGCTTACTGAGTATGCTGTTCCGTTCTGTTTTGGCTCTTTGCTCCTTGTCTCTGGGTCTAGGGCCCGCCCCCAGGTGCTCCGACCATGGGTTCTGACTGTTCTGATACAGTACAGGGCTTATAGTGAGCTCACTGAGTAAGACTGGAAGTTGCTGCTGACGTTAGTGGAGATTAACCGCTGGACACATCCTTTGGTGAATGCAGTCTTGAGCTACAGTGAGTTCTCTTTATGCCTAGGAGCTAGACGTGAACGCCGAAAATAGCAGGGAATGGACGTTAGCTGGCAGGATGGCACTGGCTTTGCCACATTGATTGAATGGGAGGTTCATGATTAACCACGAGGAGCTGGTGGTTGGCAAAGGAAAGGACAGGCTTAGGGGCTTGGTTCATTTTTTTATTTTATCTTTACCTGACACATTTCCCAAGCATCTTTTTGGGCATAGAGTGTGGCTACTTTCCTGATTGTAATGTCAGGATGTATGAGCTTGCCCATGAATGCATATATCTGGGCCTGTGTGTGCAGTGAGTCCTGGCACGGGCTAACTAGCCACCAACCTGTACCTGTGCTTGTTGACTAATTGTTTTTCCATTACAATGTTTTGAGATGTATTTTTGCTTTAGTCTTTGAGATTATAATGTAATTGTATCATTTCTCCTTCCTTTTTTTGTTTTGTTTTGTTTTTTTGTTTTTGTTTTTCGAGACAGGGTTTCTCTGTGTAGTCCTGGCTGTCCTGATGCTCACTCTGTAGACCAGGCTGGCCTTGAACTCAGAAATCCGCCTGCCTCTGCCTCCTAAGTGCTGGGATTAAAGGCGTGCGCCACCACCGCCCGGCTTCTCCTTCTTTTTTATCCCTCCATATCCTCTTATGTCTCATTCAAGTTCATGGTCTTTTTTTCTTTTTTAAAAAAATTCACTTTTAGTTTATGTGCTTTGTGTTTTGCCTGACTGTGTGGCAGACCATTGTGAGCTACTTTGTGGGTGCTGGGAATTGAACCCTGGTCCTCTGGAAGAACATTCAGTGCTCTTTACCGCTGAGCCATCTCTCTAGCTCCAGTCTCTTTTTAATTATTGTTACATATATATGTATATATGCATATACATTTTAAAACATAAAACCACAACCCAGTCAATCCATATAATGTTACTTGTATTATATGTTTTCAGGGCTGAGCATTTAGTATTGGGTAAACAATTGGTGTATTTTTCAGAGAAGAGTGTTTCTCGTGCTCTCAGCGTTCCTTAGTTGTCTGTTACAGGGAGCAGAGGAATCCATGAGCGAGTGAAGTCCCGTGTGGGTATATGTTGTTGACACGGGTACAACCATGTCCAGTCCAGCACCCACTGGAAAATGTCAAAGTCTTCCTCTAGTTCATGTGTGGATGTTGATGGCATGTCGAATATTCGTTCACAGCCTGAAGACTGCTCCCTACAGAGACCGCTCCTACTAAGGTTAGCTAGTCTTTCCCCACGACCCAGCCGTAAGCCACAAACTGTCACCGTGGTTATCCGTGTGTAATAACCCTGCTTCAGTTGTATGCGGTAATCTCTCTCCCCTGGTCAATCTATAGAACAAATATGCTGAGCCTCCAGGGTGCTGCAGTTTCTCCATCAGAAAGCCCAGTCCACAGAACCCCAGCTTTTCTTTGTGCCTGTGTGTGTCTGCCTCCAGTCAGGTCTATCCTTGGAGTTCTTGGTCTATGGTTGAGGCCTCCTGAGTGTTCCTCCTGCCACATTGGCTTATCTGCAAATGTCATCCTTGTTCACATCATGGTCAGGCAGCCATGATAGTGCCACTTCATGGGTGTAGCACCTCTTGAATGTCTAGGAGAGGAACTCACAGCACCTTCCTGTGCCCCTGGTCTCACAATGTCCCTGCCCCCTCTTCTGCAGTTCTCTTTGAGCCCTAGGTTCAGGATCTGTGGTGAAGATACGAGGTTAGTTTTTATGTTATACTTATGGGCGGTTTGCCTGCATGTACGTCTGTACCACATGAGTGCCTGGTGCCCACCGTAGCCAGAAGAGGGCGTCAGATCCACTGGGATGTAGTTACAGACGATTGTGAGCTGCCATGTTGTAGGATTGGAACCTAGGTCCTCCAGAAGAGCAGCTAGTGTTCACTGAGCTACCCATCCCATTCCCGGCCTTCTCCCCAGTCAACACAACAGCAGAACCCGTACCAGGCCCAGCATCATGGCATTTTCATTTTACTTACATGTCTATGTGGATAAAGGAGAGGTGGATGGGCTTGTGCTACGGGGTGCATGTAGACATTAGACAACAACGTGCAGGAATTGCTTCTCTTCCATCAGGTTGGCAGCAAGCATCTTTAACTCATGGAGTTACTTGGCTGGCCACTCATTTTCATTCTTTATTATTTATTTACTTAGTTATTTGAGACAGGATCTCACTAGGTAGCTCTGGCTGTCCTGCTCTGTAGACCAGGCTGGCCTTGTTCTCACAGAGATCCACCTGCCTTGGCCCCCTGAAGTACTGTGATTAAAGGTGTGTGCCACCACATTAGACAAGTTGTTTTTATTATTTATTCTATAAGTTTGGGTGTTCTGTCTAGTTCTCTGTCTGTGTATCACATGCACTCAGTGCCCACAGAGGTGAGGAGAGGAGTTGGATCCCCTGAGCCTGGAGTTACAGACAGTTGTTAGCCATCATGTAGGTGCTGGGACTCGAACCCAGTTGCTCTGGAAGAGCAGCCAATGCTCTTAACCTCTGCACCATCTCTCCAGCCCGTCAGTGCTGGGTTTTTTGGTTTTTGTTTTTGTTTTAGATTTATTTATTTCATGTATGAGTACACTGTAGCTGTCTTCAGACACACCAGAAAAGGGCATCAGATCCCATGACAGATGCTTGTGAGCCACCATGTGGTTGCTGGGAATTGAACTCAGGACCTCTGGAAGAGCAGTCAGCGCTCTTAACTGCTGAGCCATCTCTCCAGCCCATCAGTGCTGTTTTTAACTAGCAGAATCACTTCGTACAATGTGCAGAGATTGTGGGGAGAGGAGGTAAGATGCTCGCCGAGCACTCCAAACCTTTTACATGCTCTTTGACACTGCACAGATAATGAAGAAGAAGAAGAACGGGAGAGAGATCATGGCGCTCCAAATCCAGCTCTCTGCTCTTTCTAAGGCGTCGCTGTCACCTGGCCTGCCGAGACAGTGTGCTGGAGTGGAGCAGTTCTGTTCATAGTGTTGCAAGCTATGTTTTACACTGCCTCACTTCTTTCTCTTTCTCTTGAGACTAAAATGAAACAAAACATTCTAGGATTCTGTTCTGGTTCTATCAAGCCTTACTCTGCAGAGGCCCCAGTTGAGAAAACACCACTACTACTTTTTTTTTTGAAAAGACACGATCGATGGAGCACTTACGGTGCTGGAAAGTGGCCTGTGTGTGCACGTGTCACACAGATGTCTATGCACACTTGCATGTAAGCGGTGGTAGTGTGTGTAAGGCACGTGGTGAGGTCAGCATTTCCGGTGCTTTTTTCTGTTTGACTTCCCTAGGCTTTCCTGGTTGCATAAGTATCTCTGGATCTTTTTCATCTTGTCCCTCCCATCACCCTCACTGAACCCTTCTTCCCACCAGGCCCTCCTACTTCCATGTCTTTTTTTTTTTAATTAAAAGATTTGTTATTATTATTTTAGTTATGTGTATGGGGGATATGTGCATATGAATGCAGGTGCCCTCAGAAGTCAGAGGTGTGAGATCTGGATCCAGGGCTAGAGGCAGTTGTGAGCCACCTCATGGGGGTGCTGGGATCAGACTCTGGTCCTTAGGAAAAGCACTATGTGCTCTTAACCACTGAGCCATCTCTCCAGCCCCTGCCATGCTGCCATGTCTTTTTTTCCATTTTGCACTCCCCCCGTCTGTCTGTCTGTCTGTCTGTCTGTCTGTCTGTCTGTCTGTCTCTCTCTCTCTCTCTCTCTCTCTCTCTTTCTCTCTTTGTGTGTGTGTGTGTGTGTGTGTGTGTATTGGCATGTGTGTTCATGTGAGTACAGGCAGCTTTATTCTGCATGTCTTTCTCAATCTCTGCGCACTTTATTGAGACAAGGTCTCTTGCTGAACCAGGAGCTCATTGTTTTGGCCAGCCTTAACTGGCCAGCTTGCCCTGGGGAATCCCTTTCTCTATTTCCCAAGTGCTCCAATCACTGGCAGCTTCCATGCCTGCCTAGCTTTTTTATGTGGATTCTAGGGAGCCAAACTCTGGTTCTCACAGTTGCTTGGCAAGTGCTTTATCCTTTGACCCATGTCCCCAGCCCTGTGCCTTCTTCTTCAAGGGCTGTTTGCCAGGGGTTTGAGAAGGAGCACAACCGGGTGTGAGTGGAGACCTCAGGGTTAACACTATCTCCTATGCAGAGAAGGTACTGCCTAGTGGCTTCCTCTGGAAGCTTGCTGGAGGTGCAGCATGCAGTGAGAGCTGGCGCTCTGCTAAGCCTGCTGTGGGAGAGCCACAGTGTAGGCAGAGCCTTTGGGCTTTAGGGATTGACAGTCTTTTGGAATAACTACGTCTGTAAGATAAATTGCAAAGGGACATTGGAAGAATTGGCGAGACCTCGGGAAATGCTAAGGATAATATACTGTTTGAGCCTCAGCCTGTTTATCTGTGAAGTGGGCCGACCCAGAAACCCCTTGTAGCAGGGATGAACTTCCAATTTGAGAACCATCCAAAGAGGAAGTCAATCTTTGTAAGTCAGTGAAAAGTGTAAGTAGAAAGTGTAAGTAGAAAGGAAGGCAAAGCCACCCCCCCCACACACACACACCGCTTCTTGGATTTTTAGCTGGCCAGCATGCCCAGGTGACCGTTCTTAACTAGGGACATCCAGTTGGTTAGGGGTACAGAAGTCACAGGTAGGGTCAGATGGATCTATGTTCTGAGAGTACATTGGAGAATCTGCTGACACATATCAGCATGCTCAGAACTGGTAGTTGACATATTTCAGTGGAAAGTTGGTAACAAAATAAGGTACTGTAGACATCAGTCATACTAACATTTTCTTTTCTTTTTAAGCTATAGTCTCCAGCTGACGTTGGTCCCAAATTCCATATGTAGCTAAGGATGGCTTTAAAGCTAAGGATGGCTTTGAGCTCCTCGTCTTCCCACTGGACCCTAAGTACTGGGGTAGTAGACATGTTCGCCCTGTTAACTGTTTTGTTGTTGTTTTTTAATTTTTTTTCAAGACAGAGTTTCTTTTTGTAAAAGAAACCATGCCTATCCTGGAACTCTCAGTAGACCAGGCTGGCCTCCAACTCAGAGATCCACTGCCTCTACTTCCTGAGTGCTGGGATTAAAGACACCATGTCCAGTGTACCTTGTTAATTTTTGTAAGGCGTACACTTTTTATTTTTGGTTTCAGAGGGTTAGCTAGTTGTTTGTTTTTGTTTCACAACTGAGTGTTTTTTTCCCTCCTGGGGATGGAAACCAAGGCCTTGTGGGTGCTAGACAAACACTACCACTGAGCCACTCCCCAGCCTTTAGTTGACTTTCACCGTAATGTTAAGTCATCTGCCACCTATTGAATCCTGACAGTTGTCAAAAGTTAGCAAGTTAAATGTGATTTCAAATATGAACAGTGTAAGTTTTAATCCAAGAGCCTTGCTAGTTCAGAAGAATCCGTTATTGCTTTATTTCTCAGCTCTCCCGTAGCCTGTTTGTACAAGCTCCACAACAAATAGAATGTTAGAAAACTACTCGTGTGACAATCCGAAGAGAACACAACCATCATCAGAGCCCCTAAGAGCTCTGCTGTCTGACTGAGTGAATTGAGTACGCTTTGTCCAGATTTCAGTTATTTTGAAAAGCTTTTTTCTTTGGATCATTTTCCTGTCAATATCAGTACAATTTATCCTTCACTTCCTTCATTACTGCTGAAATGGCACCATGGCACTAAGCGCTGCTTGATCAGAAGCATTAGGTAGTAATTGGCATGGCCTCCTGACCGAGAGCCACCCTTTTGTTTCTGTGAGAGGCATTGTGCTTTCCCTCCAGTTTTCCTTCATTAAGAAGAGAAGACAGGAGCTGTAGAGACGACTCAGTGGTAGAGCACACTTTGCTCCTGCGCCCACCTGTGTCAGGCAGCTCTCACAGCTGCCTAGCTCTAGCTCCAGAGGATCTAGCGCCCTCATCTGGACACCACCAGCACCTGCACTCATGTGCACACACAATACCCATAACCAGTAATACAAACAACCGTCTAAAAAGAAGAAACAAAACTTACATATAGTAAGACTGGCCTATTCCCCACACAGTTCTTTGACTTGTTCTGTTGTTGTTTTGTTATTGTTTGGAATGGAGTGTCATGTAGTCAAGGCTGGCCTTTAACTCCCGATCCTCCTGTCTCCACCTCCTAAGTGCAGGGATTACAGGCCTGTGCCACCATGCTGGATTTATGTGGTGCTAGGCATGGAGCCCAGGGTGTCATGCATGCTAGACAAGCACTCTCCCAATTTTTGTCTGTGTAGTGCACGTGTGGGCCTGCATGTGTAGGGAGGCCATACGGCTCCCTTCAGTTTCATTCCTCTGGTGCCATCCATCTTTTATTCACCAAGCAGGTTAGGCAAGTGACTTGTTTCTACCTTCCTGTGCTGGGATTGTACACAGAAGCATATAGCATTTGTGAGTGCAT
This sequence comes from Arvicanthis niloticus, assembly GCF_011762505.2. Classification (NCBI taxonomy): domain Eukaryota; kingdom Metazoa; phylum Chordata; class Mammalia; order Rodentia; family Muridae; genus Arvicanthis; species Arvicanthis niloticus. The sequence goes on from NC_133432.1 coordinate 20,478,410, forward strand.
GAGCCCTGCTTTTTAAGTGTGTGTGTATGTGTGTGTGCACGCATGTGTGTGCATGTGTGTATATGTAAACAAATGTCTGTGGAGGTCAGAGAAAACATGGGAAGTCAGTTCTGTTTCTACCCTGGCTTCAAGGCTTGCATGGCAGGTGCTGTTACCTTCTTAGCTCCTCCCCAACCTCACAACATGGGTTTTGAGGGTGGACATGTGGGGCTAGTTCCTTAAAGCACTTGGCCCACTGAACTTCCATCTTTAAGTCAGTCTTTCTGTTAGTTATTTTAGGTTGACACCATTCTGATATCTTTATAGTTCTGGAACTTCAAAGTGTGAGCCCTCCATCTTTTTTCTTCAGCTAGAATGAGATTTTACAAACCTAAATGTGATCAAGTGACTCCTTGCTTAAAATATTTTAAGTCTGTCCTGTTTAATTATGTCACACAATTACTCCCACCCAGCTTGCCCACAAGGTTTGTCATCCAGCCCTGGCTGCGTATCTCATTTGTGCTCTTACTCCCTGCCTTCTAACTACATTGGCCTTTTCTTGACTTGTGACAGCTTTCAAACGCCTTCTCAGTGTGGGCTCCTGTGCTTGGCATGCCCTCCACTTGACACTGCCTCACTCCTGCTCGCTCTTCCAGTCTTAGCCTTAGTGCTGCTTTAAAGGGAAGACTGATTCAGGGATGGCTCTAGGAATGTACTTGCCTAGCAGGCACAGGGATGGGAGTTTGATCCCCAGAACACAGAGCGTGGTGCTGAATGCTTGTAATCCCAGTGCTGGAAGGGTAGGGACTGGTCTGGCCTCAGGGCTCACCGGGCTGCCAGCATGCCATAAATGGTGAATTCCAGGCCATGGGGAATTCCTGTCTCAAAAGAGGTGGGTGGTGTTTCTGAGGAGGACACTTGAGGTTGACTTCTGATCTTTACATTCAGGCATACATCTGATACACACACACACACACACACACACAGAGAGAGAGAGGGGGGGGGGAACAGACAGACAGATAGACAGGGAGGGGGAGGTGAGATCAGAGGGACCTCTATTTAAAATACTACATTAGGGACTAGATGTATGGCTAAGAGTGATTGCTGTTGCTCTTCCAAATGACTCAAGTTTGGTTCCCAGCTCCCATTTCAGGTGGCTCACAGCTGTAACTCTACTTCAGGGACTCCAACACCCTAGTCTGACCTCCACAACAGCCACTGAAGTCTCAGTCAGTCAGTCTCTCTGTCTCTCTGTCTCTCTCTCTGTTGAAGCATCTGGTGCTGCCAGCTGGTTATTTGTCCCTTTGGTTCTTGTATTTTTTTATTAGATGCCCTGCTGAATTATTTCCTGCATGTTTAAAATGCCAAGCTATGTCCTCTGTCATTTGGGTGAAACACCCTCATCTCTATAGACTGCCCCCCCCAGCTCTATAGACTGCCCCAGCTCTATAGACTGCCCCAGCTCTATAGACTGCCCCCCTAGCTCTATAGACTGCCCCCAGCTCTATAGACTGCCCCAGCTCTATAGACTGCCCCCCTAGCTCTATAGACTGCCCCCAGCTCTATAGACTGCCCCAGCTCTATAGACTGCCCCCCAGCTCTATAGACTGCCCCCCAGCTCTATAGACTGCCCCCCCAGCTCTATAGACTGCCCCCCAGCTCTATAGACTGCCCCCCAGCTCTATAGACTGCCCCCCAGCTCTATAGACTGCCCCCCCAGCTCTATAGACTGCCCCCAGCTCTATAGACTGCCCCCCAGCTCTATAGACTGCCCCAGCTCTATAGACTGCCCCCCAGCTCTATAGACTGCCCCCCAGCTCTATAGACTGCCCCCAGCTCTATAGACTGCCCCCAGCTCTATAGACTGCCCCAGCTCTATAGACTGCCCCTAGCTCTATAGACTGCCCCCCAGCTCTATAGACTGCCCCCAGCTCTATAGACTGCCCCCAGCTCTATAGACTGCCCCCTAGCTCTATAGACTGCCCCCCCAGCTCTATAGACTGCCCCCCAGCTCTATAGACTGCCCCAGCTCTATAGACTGCCCCCTAGCTCTATAGACTGCCCCCCCAGCTCTATAGACTGCCCCCCAGCTCTATAGACTGCCCCAGCTCTATAGACTGCCCTGTCCAGTGTAGTTTGGGAAGGTCCCCTTCCTCCTTACGATATAGTTCTAATTTCATCAACCAGAATGTTACTGTCCTAAGGTTGGATCTGATTTTGTTTTTTGTTAGTTGGTCTTTAGCAAGCTTGCGGTGGCGCACGGCTTTGGTGCCCACCACCAGAGGGGGGACGTGTCCAGCTTTCCGAGTTCGAATCCTGCCTCGGTCTCCCCATGTGACTCTCAGTGAGTCTCATGGGGAAAAAAAAAAGTTAGTTGGTCTTTTCGCCATTGTTCTTTCTTCCCACACACTCCCTTTTCATTGAGTCCTGGGGTAGCATCTTAAGTGTGCTTTCCATAATAATGGATCCCATTCTGTATTAAGATTTTTTAATGCTGTATTGCTACCAGTTATCCTAAATTGATGCTTCTTCTTTGTAGTCTTTTTTATGAAGGCAATCTTTTAATCTCAACCTATTCTTCGAGATTCTTGATTGAAATTCTGTACAGTGCCTGAGAGAATAGTATGTGCTCAGATACACCAAATGGATTAATAAGTGAATAAACAAAACCCAGATCTCGGTTTGTATAGCTCATTGAGACTATTAAAATATTTTTTTTTAGTTATGTATTCATGCTTAGAAAACAGCTGTGTTGAGGTGTGATTTGTATGCCATAATCTTCCCTCATTGTTAGTGAACGATTCAGTGGTTTTATTAGATTTTATAGTTGTGCAACTCTGACAACACTTCAGTCAAAAAAGTTTTCATCTGCTCTGGAAAGTCCCACATTGCTCTTGGCAGTTAAGTCTTTGCTTCTGCAGTCTGTCCTCTGTAAGCTTGCCTGCGTGGATAAACTGTGTATCTCTGGTGTGGTTATTACTTTTTACATAGTTGTATGGCAGCCATTCTGTGAACAGCTTTGAAGTATATCTGTATTTTTGTAGAGTGTATGTGCTCTTGTCATTGTTTCTGTTCTAAGCATGCTTTCTAGTGGTCGCCTGTTGGTCTGGGTAGCTCAGTACTCAGTAGTTGGTTGGCTTAGACAGCTGAGCCATGAGCTCCTCCATGAGTAGGGCTGGCTGTGAGCCGGGGAGCCGATCAGGCTGTTTGTACATCTCCCGCTTCTTCCCGATTCCCTTTTCCATCCCCCTTTTCTTTTCCCCTTTCCCCTTTTCCCTTGCCTTCTTTAATTTTTTTCAGGCAGGCTATCACATTAGGCCAGCCTGACCTAGGGCTCAGTGTACAGCCCAGGCTAGTGCCAAATGTCCAGCATTCTGCATGCTTCATGTTTCTAAGTACTGGGATTCTGAATCTGAATCATACAAGCTTCTCCTGGACCTCTTGTGACTCCTTAGTGCCTGAGGTGCCCAGCTTGGGCTGCAGCTTCAGCCTGCTAGTCGCTCACTTTCTTGTTGAGCTTGACAGTGAGCTTGGGCATGCGTCTTGTTCACCACCTCACAGTCAGCAAGCTCCCTGACACTGAGAGCAGAAGTCACCAGTGTTGTCCTGTTGTGCGTGGTGTCTGCTGAGTTGGGAGATGGCAGAATTACAGACTCACGCTCTTCTGACCAGCTTCTCCAGGTGTCAGCTGTAAATATTCTTAGGTTGTTCTGTTCCTCTGACTGATTTCCAGAGCATTGAAAGGCCCACTTGTTAATCAAGCTTCATAATAGTGGTTTGGGGAGGTAGGAGATTGGCTGCATTGACACTAAGCCAGAGTTGGAAGTCCTAACTCTTAGACAAATAAATCTTGACATTTATTTATTTTTATTTTTATGCGTGTGGGTGTTTTGTCTGTCTGTATGTATGTATGTACACACACACACACACACACACACACACACACACACACACACTCTACATGTGTGCCTGAGGGCATTGGATTCTCTGGAACTAGAGTTACAGGTGAGTATTAGCTACCATGTGGGTGCTGGAAATTGTACCCAGGTCCTTTGCAAGAGCAGCAAGTACTGAACCGTCTCTCCAGCTCGTCAGAAGGAATTCTTTCTCTAGTATGTCTGATCGCTTCTCCATATAGACTTCTTTACTGTTTTAGTTAGCATCCTGCTGGGAAATAGAGCCAGCAAGATTACTCACAGAGAGGGGGACATAGGAGAGGATACGCTTAGGGGACATTTCACACGCCCAGAGGGGGTTGTGGGACAGCTAGGAGATTGATTTTAAGTAAATGGCTCAGAGATTGTGGGGCTGCAAGTTAAACTCCAGAGGACAGTTAGGAACATATGAGTTGTGCTCTGGGCTCTGTGTAGGTAATTTGTCTCTGCTATAGAAGAATACAGAGCTAGTGATGGGGCAGGCATGCAGTCTGAGTACAAGTGATCAACACTGGATTAGAGTCCAGCATTTAGTACATGCTGTAATGTATCAAATGTTTGCTGAATTTGCTGTTAAAAAGTTTCATTTTTCCATTGTGAATCAGATGCATAGCTTCAGATTTGTTAAATCAACAAATGCTGTTTCTGATTAGAAACATTTTTGTTTGTTTGTTTGTTTTTTTGGGTTATGGAGCTTTTTTCTAGAGGTTGAACCTGGGTCTTCATGCTAAGGCAAGTAATCCTAGCATCTTCTTATTTTTGAGACAAGATCTCATAAAGTTGCCCAGGCTGGCCTCGGAGGTAATCTGCAATGTAGGCTGGTCCTAACAGTCTGCTTACCTCAGCCTCCTGGGTAGCTGGGTTACAGGCCTACACGTGTACACTGTGCTTGACTGGCTTGTTGTTGCTTACGTTTGTGGCTGTTATATTCTTAGGATAGTAAAGCGTCCAGATTGCTTCAGCTGCTTTCTGGCTGAAACCATTGATGGCTGGTTTGTAGACAGTTGTAATGTGATGATGATCTTTGTTTTCCCACCAGTTGCTGATCATCTTTCTGCAGTAGAATCTCCATGGCCTGAACATTTCTTGACAATAATTTTGAGCAAACTATATGTTTAATAAGAAGATAACCACATCAAGATGGTTGGAAAGCTGAAGCAGAACTTACTCTTGGCGTGTCTGGTGATTAGTTCTGTGACAGTGTTTTACCTGGGCCAGCATGCCATGGAGTGCCATCACCGAATAGAGGAACGTAGCCAGCCAGCCAGACTGGAGAGCCCCAAGGCGACTGTGCGAACTGGTCTAGACATCAAAGCCAACAAAACATTCACCTACCACAAAGATATGCCTTTAATATTCATCGGAGGTGTGCCTCGAAGTGGAACCACACTCATGAGGGCGATGCTGGATGCACATCCTGACATCCGCTGTGGAGAGGAAACCAGGGTCATCCCTCGGATCCTGGCCCTGAAGCAGATGTGGTCCCGGTCCAGTAAAGAGAAGATCCGCCTGGATGAGGCTGGTGTCACAGATGAAGTGCTAGATTCTGCCATGCAAGCCTTCCTTCTGGAGGTCATCGTCAAACATGGGGAGCCAGCACCTTATTTATGTAACAAAGATCCTTTTGCCCTGAAATCCTTAACTTACCTTGCTAGGTTATTTCCCAATGCCAAATTTCTCCTGATGGTCCGAGATGGCCGGGCGTCAGTACATTCAATGATTTCTCGGAAAGTTACTATAGCTGGGTTTGACCTGAACAGCTACCGGGACTGTCTGACCAAGTGGAACCGGGCCATAGAAACCATGTACAACCAGTGTATGGAAGTTGGTTATAAAAAATGCATGCTGGTTCACTATGAACAGCTTGTCTTACACCCTGAGCGGTGGATGAGGACGCTCCTCAAGTTCCTCCATATTCCATGGAACCACTCAGTGCTGCACCATGAGGAGATGATCGGGAAAGCTGGGGGAGTCTCTCTGTCAAAGTGAGTGAGCGTGCCCTCCCTCCCTCCCTCCTTTCTTTCCTTCCATCTTTCCTTCTTTCCCCTGTATTCAGCTGATATGGACCCTTGCCAGCACTTGGGAGGCAGATGCAAACTTCTGTGATTTCAAAGCCGACCAGGTCTGTGAAGTGTTGCATGCCAGTCAGGGCCACACAGAGAAGACCCTGACTCCAAAAAAGAAAGAAAAGACACACAGCAGCGAATATTCGTGTTTGCATTTCATTGCTGAGGTTTCTTTTGTTCTTTCACTACCAGTTCATTTCCTGTGGTAACATTGACTTGCGTGTGTGTGTGTGTGTGTGTGTGTGTGTGTGTGTGCATGTGTGTAATAATTAAATGCTTTGAACTCACTAAATGCATGTACACAGGGTAGATGTACTTCCGATATCAACTACAAAAAAGCCAATTGTTCTAATTTGCAAACGTACCTAGAAATCAGAAGCCACTGAATCTGATGGACATGGAAGCCCAGGTCAGTGAGAAAAGCTTTCACTGCATAGACATTAGGTTTAGTCTGATCAAACAAACACAAATAACTACACACATGCGCACACAGGCTCTCAAAGCTACCAGGCTATCGTCAGAATAACTTGTTAGCTAAAGATGACTTTGACCTTCCGGTCCTCTTGCCCCTACCGTCTGGTGTACCCACCAGGCCCAGTTTATGCAGTGCTGGGGATAGACCCCAGGGCTTCATGTATGCCAGGCTAACCCTTTACTGAGTCTCATCACCAGGCTAACTTTAGAAAACGATATGCAGAGGACAAGCACATTGTTATATCTTACAGGGAAGAGATTGGTAAGCCACAGACAGAGCAAAGCTAGCCTTAGAACCCAGAGCTTGCCCCTTGCTGGACTTTGTGTTTTCCTAAGGGCTTGTGCCCCATGCCTCGCTTCTGTGGCCATGTAAAGGATACGTTGTGTTTTTATAAAAGACTACAAAATTTGGGCACCTAGTTTATATAAGAAGTTGGTTAGGCTCAGCATGCAAAATGCAGACTTTGGTATTTTGTGACATGGCAGTGTCTGCTTCCTTTCTCCTCAGCTAGCTGTCCTGACTCTGATAACCCGGTTTTTTCTTGCAGTGAGGCTGTGCAAATGGAAGTTGCTGTTAAATTCAGGAAAGTAGATTGGTTATACTTAAAGCTTCACTTTTATTCATGTATGTTCCCCATTCAAACAACTCCCTTAGGTCCCCTCACACCCATGCTCTCTCTCTCTGTGTGGGGCTTTCTTTCTGAATGCTGTTCTTTGTCCCTTAAGTATGCTTAAGCCTGTGTTAACTTTTTTGTTTTGTTTTGTTTCTCGAGACAGGGTTTCTTTGTATAACCCTGGCTGTTCTAGAACTTGCTATGTAGACTAGACTGGCCTCAAACTCACAGAGATCTGTCTGCCTCTGCCTCCTGAGTGCTGGAATTAAAGGCACTCACTACCATGATCAGCATATTAAAATTATTTTTTTTTAAAATAAAACTCCAATTCTGCTTCATTAGGAAAAAAAAAAAAGACATGCCCCATCCCTTTCCAACTTGCTTCCATTAAGGAAGGCTCCTGGTGTGTGTGTGTGTGTGTGTGTCTGTGTGTGTTTTCTCAGTGTCTATTATTTGTACATGGGTGGTTCAGCTGTAGACTGACCTGTCAGGGTCCTGAGTTACATGGTAAATACTGATTTTTCTTGTAAATGATGTAAAGGAACAGCTGGGTGCTTATACCTACCTGCCTTTCAGCCACTGATTATTTACAAGTGATTAATCTTCATCTAGGTTCCTTTTACTGACACAGGAAGTTATAGCTCTCGTTGCCATGGTTAGAGTATTGCCCTTTCCAGATAATAAACTAAGTGATTTTTAAAACGGTTTTAAGGCAAGGTCTCAGAGGCTCACTGAGGATGATCATGAATTCCTCATCCTTCTGTGCTGAGCTCACAGGTGTGTACCACCTTGTGTCTCTCTCTTAGAGAGAGAGAGAGAGAGAGAGAGAGAGAGAGAGAGAGAGAGAGAGAGAGAGAGAATATGTATATATCCATATACATTCCCGGTTACATAGAGATAGCTAGCTAGTGCATGCATGTGTGCAGATGCCGCATGACTCAGGTGCTGTGGAAGCCAGGTTCGGGCTTCAGATCTCCTTACAGGCAGAGTGAAGAGTGGGGACTGGGAACTGAACTCAGATCCTGCAACTCAGAACTGCAGTGTGAATCAGCTTTTTTAAACACAGAGCCGTTTCTCCAGCCCCGGAGTGCAGAGTACTTTCACTGTCCGAACAGTGTTCCGTCCTTTTGCTCCCATGGCCCTGGACATTGTTTTTTTTTGTACTCTAGGCAATATTTTGCTTTTCTAAACTGCCAGAGAGTTGGAACCATAAGCACATAGTATCTTCAAGTCGGCATGTTCCACTTAGTAATGGGCACTTACATCTTCCCCTCTTCTTGGATTAAAATGTTGGATAATATCCCATTGTCTATATGTATCACAGTTTCATTTATTCGTTATTTATTATTATTCATCCAAGAAGCTAGAGCTTCTTGGGTGCTTCTGAAACTTGGCAATTATGAATAAAGCTGCTATAAACATCCACACAGATTTTTGTGTGGGTATAAGTTTTTAATCTCATTTGCATAAACACCAAGGAACGTGGTTGCTGGATCATTAAAAAAAAAAAAAAAAAAAAAAATCAGCTTCATTAAAAGCTGCCAAGCTGTCCTCCTGGGTGGCTGCATTGTTTAGTTACCCCCTGGGATGATTCGTTTTTATTTGTCAAGTTGACATGTTGTAGCATCACCTGGGAAGGGAAATGTTAATGAGAGATTCTGTTGAGATTGCATTACTCTGTGGACAGGTCTGTGAGGGATTCCTCATTGGATGCAGTGAGGTGGGAAGGCCTCCCCTGAATGTGGGCAGCTCCTTTTCATGAGCTGGGTCCTGGACTGAACAGAGAGAAGCACGTGGTCGTTGCATTCGTTCACCGCATTCTGCTCTTGGCTATCCACCTGGTTAACAAATCCGGGGAATAGCTTTTTAAATGTGTTTCTTAATCCTAAATTTGTGTCACTTCGTTTGATTGTTTTCCTCCTTATTAATAGCGCTTTTCTGCCTATTTATGTGCTGGATATTGTCAACATTACTATTTTGGGTCTTGGATAATTTTGTACTTTCTATAAATATCGAGCTTTGTGGTAGAGTTCATGTAAGTTGCTTGGCCAGTTTGAATGTTTAGTTAGACTTTTGTGTGTACGATTTGTTAGGTGAACCAGAGAACTGCTTACTTTGTAGTTTCTATGAGTAAGGCCTTCCTGAACACTGTCTACAGGATCAAGTTTTCCCACCTGGATGGTAGGAGCAGTTGTGCGCTGCCTCCATATCTGGGCTGGACACAATCCCCTGTGCATTGTTTTGGATGTTCCTTTCCTGTTATCACAGCTCTAGAGTCCCTCTGTACAGCTTTGTCTCTGTCCTGAAAGCTCCAGCCATTCTCCCTTCCTTGGTCTTTCTGCTCCATTGTTTTTTGCTTAGTATCTACTGACCCAGCCTTTATAATGGGACATGTAGCATGTAGCCCAGACTGGCCTTGAAACCCCGACATAACTGTGTCAAGCAGGGTTCTCTAGAAGTAACAGAACTTAGAATATGAATTTCTATATACATAAAGGGGATTTATTGGCATGACTTAATAGGCTGTAGTCCAGCTAACCCAACAATGGCTGGCTGTGAATGCAAAGTCTGAGAATCTAGTAGTTGCTCAAGGCTGGATGTCTCAGCTGGTCTTCAGCACATGCTGGAGTTCCAAAGAAGAAGACTAATGCCAGTGACAGAATGGATGTGCTAGCAAGGCGAGGACAAGCAGGCAGGGAGCAAAAGCGGTCTTCTATGCTCTTATACAGGCTTCCAGCAGAAGGTGTGGCCCAGATTAAAAGCATGTCTTCCCATCTCAAGCTCCTGATCAAAGCCACTTGTCATCCTGCCTCAAAGTCCAGACTAGAAGTGGATCTACCCATTTCAAACCAAGCAAAAGATTTCTCAGAGGTGTGCCCTCCACTTCTGGATTGTAGTTCATTCCAGATGTAGTCAGGTTCTCAGCCAAGAGTAGCCATCGCAGTAGTCAAGGATGGTCTTGAGTTTCTGCTCTTCCTTCTTCTGTTTCTGAACTGTTGGGGTTTCAGGCATGTGCAGCAGTCCTGTCCCGTCTTCTTTCCATCATGTGTTAATACTTTGTGGTGTTTGCTTACTGTGCTGTTGTGAGCATTCAGTTTTCTGCTCTGTCTCTGTAACACTGCTACTTTTCGAGGTGAAGAAAACCCGAGGCCAGTTTTCTCTGAACGGTTGCATCTCAGGTAGCTTGGATGCTTGTTTTGATCACAGCTTCTGGACCCTATGCCAGTGTCACAGCTGCTGCAGTGTGACTTCAGTATCATTTATCATAGTATTTGTCATAGTTCTCCCTTAGCTTCACATTGCACATTTGCAGTAAGTGCTTGATACACTGGCTTAATAGGACGGGAGGAAAGCGGCATCTTCATGTGGTTTTAGGTGCCTTGCTGGGGACCAAAATGAAGGTTCAGTGGTTAGAAAACACTTGCTGTTCTTGCAGAGAACCCAAGTTCAGGTGAGTGACTCACAACTATGTGTAATTCTAGTCTCGGGGGTTCTGATGCCCTTTTCTGTCTCCACTGACAACTGCAAATGTGTAGTGCATGTACATACACCCAGGTACACACATATAACAACATAAGTAAATATCTGTAAATCTTAAATAAGATGAAATGAGGCTGGAAGGACGGCTCATCAGTTAAGAGCACTAGCTGCTCTTGCAGAGGACCCAGGTTCAATTCCTAGCACTCTGAGGATGGCTTACAACCGTATGTAATTCCAATTCCAGGAGAATCCAAAGTCTGCTCTGGCCTCTGTGCATATCAGGCACACACATGATGCACATACACGCATGTAGGCAAAGCATTCATATACATGAAGTAAAATTAATCAATCTTAAATTGTTTTCGGGGACCATTGAGTTAGCTCAACAGATAAGGGTGCTTTCTGACAAACCTGATGACCTGAGTTTGATCCTGGTACCCATATGGTAAAAGAAAAGAACCAGTCCTTGCAAGTCCTTTTACCCCCATACTTATTATTGCATGGTCACCTCTAAAAAGTGAATATAATAAAAACTTATTTTGAAAATGTTTTCCTGGGCAGGTGAGATGCCTCTGTGGCTAAAAGACAGTCTTGCCTTAAAGACCAATGACCTGAGTTTGAGTTTGATCCCGACACCCATATGATAGAAGAAAATGACAAGTTGTCCTCTGATATCTCATGTACAACACACACAGACACACAGACACACACACACACATCTCACACACACATATACACTACACAAACCACACATGTACACCACATATCACACACACAGACACATGCATACACACACACACACACACACACACACACACACACTAAATAAGCAAATAACTAAAAATAAAATATCTTGCTGTTCTATGGTGACATTAGAAAATAAATGGTGCTGTAAGGAACTGTGGAGTTTCCTTTTCCATAAGAGCAACGTGTACACATACAGCCCACATAAAAATGACCAAGCCTATGAGAATCAAGTTTTTCAGAAATCTAGAAATTAGTCACAAGCTCTAAACATCTGTGGGGCTGGATGATGACTTGCTGCTCTTGCAGAGGACATGATTTGGGTTCTCAGCACTGCAGGCCTCTGATAACAGCCTGTATCCTGATACAGAGATCCTGACGCTCTTCTAGACACTCCTCTGCCTCAGCAGGCACTGCAGGCCCGTGGTGCATACATATGCATGCAGGCAGAAACACTCAGGCATCTACAGTGAAACTCTATTAAAAACACATCTTGGGGAGTGCTTATTCTTAACGTGTCTGAAGTTCAGAGGGGAGGTTGGTATTGGTGGCGTTTTATTACCCCAGGCCTGTTCATCATTCTCTACATAAGGTGGACTGAATCGACAGCCTGGATTAGTGGTACTGTTTGTTTGTTTGTTTGTTTCCTGTTTCTTTTTTTGTAGTTGCCTGGAAAGGCAGTTTAAAAGCCTCTTTATTCCTCTTGCCCCAGAACTGGTTTATCCCTGAAGCTGCCACCCAAAGCATTTACAAAGCTTTTGCCATGCTGCCTGAGTCAGTAGATAGCAGTGTGGACAAGCACCAGACACCTTGAAAACATACAGGGATTCTGACATGTTTCTGTAAGTGCAGAGAGCCTTGGTTCCCAACGTGGGTGCGTGCCTGGGGAAGATGTTTGGCTGATCTCAAGACGCCACAGAAACAGGAAACAAAGGCAAAGGCAGAGTTAGAAACCAACCGGCTGAATCCTGTGCTCCAAATACACACACAGCTCTTGTGGATTTAAGCATACGAGAAACCGTCATTACCAATCTGGCAAACACAGACTTATTAAGTGCTATACACAACAAAAAGACATACAGACACTGTAGAGTCAGTTTTGAGGAAAACTATATCCTAAGCAGCAATGACTGCAAACTCTGTGTGTTCATGAGTATGGAGTGCACCTATGTGCTGGTGCCCATGCACATGTGTGTATGCATGTGGAGGCTAGAAGTCAACCTCGGGTGTTGTTTCTCCAGTGCTGTCCACCTTGATTCTTTTGAGACTGGGTCTCCCTTTGGTCTGACGTTCTCTGAGCCCCAGGGATCTGCTTGTCTCCAGCTCTCGAGCACTAGGATTAGATTAACGTGCGTTTTTTACAGAAGTTCTGAGGATCAAACTCAGGCCTCCACGCTTGCAAGGCAAACACACTTTATGGATGGAGCCATCTCTCAGGCTCTGAATAATTCTTTTTTTTTTTTTTTTAATTAAAAACAAGCCAGAGGTAGGTAGATCTCTGTAATCTACCAAGACTAGGCCAACCTAGTCTACATAGTGAGTTCCAGGACAGATGGGATTACGTAGAGAGCCACTGTCACAAACAACAACAAAACAAATGCAAACAAACAAACAAAAAAAAAAAAAACCCCCAAAACATAAGCCTAAATCTAATAATGAGTCTGCTGGTTTCTGTGCTGGTTAGGTCTTTTTGGTTTTGTTTTTGTGAACTTGACACAAGCCAGGGTTGTTTGGGAAGAGGGAACTTGAATTGAGAAAATGCTTCTTAGGGCTCTATAGACAAGACTTGACAGTTAAGAGCATTTGCCGCTCTTGTGCAGGACCCAGATTCAGTGCCCAGCATCCACACAGTGCTGAACTCCAGATTCAGGGAATCTAATACTTTCTCATTTCCACAGGCACCGAACGCATGTGGTGCACATACATGCATGCAGGCAAAACAGTAACTAACACACATACAAAATGAGATTGAGTAAGTCTTTAAAAATAAAGACAAAACATTCCCTGTGCAGATGGTCCTTGGTTGTGTAAGAAAGCAAGCAGAGCAAGCCATGGAGAGAGCATTCAGGAAACAGTGGCCTTCCATGGTCTCTGCTTCATTCAGTTCATGCCTCCTGGTTCCTGCCCTGACTCCCCTCAGATGGACTGGGACTGGGATGTGTAAACCCACTAAATTCTTTCCTCCTCAAGTTACTTTTGGTCATGGTATTTTATCACAGCAACAGCAAGAAAACTAAGCCAGTTAGCATATTGAATTTTAGTTAGCATTTAAGTCCTTGGCCCCTTGTGTTACTCTTGGAGTCCAGAAAAGGCTCGGCGTAATTGTGAGCAGGTTTAACCCCACTGGTTGTTACCTCATGCTGGAGGGCCAAGGCAGCATGTGTTAGTGAGGGAACATTCGAGAACCAGGATGCGGTGTTTTTACAACCACATTGGGCCATTAAAAAAACGAAATCAGATCTGTTGTTTGTAAAGAATGCAGCTCTGGCTGGCCACACAGCAAGATGTTGTTCCACAGAGAAAATAAGACAACCAGGGACAAACTGCACCAGAACTGCTTTCCCCACATAGAAGAAGAAAGACTGAGGTGGTGCCAGCATTTGCGGGGGTGGAGCATCGACTAAGGGGGGGGGGGGTTTCTGCTCCTTGTTCTTGGGTTAACTGTTCTCTAAACCAGGAAATGCTCACTGTTTCCAAAACACAGAAACAGATTTCCCCAGCTTCTTTTGTTCAGTAGACGAGGAGAAACAATAAGATAAAAACCATTTAAAGCAATCGTGAAAATGCATTTTTTATTAATTTCATTCCAGAGACAATCACCAAGTTTTTCAAGATGGATATTGAGCTTAAACAGGTTGATTCGCATCAAAGAAATTAAACGCGGTAAAGAAATGTCCTATATAAGGTGATCACAAGTGGATTATTTCCAGCCAGTAGAGAAGAGATTGTCTGATGTTACATACATCATTTTAGGTCATAGGAGAGAGAGAGGCATTGTGGCTGACACTTGTAATCCCAGCACTTTGGGGGCAGATGAGGAGTTAGAGGCCAGGGTCTGCTACACGGAGAGTTGGAGACTGTCTTAGTTAAGGTCACTGTTGCTGTGATGAAGCACCATGACCAAAAAAGCAAGTTCGGGAGGAAGGGTTCATTTGGCTTGTACTTCCAGATTGCTGTTCTTCGTAGAAGGAAGCTGTCCACAGCTGAGGCACTTTCTTAATTGAGGTCCCCTCCTCAGATGACTTTAGTTTATGCCAAGTAGACATGCAGCTACCCAGCACAGAAGCCCAGCTGGGCTGCTTGAGACCCTATCTCAAAAGCAAACAAAAGCCAGGGAAGTAGTCCTGCTTTTGCAGAGGGCCCTAGTTTGACTTCTAGCACCCATGTCTAGCCGTTCACAACCATCTGTAACTGTGGTTTTAATGTCAGCTTGCCACAAATTAGACTCACCTGAAGAACTGTCCTGTTTGCGCTGATTGATGTGGGAAGACTCACCCCCACTGTAGGTGGCACCTTCTAATAGGAGTCCAGATGCAGAAGTTTGTAAGAAGGGAGACTTCTGCTTGCATGGCCTGGTTGGCTTCTCTTGCCGCTGGGTGGATTTGCTCTGTTGTTGCTGATTCCTTAGATGATAGCAGAACCAGGAAATCTAGGCTTTCATTGTGGAATAGACCAGAAGTCCTCCAGGAAGCTTCCAGGCTTCTGGCACTAGATTGGGACTACTGAGGCACTCTCCTTGTAGACTGAGTATTGGTTGTCATCCTCCAGAGAGATACCTACTGCGACGTTCATCCTCAAGAACCAAATAAACCTCCTGGTTCTCAGCTTCTCAGGTGTGAATTGGCTGTTGTTACTGTCTTAACACTTAAATTCAAACACACACAACACATGCACACACACACAGACACACACAACACACAGCAGGATCCTGACTAAAACAGGATCTGACACCTCTGACCTCTATAGGTACCTGCACTTAGATGAACACACACACACACACACACACACACACACACACACACACACACACACAGAGTTAAAAATAAAATAGGGTTGGAGAGATGGCTCAGCAGTTAAGAATACTTGCTGCTTTTTTAGAGGACCTATCTGGCTTCAATCCTGGTACCCAGTGGCAGATAACAACCACTGGAGACTCCAGTTTCAGAGGCTCCAGTGCTCTATTCTGACTCCTTGTGCACAGTTACACATGTAATACATACATACATGCAAGAAAACACCCATACGTATAGTACAAAAATAATAATTTAAAACTTTAAAAACTTGTCATTTTATGAAGCCTTGACTTAATCACAGTTGTCAGTAGAATTACAGGAAGGAAGCTTCAGATAAATTTTTCATTATCTCTCAGATGTTCAAATCATAAATAGTAGCAATAAAAAGAATTCAACTGTGTATCAAAGATGGTTAAGCTATCATGACCAAATAACTTTTTTATTTTAGCAACTGTCAACATAAATTAATCCATTAGTAAATTAAAGAAAAATTCCCACCTGATTATATCATTCAGTGCTGAGATTTCTTGGTTAAAATAATTTACTTGTCTTAAAGAATAAAAAGAAAAAAAACCTTAAATAGAACAGTACTTACTTATTAATATATTATGACTTTATTGCACACTGGATTCCACATAACAGTGTTCTCCACACTGGGTCACAACAGTTAGCCAGATAGAGCAAGTCTTTTTCCTTCCCTTTGGAATCTTGGTAGCATTGACAAATGAAATGTGTGATTTTCGAGGTGGTGATAAACACTGTATAACACACATTGAAGCAGAGGAATGGATGTCTGTGAGAGGCTGGGCTGAAAGAGTAGTCAGAAGCCTGGTGACCTGTGAGTGCCGAGCTGAAGGACAGGTGGACAAACCAGACCAAAGCCAACACAAGCTAGAATCTCTGTATAAAATAAGAAAGTATGCGCCAGAGGGTTTGGTGAGGCAAAGAAAAAAAAAAAAAAAAGCAAGAAGAACAGGCGCTGTAACCTCTTGGGCTACATGGCTCAAAAACTACTCAGTCATAATTTGGTCTTTTAACTTGCCTTTTAATCTACAAATTCCTTTCTTTACCACACATTAAAAAAATATCTATTTTTATTTTATAGCTCTATATGTCCCTGTGTCTGTGTCTTGCTGAGTTAGTTGAGTGTACATATGTCACATGTGTGTTGGTGCCCCTTGGAGGCCAAAAGAGGGCATTAGATCCCCTGGAGCTGGCCATACAGACTGTGGTGAGCTGCCTGGTGTGGGTGCTGGGAACTGAACTCAGGTCCTTTGCAAGAGCAGGAAGCGTTCTTAACTGCTGAGCCATCTCTCCAGCCCCTCTTTACCACACATACATAAGATTTTATTGTGGTTTTTGAGAGGGTCGCCTTGTGTAGCCTTGGCTGACCTGGAACTAGACCTAGCCAGTCTCATGGAAATCCACCTGCTTCTGCTCCACCTCAAGAAACTTTTGAGCAACTCTCATAGTGGTGCTGAGAAGGGGACAGAGGCTGGACTCTCGTGGGTGATGGGCTGCTGGCTGATGCACAGATCCCTTGCCTTGCCACGTTGGGCTGTGGCTTTTAAAGCATGCCAGGGTGTCGAGCACTGTGTGTTAAGGTTCCGGGGAGATGTGGAGGGGTGGCAGGGTGCTAACTGAAAGTCCTGGCACACTTTAAGAACACGTTGGCTGCTTTCTAAGACCAAAGGAGACACTTCCTTCTGCTGTCCATTCCTCTGTGTGTGTGTGTGTGTGTGTGTGTGTGTGTGTGTGTGTGTGTGTGTGTGTTCGTGCACTGTGTGCGTGTGCATTTGGGTGGGTGAACACATCATATGTCAGAGGACAACCAGTATGGGTTCTCCCTTCTCACCATGTTGGTCCTGGGAGTGGAACTCTGGTTGATAGGCTTGCAGCCAGTACAAATGTAAGCCATCTCACTGGCCCACACTGTCTGTTCTGTTTTCTTGACACTGGGTCCCTGGGCTTTGAACTATATGGTGAGTTTAAAGTGAACCAGGTTGGCGTTGAACTCAAGAAAATCCACCTGCTTCTGTCTCCCGAGTGCTGGGATTAAAGGTTTGTGCCAGCACATCTAGTTCCTATGCTATCTATGCTAAAGGTTATGATAACATCCATCCAACCTTTTGTAATTGACTTATAATATACACAATTATGAATTTAAATTAAAAAAAATTTGTAAGCCGGGCAGTGGTGGCCCATGCCTTTAATCCCAGCACTTGGGAGGCAGAGGCAGGTGGATTTCTGAGTTTGAGGCCAGCCTGGTCTAAAGAGTGAGTTCCAGGACAGCTAGGGCTACACAGAGAAACCCTGTGTCAAACCCCCACCCCCCCAAGAAAATTATAAGCATGAATGTGTGAGAGAGACTTTCTCTCTCCGTGTGTGTGTGTGTGTGTGTGTGTGTGTGTGTCTCACAGAATAAGTTTTGAGAGTCGGTTTTCTTCTTCCATTGTCGGTTGTCAAGCTAGGTTTCAAATGCTTTTACCCACTGAGTCATCTCACCGACTCAGACAAATAAAGAATTTAGAGCGCTCAGAGAACTTATAGCTGTTTAACTCTTCCCTTTTATCTTTTTCTCTTTTTCAGCATCTTTTTAAAAATTTAATTTTTCACTTTATATCCTAATATTTGTTCTCCTTCTCCCAGTACCCCGTCACATACACAGATCCTCCTCCAAATTCCTCCCTCCTCTTCTCCTCTGGGAAGGGGTAGCCTCCTCTGGATGCCCCCACCTCTTTTCTCCTTATAAGATAGGAGTCTCATGTAGTTAGGATGGCCTCTAACTTGCTGTTGTAGACAGGAATAACCTAGAACTCCTAATCCTCCTGCCTCTGCTTTTGGAGTGCTGGGATTCTATGCATGCCGCATGTTTTTGTTTTGTTTAGAATTTACATAAATAATTGTTTATGGTGTTGTTTTCAGAGTGGAAAGATCAACAGACCAAGTCATCAAACCCGTCAATGTGGGGGCTCTGTCGAAGTGGGTTGGGAAGATACCTCCAGATGTCTTACAAGACATGGCAGTGATTGCACCCATGCTGGCCAAACTTGGATATGACCCGTACGCCAATCCCCCTAACTACGGAAAACCTGACCCCAAGATCCTTGAAAACACCAGAAGGGTAAGTGAGACTCCCCCTCCCCCAAAAAATTAACTAGGAAAAATAGACATGTTTTTGGGTTTGAGTAGAGTTTTCTTGTTTTGTTTCTTGCTTTTTATTACCAGAAAATTATCTTAAATTACTGTTGTCTAACTTGCTGGATGCTCTATCATCAGAAGTCTGCAGTGTCGGCAAAACCCTTCTTCCCAGAAGCTGTGGGATAGCAGCATGCCTTGCTCAGTTTGTGACATTTGTACAAACAACAGAATTATTAGTGACCTGACTTCTGGTTTCTTTTTTCCTCTCCTTAAGTGTAAGGACCACTTTGCTTTTAAGGCTTTGTTTAGATGGGGTGTGGTTTCTTAATCTCCTGAGGGCTAGCCGGTAGCTCCTTAAGAAGAATGATTAGATGAACTAGCCCTCTGTTGAAAGTTGTGGGCTGGGGAGATGGCTCAGTCAGGAAAGCTCCCTGCTCAGATACAAGGTCCCGGGTTCAGTCCCCAGAACCCACAGAGAAGCTGGTCTCAAAGTATAAGTACACATACATAATAAAAATGAATACAGTTTGGCAGAGAGACTGCTCGGCAGTTAAGACAACTACTGTTCTCTTAACTGGGTGTTCTTGGAGAGGACCTGCATTCAGTTCCCAGCACCCACATGACAGCTCACAACTGTCTCTCCAGCTCTGATACCCTTTTTGGTCTCCAAGAGCACTCTATGTATGTGGTGTACTTACATACATTCAGATAAAACATGTAGACAATAAAAAGAAATGAATTGGGTCACAGCTCTATTAAATACTGCGCCAAAACCTTAAAAGAACTAATCCGAATAAATACCTTGATGGTTAAATCTGATTTCAAATCATTTTGCATTTCTGTTCAAAATTTTTGTTGGTTAAGATAAACATAGAATTTAAACTTTTTTGGGATCAGGGTTGGGGGAAGATTCAGACAGCCTCGCGTGGCTCAGGCTGGTCTTTAATTTTAACTCAGCATACAGCAGAGATGTGGGCACTGAACTCAGGGTCTGCATTGTAGGGTTTTGTCTAAGGCTAGACTAATGAAGGTGACATGAGACTAGGTCAGAGCGTCTGAGCAGTTTTCAAAAGTGCTTGATATATGCTGACACCCATACACGTGTACAGAAGACCTGAAAATCACCAGACGGAGGGGATGTCTTGTAGAGTTCTGCTAATTTTAATGTTTCACTGGTTAATGTAAGTAAACATTTCCAGTTTATTAGCTGTTTGTATGTGTTTTATGAACCTCCTAAGTTTCTGAAATGTTTTATTACACTCTGAACTTTTGAGCTGCCGTTTGCTTATGATCAAATTGGCATTACACTAGCATCCCATGTAGCAATCCCTGAGAGTCTTTTTCTAAGGAGCTGATAACCAGCTTTCTCCTGTGCACAGAATGGGAGGGATTCCATAAGCCAAGAGACGTGTCAGTAATATTTCAGGGTTCCCAGGACAGTAGGCTAGAGTCTCACATGTGGAAGTCGTGGTGGCCAGGTTATTCTTGGCTTCCCTGAGTGGAGGTTGGAAGGAATGCTGTGGTTTGAACCCAGGAGACGCGAGGATATGCTTTACTCACTGTGGCTTTTGAAGGGGCTTCATGACGTACACTGGGGGCAGGCAGTTGAGCTCCATGGTTGAGCCCTTCGTAAGATTGCATGCAACACTAATGTGCCTGGAGTTATTTACACCCAGCGCACATGCTGTGACATACAAGTGGAGGTCAAAGGACAACTCTGTGGAGAGTGCCCTCTCCTTTCACTTTTATGCGGGTTCCAGGAGTCAAACTCAGCTTGCCAGGTCTGCATGCACCCCTAGCCATCTGAACCCAGTGAGCCATGTCAGGTCTTGCCAACCCTGACCTTGTTTTTTGCGTTTGTTTCATTGTCTTACCAGTTGCCGGCTGTGTTTCAAGCCAAATCCTGTGCATCTTCAAATCTTTTCCTTTTTCTTTTTTCATTGTGGCCTGCGATGACTCAGATGCTGATAATACGCAGCAGTTGTGAGCTTGCATCACGGCCATGAAGCTCTCTAGGTGTCAGAGCTGTGTGGCTAGGGTGCTGTCAGGGGCGGGGGTGGGGGGGGAAAGGTGGCTGCAGACACTGTGTCTTTACTTACAGTGGGATGGAAAAGGGTAGGAGAAAAAAAAATCTCATTTGACTAGGAAATAGACATCCCTATCTCCAGGCCTAAAAGTGTTGGTTTTTTGTAGAGTTTGCAGAGGCCAGAAGTAATGCTGTCTGCGTCAGCACATCTGAGGAGTACATTGTCCAATTCTAAATGAAAGTCATGTGTGCTGTGGTTGCCGTGACTCACGCACTAAACTGGAAATGAGATGCTAACACGTTCCATGCCCTCTTCCACAGGCCTCTAATCCCCAGATTGTGGCACGCTTTAATAAATAATGCTCTCCGGGTCACGTGTCGGCCTTCTCCCTCTTCCATAGCTTCTTAACCTTTTTAGACTTAGTGACTTCTTTGAGAACATGACCAAATATAGATTCCTCCCTACCTCGGAGGCATAGGCATATACGTACATTGAATTTTGGTGGACAGATTCAAGTCTCCTGTTTCATAGTGTTCTTGTCAAGCTCCTCTACTCTGAAGACTTTTATTACAACCCATTTGCTGGTAACTGTAAGGCTGCGGGCTTTTTCTGAGTGGGCCTTGCTGAGGTGAAAGTTCTTTGTTCCTCCCTGCTACTTGGGTGCGCCAAGGAACCTCAGATTCCGAGTACAGGCTGACACTCACTGCCCAGACTGTTGCTTGCCAGACAGAGGCTGACTGGAATTGTTCCCCGACTGGAAGAAATCTAGACCAGGTAACAGGAATGTGGCTGTGACGGCCTATGTGTGCAGTCTGCAAGCCAGAGAGCACACAGGTCAGGCCCAATGCTGTTTAAAGGCCTCGTTGCTAAACTGGAAGAGTTGGGGTCATGGGTGTACCTCAGTGGTAGAGTACTCTGCTAAAACATGTGAAGCCCTGGATCTAATCCCTTGTACTTCTAAAAATACAGTAAAATTGACCAGAGAACTGGAAAGAAGTTCCAAGCCTGGTGTAGGAGGCAGAGCATAAAGGCCATCACGAGCCACACTGATGTACCACGGAGTTCCAGGCCAGCCTGAACTACAAAGTAAGGTCCCACGTGTACTCAAGAAAAGGTACATGTGGGGCTCGAGAGATGGCTCGCTCCGTGGTTAAGAGCACTTGCTGCTATTGTGCCAGCACCCAGACCTCCCTGGGCACCAGGCACACGCGGTGCACATACATACATGCAGGTAAAACATCCATCCACATAAAAAATGTCAAAAAGAAAAGCTCTGTAACAGTAATAATTGAAGAGGTCTTGAGTCTGAGAGGGGATGGCGAAAGCCGTGGAAGGAGTTGAAGTGGGGGAGGAGGGGTAGACATGATATAAATGCAGTACTCATGTATGAAATTCTCGAAGCAAAAATAAATGGTTCGTAAACAAGAAAGAAAAGAGGGCCGAGGGGGAAAGCAGTTCCCAATATGAATGGTGCTGCCCATGGGATCCTCAGTAGACCCTACTGAGAAAAGAAGTCCTCAGTGGGAAACCAGGGGTCAGGGTGCGGGGGGCGGGGGGGGCAGGGAAGAAGACAGGCGGGAACTTGCAGTAAGTGAGGGAAGTTGAGTCTGTACCATGCACGAAGAAGCTGCATCCAGGGCCAGGGCTCCGTTGGTAAGAGCACCTGCTGCAGGAGCCTGACAGCCTGAGTTCTAGCCATGAGACCTCAGTGGATGGAGAACACCGAACCACTGAAAGCTGTTCTCTGACCTCTGTATGACACCATGGCATGCCTGCACACATACATATGCACACACATTAACACACACTCACTTTAATATATTAGAAAAGAAAGAAAGGAAGACAGGAAGGAAGGGAAGAAAGACAAAAAGAAACTGCTCTCATTGAAAGCAGTACTTGCTAGAGCCTAGAAGGTACTCAACAAGCATGTTCAGGTGTCTGTACTCAGCCAAAGCTGCTTCTGCTTGTGTCTGTCGCTGTGCTTAGTGTTCTTGTTTGTCTCACTCTTCATCCTAAGTCACCTAGCATTGCAAATCCCACAGGAAAACTCTTGAGTAGAGGGCTGGAGAGATGGTGTCTCAGTTAGGGTTTTCCTGCTGTGAACAGACACCATGACCAAGGCAACTCTTATAAGGACAACATTTAATTGGGGCTGGCTTACAGGTTCAGAGGTTCAGTCCATTATCATCAAGGCAGGAGCATGGCAGCATCCAGGCAGGCATGGTGCAGGAGGAGCTGAGAGTTCTACATCTTCATCTGAAGGCCACTAGGAGAAGACTGGCTTCCAGGCAGCTAGGACGAGGGTCTTAAAGCCCACACCCACAGTGACACACCTACTCCCAACACCTTCCGATAGTGCTACCCCCATGCCAAGCATATACAGACCATCACAGATGGCTTTGTAACTGGTTCGAGTGCTTGCTTTTGCAGAGGGCCTGCAAGTCACATCTACCTCCAACTGCAACTCTAACTCTAGGAGAGCTGATACCCTCTTTGGCCTCTGCAGGCACCTGAAACCATTTCATACACACACACACACACACACACACATACACACACACACACACACACACACACACACACACACACGCACACACACAAAGTTAAAATACATCTTAAAAGAATATTCTTCAGTAGGTCTATTCTTGGTATGGGATATAGTCTAGGTTTCTTAGAACAGCATTTGCTTTTTTAAGTATTTGGGGATTTTGTTTTCTTTGGATCCTGGTTTTTGATGTGATTGTTCTGTGGTTGGAGAACACACACAGACTATGGCTTCAATTCTTTAAATATGTTTGAAATTGCTTCGTGGCCAGCATGTGGCCTTGTGTTCATATGGAAATCTGTTGTGCAGTTGTGATGTTCTATAACTGTTACCATATTGTTCAGTCTGATAATTCTTAGTTGATTTATAAACTCGGAGAAGAGTGCTGTGGCAGCCAGCGGCCTCTCCTTTCGATGTCAGGCCTGCTTCATGCATTTTGAGCATGCGTTAATGAGAGGATAAACAGTCTGCAGCTGAAGAAGTCACTCTTACTATGAGGAGCACCAGCACTGCCATCCTTTCCTAGAGGTTGGCCTTGGCTGATGAGCAGAGCGCATTCGAGGTTTGTTTACCTCATCCTGTAATCTTTAATCTGTCTGTGTATCTACAGTGATGAAGTGATGTGTTGTAGCTCCCGGCGGTTGACGCTCCCTTCACTTTAGATGAGCTCCCTTCACTTTAGATGAGATGTTTGGTTCCTTACACTCGTTGTAGCCACTCATCCGCTCGGGCTGGAGTCTGCCATCAAATGCTTAGTCCTTAATTTTGAACCGTCTGTCTTTGTTCCTTTGTTTTCCTGGCTTCTTTTGGATTAATCTAGTATTATTATTTTTTAGTCTTTTATCCAGTGTGGCAATTCCCTCCTCATGTTAGCTATGCTTTGTGTTTGTCTATTATGGTTGCTCCAGAACAAGGGCTGCACATTTTTTCCTGTAAACAGACAGCTATTAAATATTTTATGCATTGTAGGCCACTTGGGTACTGTTTTTCTTGATACAGATTTCTTTTCAGCATCTTTTCTTTTCAGCCAGATGCCTGCCTCGTTAGGGTTTGCTGGCTACTAATTCTCTTAGCAAGCTAAAATGTCTCTCTTTGAAAACTTTTTAATTGCATTTATTTCCTTTGTATTGGGAGAGATGATTAAGTACCACCATGCCTGGCTCCATGTATGTGTGTCTGTGTATGTGTTGGGAGGGTGGGGTGGGGGTGAGGAGGTGGGGGTGTGGGCCAGAGAGTAACTCCAGATGTCTTCCTCACATTAGTTAGTCTTCGAGGCAAGGTCTCTAGTGAACCCAGATCTCACAGATAAGACTTAGCAGGCCTGCTCTGGGGAGTCCCTCCTTTTCAGCATCCAGTCCCTGGGAGTGCAGGGAGTCAGCGCCCCCACCCAGCATTGCTGTGGAGCTTCATGCTTGCCTGGCAGTGCCTCACCTAAGCCACCTCCTCGCCCCGCTCTGGCTCTTCATTCGTTTTAAACTAAATGAACTTACTCTTTAGTGCACTGACCCTTTGTTCTCATGACTCTAATTTGCCACCCAGTGACATTTTCATTTCAAACAATGCATTTTCCGGTTCTTGGATGTTCATTTCTCTTCTGGAACTTTCCACCTCTTCATATGTTCTTCTTTCTGTGTTCTTCAGTATGTCAGTGACACTGGCCAAAAACATCTCTGCTCTGTTGCCTAAAGGGTTTGTCTTCCGCGTTTGTCTGTTTAAGTGAAGCCTGGGGTGTTGACCTCCCTCAGTGCTAATTTGAAGTGGATTTACAGTTTATTATGAGAAGAATTTGGCATTGATCTGAGATTAACACAGGTTTAGAAATAAAGATGCTTAGGGGAAGATGGGTATAGGACACACTCGTGGGTTTCTTGGGAGATACATGCCTTGGTGTCTTTTTGTTGCTATGTATATAATTTTGGAAGGTTCTGACTGTGTCTCTTCAAAGGAGTGCTAAGGGATTCAGATGAGATGCCAGGGTGTTTCCTGATGTGTATTGCATAGGATTACAGCTGAGAAGGAAATAAAATCCCAGATTGGAGAAATGAGATAGTTTTACAATAAATTAAACAGAAATGAGATAGTTTTACAATAAATTAAACAGTCTTGTTTGGGAGATTCTGAGACGGTTTCATCGGGGAGAGAGGAGTAAAGCTGTCCTCAGGGTCATGTTTGCTCAGGAGTTACACATGGATCATGGCTGTGACAGACATTCTTATTTGAAATATCTCTATAAAAGGCCTCCTGTCTCCATGACAGCAACCTTCACAGCAGATGTTGTCCATTGTTTTGGATTTTTTTTTTTTTTTTTTTTTTTAAGAATTATTTATTTTATATATATGAGCACACTGTCTCTGTCTTCAGACACATCAGAAGAGGGTATTAGATCTCATTACAGATGGTTGTGAGCCATCATGTGGTTGCTGGGAATTGAACTCCAGACCTCTGGAAGAGCAGTCAGTGCTCTTAACCGCTGAACCATCTCTCCAGCCCCTGGTTTTGTTTTTTTGAGACAGGGTTTCCATGTATTGACCTGGCTGTCCTGGAACTCTCTCTGTAGATCAGGCTGTCTGCCTCTGCCTCCCAAGTGCAGGGACTAAAGGCCTGGGCCATGTGTTTTGGAATTTTTGATTCTCAGCTTGTGAGAGGCTTCAGCCAGACTTGTGAGTGAGGATTGTTTTCCTTCCCGTGTCTGCTGAAGTTTCTGTCTTTCTGTCCCATACAGTACTTCAGAGATAGCCTCACTTTCACTGTTTTCACTGTTGACCCTTTAGAATTATGGATTATATTTATTTGCATATCCTTGTGTCTCAGATGTTCATTGCTATGCTGGGCTTTTTGTATGAAGGCAGAGCTACAGGACTGGAGCGGTGACTTGGTTCCTGAAGACCAGGTTCCGTGGCATGAGCCAGTAACCCCAGTGCTACCCAGTTGGAGAATGGAGGGTTCCTGGCCAGCTAGTTGCAGAATTGGTAAGCAACAAGTTCAGTGAGATTGTCTCAAAATGTGGAGGAAAACACTAGACATTGTCTGCTGGCCTCTGCATGCATATACACATGAACACACGCGTGTAAACATTTATATAAACACACACACACTAGAATAGGAAGTGAAATAAACACATTTTTCCCTCCTTCATTTAGCTGGAATGGTCGCTCATTCAGGTCTTAGAGTAAGCTTCTCTACGGTTGAACACCAGCTTTTAATTTTGGTTTTCCTCTTGGAGTTAAGTGAATTAAGGGAGATACTGACCTTCAGCCTAATTTCCACGTCCCCACACCACATGTGCTATCTAGATAAAGGACTGATTTCCTTGGTTTGTATTAGTAACGCCTCTGGGAGTTAGCTGGACTGAAGTTTGAATTCATGTCTGACCTCTGGGAAGTCAGCTGCCTGCTGCAGCTCTGCCCCCAGCCCTGCTCTGGTCATCCTCCCTCTGCACAGTGCACACGTGTGTGTGCCTGCACATGCGCGCGCGCACACACACACACACACACACACACACACACACACACACACACACGGAGGTCCAGCTGCCCACCAAGAGATGTTTGTACTCTTAGTGACCGTCCACATTCTTTTTGTTATTGTTGTTGGGACAGTCTCACTGTGTAGCACTGGCTGGCTTTGAACTTGTTACATTGATAAGGCTGACCTAACTCACAGATATCCTCCTTCCTCATCCTTGTGAATGTTGACGTAGATGAGAAAAATGGGTTTGGGGTAAGGTGCTGGACATGTAGACTTAGCACCCTTCTGCTCTGGAACTCCCAGGTTTACTTAATTCTCTCCCTGCTCAGCACGGGGACCACCCCAGTGCACATACTGCTGCCTGCTTCCACTTGGGGCGGGGGCGTTGTTTGGAATTGTTTTGTTTTTGTTTGTTTTTGAAACCAGGGTCTCATGAAGCCCGGGCTACCTGGAACTCACTGTTAGTTAGGATGGCATTGAACTTCTGATCCTCCTACCTCTGCTTCCCAAGTACTGGAGTTACAGGCATGCTCCCGGACACCCATCAGCTCTGCTGTGGCTTTATATTTGTTTGTTTTTGGATTTGTTTATTTAACTCTATGTGTATGAGTGTTTTGCCTGCCTGCATGTATATATGTATATATCCCACATGTGTGCCTGGTATCTGCATAAGTCAGAAGAAGGTGGATCCCCTGGAACTGCAGTGGTGGGTGGTTGCTGAGAACCAAACCCAGATCCTCTGCAAGAGCCAAGATGCTCTTAACCACGGAGCCATCTCTTCAGCCCCTGCACTGTGTTTTAAGGGGATTAAAGATGTTAGAAACCCCATTTGTTCACAGGGTTAGCATGAAAATCCCAAGACTGAGAGGTAGGAGGATTGCCTTGAGTCCAAAGACAGCCTAAACTACATAGTGAGTGTCAGGGCACTCAGAGTTGGTAGTTGTTTTCCTTTGTTTTGTTTTAATCTCTAATCTTTTTTTTTTTTTTTTTTTTTTTTTTACAAAGCAGTATAAAATAAAGATATAAAAAATGAGAAATGTTTCCACTAAGCTTATGACCAAGCCATATGTAGCTCCTTGAATGAGGAGCCAGAACAAGACTAACTTCTCTTTACTGCTTCTCTTATCCAAATCAAAGGGGCTACCCGGCCTAAAAAGTCAGGCAACTCCAGGGACAAGCCAGCCTTTGAAACCCCTAACCTTGACTTGTGGTGAGGACAGACCAGAAACCGTAGACATGTTCAAGTGAGGGACACAGGCACATTGGAGATGCTCTTCCAGGATGCAGAGTTAAAGGCTAGAAATGAGGGGACTGGAGAGACAGCTCAGAAGTTAAGATCACTGGCTGCTCTTTCAAAGGACCTGGG
Organism: Arvicanthis niloticus; assembly: GCF_011762505.2. NCBI lineage: Eukaryota > Metazoa > Chordata > Mammalia > Rodentia > Muridae > Arvicanthis > Arvicanthis niloticus. The sequence continues at coordinate 20,506,262 of NC_133432.1, forward strand.
TTCAATTCCTCACACCCACATGGTGGCTCACAACTACCTGTAACCCCACATCTGCAGGATCTGAAACCCTCTTCTTGCCTTGGCAGGTACCACATACACATCTGGTATACAGCTTACACACAAACAAAGCACCCATACCTGCAAAAAAATAGTAAAATAATAATTTTTTTAAAGATCAGAGGTGAAGGTGATAATTACAGAAGATTCACACAAGTGAAACAAAATAGAGGATTGTCCAGTGAATAGTAGATGCCTCCAAAGGAGAGAACGGGGTAATGGGAGGCTTTGTGGGCGGGCTGGGACCTGACAAGGACGCGCTCTCATTGATTGTAAGGAACACTGGGAGAAGACAGCAGGACCTAGAAAGAGTCTGGTGGGGCTTTTACATTTCAAGGATCTTGGTATCAAGGTAAAAAAGAAAAAGAGGAGGGAGGACCAAGGGGGAGGAGAAGAGAAGACCAGAGAGGAGGAGGGAGGACCAGGGAGGAGCTGTCAGGGAGCCGGAATAGTTCTGGCTGCAGCACGCTCACTTACAGTGGTAAATGTTAGAAACGACACACGTGGCAGTGGTTTGTAACTGTACAGTTAATGTTGTTACTAGCTTTTGGGGATAGCATGTGTGTGTCATGTCCCTTGGCCTCTGGTTTTGAGAATAGGGTGTGTGTATCATGTCCCTTGGCCTCTGGTTTTGAGAATAGCATGTGTGTGTATCATGTCCCTTGGCCTCTGGTTTTGAGAATAGAGAGTGTGTGTGTGTGTGTGTCATGTCCCTTGGCTCTGGTTTTGAGAATAGAGTGTGTGTGTCATGTCCCTTGGCCTCTGGTTTTGAGAATAGCATGTGTGTGTCATGTCCCTTGGCCTCTGGTTCCTTTACATTTATTTATTTTCAGTTTTTTGAGACAGGGTTGGCTGTGCAGCCTGAATTGTGCAGGAACTCACTATATAGCCCAGGTTAGCTTATGGAGTCTATAAGAAAGTGTCAGATCCTCCCTGGAACTGGAGTTACAGGAGGCTCAAACTTACAATCCTACTGTCTCAACCCTTTGAGGGCTGGAATCGCTAATGAGTGACACCATGCCCAACCCACTGCCTCTTACAATTTTTATTGTTAGATTTTTAAAAAAAATTATGTATATGAATGTTTTGCCTGCATGTATGTCTGTGTACCACCTGTGTGCAGAGTTCAGGACTCGAAACCATTAGGATTGGAATTTTCTCCAGGGTCAGGGCCCTGGTTATGTTATCCAGTCCCAAGGTCAGCCTTAAACACATGTACATGCAAGCAACACCAAATGAACTTAAGCTTTTATGTGTACATATATGTATACATATGTGTCCCCAGCCTCTTCACAGAGTAATGGGGAGCTGGGCCAGGATACCAGTCTCTGTATGGCAGTGTCTGGTTCTTTGGAGCACTGGACACTTACAGCATGACTGACATCCTTGACAAGCGTGGTCCTGTACACTGATCCTGAGCTGTAGTCTTCGGGACCTTAGCCTGGGGCCTGGAGAGATGGTTTCACAGCTTAGAGTACTAGCTACTCTTCCAGAGGACCCAGGTTCAATCCTGAGCAACCACATGGTGACTTACAACCTCCTGTAACTCCAGTTCCAGGGAGGATCTGACACTGTCTCCCAGACTCCATGGGTACTACATGAATGTCCTCCAGAGACATACCTGCAGCACCACACAGATAGAGTGGAAACAAGCAGCAAACTGTGCAGAGCAAGTTTGCATGGAACTCACAGATTCTCCTTTCTCTGCCTCCTAAGTTCTGGGATTGAAAGCATGTCCCACCATCCTGGGCCTGAATTCAATGCGTTACTGCTAAATTTTGTATATTGCTACTACATATTGTGATAGGGAAAATTTTCTATTTAATACAGCTTATAGTTCCAATTTTAGCACATTTTAACTCATCTTCATCCAGCAGTTACGGCACTGAAACTTTCTGATTTGTATTGAAGACATTTTTTTGAGTGGATTTTTGTATTTCTGTGCTGATTAACTCATTTGTCTTCATAATATAGGAAGCATTATCATTTTCCTCATTGTTTCCAGACAGGACAAGACTGTTGAACTTTCTAAGAACCCAATCTGATGCTCACACTGCCAGAAACTTTAAAGTCAGATGAGAACATGTAAACATGCATGCTACCAGCTGTTAGCATTTCTGTTTTGGAGATAATGAGTCTCCTCTGGGTCACACAAGCCCAGAGGGACCGGGAATGTAAACTTCAAAGCTGGCTTCCTTCCTGGACTGTCATTCCTGGCTGGAATTGTGTTTTCTCTGCATGGGAAAATACCAAGTTACAGTTCTTCAAGAGAAGCGGTACTAAAAACAATGATGAGCGGCAGGCAGAGCTGCTGGGGTGAGATCTGAAGGGACTGAAGGGAAAACGAAGCCAGTCTGCACAGAAGTTCCTATAAGTGGGAGGGAAAAGCAGGAACTGTAGTGGGTGTAGACAAAGGAGGGTGAGGAATAAATGCTATTCTAATCTACAGCAGAATTTCAGTTTATGGCCGTGGATGTGAAGAGACTGTGAGACCAATCTTGGGCCTTTGCGTTTAAAAAGCTGGACCTGGGCTGTAGCAAGTGGTGTGTGTAGCACCTGCCTGAATACGCCATACCCCGGGTTCCAGCCAAAGTGCTGCAGAAATAAGTATAAAGGCAAACACAGTATGTGTACATTGAAAAAAAAACTGAACAGAAGTAGCATTTTAGTCTGAAGTAGCTAGTATAGTACCACGTACATAATCTGGGCATCAGCATTTATTGACTTATTGTTGGATGTTGCATAAAGCTTTCTCATTGTAAGGTTTTTGTTTTTTATTTTTATCTATTTTTTAGGTTAAGGAGGTTGGAGGTCATTACTTACAGGCAGATCTGTTCTTGTGAATCAGCTGTTACCAGAGCATGTTTCATTTGAATGGCAGAGCTGGGCACTGGGACAGAGACACCTCTCTCTCTCTCTCTCTCTCTCTCTCTCTCTCTCTCTCTCTCTCTCTCTCTCTGTCTGCCTGCCTGCCTGCCTGCCTGGAGGAGGAGGTACCGGGGCACACACTCTTGTTTTAAGTTACTGTTTTATTTTCCTCCTTAGAAGATTTTACATGTGTTTGTGGGTGGGGGCTGGGGTGCCCACAGTGGCTAGAAGAGGGTGTGGATCCTCTGGAGCCTGAGCTGCCCAGCGTCAGTGCCAGAGGCTGAACTGAAAAGAACAGCACGAGCTCTTAACTGCTGAGCCATGTCTCCAGCCTCTGGATGGCTGGGACTCTTTTTTTTTTTTTAACGTGTGGATGTTTCGCTCACATTTACATCTGCTCACTACATGTGTGCCTGGTGTCTAAAGGGGTCAGGAGATGAGGTCAGCTTCCCTGGAACTGGAGTTATGGGTGGGTTCTGAGCTACAAAAACCTGATCCTCTGCAGTGACAAATGCTCTTAACCGCTGAGCCAGCTCTCCAGCCTGCTTTGGGTCTTACGGTCTAGCCCAGTGAGCTTCTTAAGGTTAATGGATTTGTCGTTTAGAAGTTTTTATCTTCCCGACTTGATTCAGGGAAGACTTGAAGGAACAGTGGGACTATTATCTGTATCCACCTCACACAGACTGTGGTTCTTACAGTCTGCCCTGACTGCATCCTCTCTCCTATGTGTATAGGACACAAGGCTTTGGCTTCAGATGTTTTCTTATGTGGAAGTTGTGAGCACTCTGCTTCCTGATACACACATCTGGAAGAAAGCTCTCCCATATAACCAACTGAGTTAAGAGTCAGAGACACATGTGAGAGCTTTGTTTGTTTTTTGTTTTTATTTTTATTTTTTTGTTTGTTTTTCAAGACAGTGTTTCTCTGTGTAGCCCTGGCTGTCCTGGAACTCACTCTGTAGACCAGGCTGGCCTCGAACTCAGAAATCCACCTGCCTTTGCCTCCCGAGTGCTGAGATTAAAGGCGTGTGCCACCACTGCCTGGCTTGTTTGTTGTTTTTAAAGATTTACTTAATCTAATGGTGTGTGTATGTAGATGTCACACATCTGAGTACAGGTGCCTGCAGGGTCTGGAAGAGGGTACCAGATCCTCAGAGCTCCAGCTACAGATGGTTGTGAACCATCTGATGTGGGTACTGGAAACATCACAGGGTCCTCTGGTGGAACAGCACATGCTTTTAAGCTCGGAGCCATCTCTCCCATGTGAGAGGTCTGTTTTGTTTTGTTTGTTTAATTTTGGTCTGTGCAGGCTACACGACTGCTATTTTCCACAGCACTGTATATAACCCTGGGTGTATAACATTCTAGGGGTAACATCCTAGGCATATATTGTTTGCATGTGATAGGCTGCGTGATGCCCAGTGAAGACATCTGATTCCCATTGCTCTGATGTGAGTGCATCTCTTTACCTAGCAAAAGGGGGTTACAGGTATGATTCAGGTCCTTATGAGGGGCGGGCAATAGAAGATGCTGCGGAGACGAGAGCAGAGTCTGTAGAGGGAGTATGACTTTGCTGCTCTGCCGCAGTGAAGATGGAGGCCTGGGTGTTTTTTAAACCATCACACCTTGACTCCTTTTCTTAAAAACAACAAAAAGTGAGAGTTCTTAGGAAGAAACCAAGTGGAACCTTTACCACTTGGCTTGAAATCTCCTTGCCTGTACCTTTCGGTCCATTAGGCCATTTCTGCCTTCTGCATGTCCAGGCTGCTAGACTTGGAGCTACTGCTTACCAAACTGTCCCTGCCTCTGTGTTATCCCTCCCATCTTTTAACATGCTCACAGGCAGGCTCTTCAAAGCCCACAGTCTACCAGCTCAGGTTTTAGATGTTTAGACTTCTGTGACAGCTGCTCTCCTTAGAGTCCTGTCTCTCCTTGCCTTTCCATTCTGATGCTGTCAATAGTGTAGGCATGTGTTACAACAGAATAGTTTCATCCGGGGTTGCTTATCTGCTGAACCAGAACCCATTACCCTCAGGTATATTAGCAGCTTAAAACAACAAACATACACAATCTTAGCATCCAGGGATGGGGGACCCAGGTGCATCTTGAAAGGTCTCAGATGTGGGTTCAAGAGGGAAACTTACTGTTGGGAGATAAGGAGTTGATTAGAATAGTTACCAGTGCCAAAGACAGACAGACAGACAGACAGACAGACAGACAGACAGACAGACAGCAACGTGGTTGAGACTTTGGGGAGAGTCCAACCCCCACCCCCACCCCCAGCATTAGGGACAGAGAGCATGGCAGGGTATCTGGAGATAAGAATCGGGCCCAAGTGGCGGAAGTTGGATTTCTTAGAGCTCTCTGAGGATGGGCCTAGTTCACAGCACAAGCTGTAGCCAGGCTCTCCAGTTCCTAAGAAGCAGGCAGAGAAGGGAGCAGGATGTGTGGCCACAAGTAGCTCCTTGTATGTAACTGACTTCATCAGAAACCCTGAAGTGTGATAGCTAGAGGTTCACAGTGCCTCAGCAGGTGCCAAGCACACTGGGTCAGCATCTGTGAAGGGAAGGCTGCTGCAGCAATTGTCACCTAAACTGCAATCAGATCGTAGTACATTCTTTTTAAACCATGTTTAAAGAGTTAATACTCTTTTTTTGTGTGTATGAGTACTTTGACTGCATGTATGTGTATGTACAACATGTGTGCAGTGCCTCTGTGGTCAGAAGAGGGCGTTGGGTCCTGAACTGGAGTTAAGTTGTCAGCTTGTGTGTTGGTGGTAGGAATTGAACAGCTAATGCTTTTAACCACCGAGCCCCTCTGATAGACTGTTTTTTGTTTGTTTTTTGAGATAGGGTTTCTCTGTGTAGCCCTGGCTGTCCTGGAACTCAGTGTGTAGACCAGGCTGGCCTCCAGCTCACAGAGTTCCTCCTGCTTCAGCCTGCCAAGTGCTGGTATTAAAGGTGTCATGCCTGGTCGTTTCTTTCTGTTCTTAACCTCCCACACCAGGCAGCTCACAACTGCCTATAACTCCAGCTCCAGGATACTCAGTAACCTTTTTGGCTTCTGTGAGCACATTTACTCATATGGCATGTTCAGACACAAACACAGATAGACAGATGGACATGAACACGGCAAACACACAGAAACACGAATAAATAAAAATCTTTTAAAGAGTATAGTCTAGAACTCTCTTTTGTTTTTTTTTTTAATCATCATTTAGAACATTTTTTTGTTTGCATGGAAGCTATCTGGTGACTCTAGCAATACCCTTGGGCTCTTGTCACAGTAATTCTGAACCCAGCAGCTTTCAAACTTTTTTCTAATAGTCTGCTTTTCCATTCTTTATCACATTAATAATTTTCTTTAGAAAAAGGAACTGTTGCAAACTGTGTTGAAACAAACATTTGTATGCTTAAACAGTAGGTGTGTGTATGTGTGTGTATGTGTGTGTGTTTGTTTGGAGAGAGAAATAAGGTCTCACTGTAGCTGGCCTCAAACTCAAAATTCTTCTGTTCCTGCTTCTACCTTCTAAGGCTGGATACCAGATACTGTACCATGATGAGCAGCAGTCAATAACTTTTAAACATTAAACCAATGAATTAAATTGGTTATTGAATTTTTTATTGAAGTTTATATAGAGAAGTATGCTCAGCATTTCAATAAAAGATCACAAAATTAACACACCTCATAATGACTACAGTATCAAGATAGTATATTTTGAGGGTGTTTCCCCCCCCCATGCACACTATCATGATGATTTTGTATTGAGATCTGTCTGTATCATTAGTAGTATAGCAATTCATATTTTTTCACTGTAGAGTATAACCTATATGCATTGACTGTGCTCGGCAATTTTTTGTTGTTGTTGTTATTTGGTGTCCTAGGGATTGAAGCTAGGCAAGTGCTCTACCAGTGATCCACACCCCCTTTTTAGACAGGGTCTCACTGTGATTCCTTTGCCAGCCTGTAACTCACTATGTAGACCAAGCTGAGCTCAAACTCAGAGAGCTTCTGCTTCCCGGGTGCTGAGATTAAAAGCGTATACCACCACACCCTGGCCATTTGGAGGTTTATTTGTTTGTTTGATGAAGCAGGGTGTCAAGTAGCCTAGACTGGCCTTGAACTTACTATGCAGCTCAGAAATGACCTTAAATTTGAGATTCCTGCCTCTACCTCCCACTGCTTGGGTTATAGATGTGCACCCCTGTGCCTGATCATGTTGTTCTACAGGACTGATATATCCGGAAGTGATGGTTTGTTACATCGTATGGCCTTATGTCCAACTATATTGGCCTAATTATGTAGCTGCTTAAGTAGCCTAGCAGGAATGCACATCTGCCTGTCTGTGTCTCTCTGTATCTGTGTATGTGCACACACACACTGCGTTAACTACTTTTCAGTTGCTGTAGCACCTTGACTAAGACAGGGTATAAAAGACAGCAGTTCATTGGGCTTAAGGTTTCAGAGGGTTAGAGTCCATCATGAAGGAACAGCATGGCAGCAGGCATGTTGGCACTGGAGCAGCAGAAGAGTGCTCACTCCCTTATCCACAAACAGAAAGCAGAGAGAGAGAGAGAGAGAGAGAGAGAGAGAGAGAGAGAGAGAGAGAGAGAGATATTGAGAGAGAACGAGAACACTGGAATGGTGTGTGTTTGCTGGAAACCTCAAAGTCTTCCCTGTAATACACCTCCTCCAACAAGGCCACACCCCCAGTCCTTCCCAAACAGTTCTACTAACTGTATTCCAACACATGAGCCTCTGGAGGCCGTTCTTGTCTAAAGCACCACACACAGTGTAGAATACAGTGTGTTGAGATCTGGTAGCATAAGCACTTCCACTTCGCTTTTCCTTTCATGATTTCTTTGACTCTTTGCCCTATGCATCTCTCTCTCTCTCTCTCTCTCTCTCTCTCTCTCTCTCTCTCTCTCTCTGTGTGTGTGTGTGTGTGTGTGTATGGGTGCATGTGTGTGTGCATGTACAGGTGTTGTTCCTCAGGTGTCGGTTTTGACTTTTAAAACAGGGTCCCTGACTGGGAACGGGAGCTCACTGATTAGGCTGAGCTGCCAGCCTGTGGGTCTCAGGGTACTGCTGCCTCTGTCTCCCTAGCCCCGGGATTACAGATGTGCTCCACTACACCAGCCTTTTCTGTAGGTTCTGGAGATGGAACCCAGAGCCTCCTGCTTCATAGAAAACAACCAAGTGAGCTCTCCAGACCTTGCCTTATGCATTCCTATATCATTTTTACAGTAGACTTTTTGCTGTTCTTCTCCAAAACAAGATGCTAGGAATTTAATTGGGACTAATTTAAGGAGCCATCGCTACTGTATTGATTCTCCCCGACACTTCTATTATATTTATTGTTAGATATTCAGTAGGGTTTTAAAAGCTAAAATAGTGTAGTTTAAAAAAATGGGGCTGGATAGTTGGCTCAGTGGTTAAGAGCTCTTGTTGTTGTTGCAAAGGACCCAGGTTCAACTCCAAGCACCCATATGAAGGCTCACCACCTCCTCGGTACCAGGCATGAATGTGGTGTTCAGACACACATACAGGCAAACACTCACATATAAAATAGTAAAAATAAATCTAAAGAAATTTTGCAGAGATTGGTGGTTCACACTTTTAATCCCAGGGAGGCGGGGGGTAAGCAGATGTGTGAATTCAAAGGCAGCCTGGTCTACAGAGTCCAGAAGAAACAGGGTTACACAGAGAAACCATATCTTGAAAAAAAACCAAGCAAACAAACAAACAAACAAACACCCCTAGAAAATACAATAAAAATCATCTCCTAGTTACTATGTGAACTAGAAACAGCTTGTGTAATATCGAAAGTATGTTTTTTATTATAAAAATTTATGAGCTTGGGCCGGGATATAGCTGAGTTAGTAGAGTGCTTACCCAGCATGCCAGAAGTTCTGGATTTGATTCCCAGGTCTGTGTAAACTGAGCATAGTGATGGGTGCCTGTAATCCCAGCACCAGGACAGTGGAGGCAGGAGGATTACAAATTCAAGGTGATTGTTGGCTAACTAGTGCATTTAAGGCCAGTCTGGGATGACCCTGTCTCAAACAAACGATCTGTGAGCTTTAAGTAGATGTTACTTTACGGGTCATCTAATACATCTTAAATCGACTTGGGTAAATTGAGGATTGTAACTGGCGAATTGATGGGCAGCCAGGAGAAGCTTGCTCCTAGCCAAAGTGAATCCCAAGGGAGCTGACCTAGGGCTTGCTGTCTCCCAGTCAGTAGGAATAGCATTGACATTTTAATTTGGATTCCCTCCCCAGGCAGACCCACCCTTTCTTAGCCAACCAGCTCAGGAGCACTGAGCCATTGCTGCAGGGGGATCAGAGAGAGTGGGGGTCTCCCTAAGGTCTGCTTCTCTTGCTGCCCCTGAATTGACTTGTTCCCCACTACCCAAGAGTGACGCAGCTCAGAGGCTGCAGGGGTCACGTGTGCATCAGGGTGCACCTGTTTCCTTAAACTCACCCTGCTCTGTTCTTTCCAGGTCTATAAAGGAGAATTTCAGCTACCTGACTTTCTGAAAGAAAAACCCCAGGTACTGTACTTCCTCTCTGTCCTCCTCTTGTTATGTAAGAGCTAACTCTTCCAGCCAGTAAGCTTTTGAAGAGACGAGATTTAAGTGAACACGAGAAAAATCCAGCTGTGGTGGCTTTTATAATGTCAGCCGTCAGCTGAGATGAGAGGATCACAAGTCTAGGGCTAGCCCAGGCTACACAGAGGTCCAGCTCTCAGTGTACAGACAAAGATGGGAAATAGGAAAAGATAATGACATGTGCCCTGGTAGCAGACTCTTGTAATCTGAGAGTCCAGGGTCTTCCAAAGCTAGGGAAGTGCTTTGATAACAGATAATACACAACCACAAGTATTCCACATATAACTAAGGAGATGCCTGGAGAGTGGCCAGCCTCTTGAGCATCTACTTTGCATTGAGAATATGCAGCCACCACTGGTATGTGTACTGTATTCCCATCTGTGGTGCATTAACTGTTCTCACATGGCTGTCAGCAGCTGGTGAGTGTTCAAAGCTTGTAGTCCTCATGCTTTAGAAATAACTTAAAGCACTGGATGTGGTGACTCACACCTTTAATCCCAGCACTTTGGAGGTAGAGGCAGGTAAATCTCTGTGAGTTTGAGGCCAGCCTGGTCTACAGAGTACATTCTAGGAGAGCCAGGCCTACAGAGTAGGACCCTGTCTGAAAACCAAAAGCAGAAACCAATCTACAATTACAGCTGTGATATTCCGGTTCATTTGCATTCCATTCTTGTGTCCTGAGTTGGAGAAGAACAGAGAATGTTATAGCAGATGTGCCTAAAGTGGCCCAGAGTGTCCTGTGACCACCTGTCACCACCTGTCACCTGTGAACAGCTGGGAGGAGTGGACAGTCCCTGCTGTGTGTACAGCCTTGCTGTCCAGCATCGGCTGGGTGCTACTATCCGTTTTGAGCTTAGTTTCTCACAGCATTTCAGTTAGGATCGCTGGGGAGACACTCTCTTAAGTGTTTGTGTGAGCTGTGTCTCCTGCAGCAAGCCTGGAGGAAACAAGCAGGCTGTCCTCCAGAGCTCAGTGACGATGTCTCCCACCAGACATGAAGGCTCTGCCCTACCTGAGCACTCTCGGTTACCAGCCAGCCCTCCATACTGACTGCTGACACTGGAGAGCTTTAAAGTGCTTTCAAGGCATATTCTTAGCAGTCTATTTTTAACACTCTCCCATTCTCTTCATGGATTCAGCAGTTCTTTGCCAAGGATCTGTTTCAAGTGAGAAATTAGGATACGTCCTCAGGAGTTGGAGGAAAAGGAAGGGCCTTTTCAAGGATCTAGATCCACCTCAGAACTCTGACTCTTGCATAAAGGGGAGTGTAGGTCAGGCCCAAAGTGCACATGCCTGCCATCCCAGAGCCCGGGCTGGGTTTCCAAATGGACTGTTCCTCACAGCTGTGGAACTTGGAGCCAGAAAGCATTGCAAGAGGCAGGAGAAACTTACAGAAACCGAGAAAGGTGGTTTGAGAGCGGAACTGAAGGTCCCTGCACTTCGGCACACACCCATCTCCAGACAGAAGGAGGTGGGCAGGCGTGAGCAAGGACATCCAGAAGAGTGTCCCGTGTCCTCCTGAGGAAAAGGTGTCGTCAGCTATGTATTTAAAGAATGATAAATTACACTCTTGAGTTAAGGATATTTCCTTATCACAACATTTCATAGCTGGGCAGAGAGGCACATGCCTAGTTTCCCAGCACTGGGGAGACAGAAGCAAGAAGATACTAAGTTTAAGGGCAGCCTGTGCTCCAGAGCCAGACCCTTTCTTAAACAAATAAACAAACAGCCCTCCCCCCAAACAAAACAAAAACAAAAAAATGAATAAACAATGCTAGACTTGGTGAGATGGCTTAGTGGGTAAAGCATTGTTACTACACCTGACAAGCTAAGTTTGATTCCTGGAACCCACATAAAGGTGGAAGGAATGAAGTGTCCTGAAGGTGCCCTCTGACTTACAGACACGTGCTGTGTACACACATTCCCCACAGAGCATTCACACCAGCACCCATCCACACAGAAATAAATAAGTAAACAAGTAATTCGTGAAAAAATAAATGCCACAGTTGGTCGTGATGATATAGCCTTGAAAACCCCAGCACTTGGGAGGCAGAAGCAGCTGGATATCTATGAGTTCAAGGCCAGCTTGGCCTACATCGTGAATTCCAATCCAGCCATATATAGTGAGACCGTGTCTCAAAATAATAGAAATAAACTTTAAATTATTATTTTTATCTTAAGTGTATGTATGTTTTGCCTGCATGTATGTCTGTGGACCATATGTGTGCCCAAGGAGGCCAGAAGAGTGTGTCAGATCCCCTGGAACTAGAGTTAAGCGGTTATGGGCCACCGTGTGGGCCTGTGAGTCAAACCTGAGTTCTCTGGAAGAACAACAAATGCTTGTAACCACCGAGACTTTTCTCCAGCCCAATAATAAAATGTGTTTTTATTTTTGTTTTTTTTCAGACAAGGTCTTTCTATTCTGTAGCTCTGGCTATCCTGAAACTCACTATGAAGATCAACCTGTCCTGGAATTCACAATGTACACCAGGCTGGCCTCAAACTTACAGAGATACAGCTGCTTTTGCCTCCCAAGTGCTGGGACTAATGGCATGCACCACTACACCCAGCTCTAAAGAGAAAATCTTTTTTTTTTCCCTTTGAGCGAAGCAAAACAAAGGAAACAATACACACGATCTAGGACAGTGAGCTTACAAAATGATGCAGCATACTTAGGATGCGGAGTAACCGGGAAGTTCAGCTCAGAGAATCTGACAAAGGATGCAGACCGTGAGGGAACACTAAGCTCTTTACTTCGCTTGCTGCTTCTAATGTCACAGGAGAAACTGGACAGGAATGATCGCCCTTGAGCAAACACAGACAGAAATCCCGCTGGCTCCTTCTTCCCCAGGTTCAGGAGACCTTGAGCTCTTCCCGAGTTTCGCTGAGGGGGGTGGCTTCTGAAAGGAGGGGGCTCTCTAGGTAGGCGGTTCCTGCACAGGGCTTTCCTGTGACCTGGCTGACTTTGAAGATGATCTCAGCTGGTCGTGGGACGGGCAAAGCTCTGAGGAGCACGATGTCCCCGGCGCTGCACTGCTGGAGGGCATCGTGAGCAAAGTAGGTTTTCTGCTTATTAAGGTACTTCAGTAAGTAGGGATCCAACACAAGTCTGGTCGCTCTTACTTTAGCAGTTTTTACCATTCCCGTACCAGTCACCTTCCCCACAACCCATTTGGTGTGGACGGATGAACGGATTATTGACATTATGTGTCTGTGAGCACCTCCAGAGTCGAGCACTGGGACCAAGGCCAGAGGAGCATGGGCCCAGAGATAAGATCGTTAAGAACTATAAATAACAAAGAAATGGTAAAAATAAGCCTTCAATAGGACGATTTTTTTAAATACAACACAAATTGGTTGACTATAGAGAAGTCTTACATGTAAATAAGATCTTACAGCGCCTTGATAAGCATTCAGATAACTGCTGACTGTATTTAATCTCCCCTACAAGCACATTGGGAAATGAAAGATTATGGCTGAGGGGCTACGTAGACGGCTTAGTGATTAAGATTACTGCTGTTGCCAGGCGGTGGTGGCGCACGCCTTTAATCCCAGCACTTGAGAGACAGAGGCAGGTGGATTTCTGAGTTTGAGGCCAGCCTGGTCTACAGAGTGAGTTCCAGGACAGCCAGGGCTACACAGAGAAACCCTGTCTCGAAAAACAAACAAACAAACAAAAAAAAGATTACTGCTGTCTTGCTAGGACCTTAGTTCCATTCAGGTGACCTCCAACTGGCTGTAACTTCAGCTCCAGGGGATCTGACACTCACTTCTGGGCTCTTGGGTCATCAGACTCACATGTATCATGTATATACTCTTAGACAGACAGATTAAAAAACAGAAATAAAATCTTGAAGATGCATGTTGTAGCACGCACCGGCTGCTCTTCCAGAGGAACCATGCTCAATGCCCAGCCCCCACATGGTGGTTCTTAACTACCTGTAACTCTAGTTCTAGGATGTCTGATGCCCTCATGTGCTTTCTTCAGATACCAGGCACACACATAGTGTGTAGGTGTACAAGCAGGCAGAATACCCATATGTGTTAAATAAAGAAATAAAAATTTAAAAGAAAGATTATGGTTTAAGTAAGAAATGGATCCAAGTGGGGGTACATGCTTGTAGTCTTAGTACTTGTGAACTGGAAGCAGGATCAAGGCCCAGGTCACTTCAGCTGCACAGAGTGTCCAAGGCCCTCTGGGGTTACATGAGACCCTGTCACGGCAAGAAAAAGGAAATAGAAGCCTGCTAGGCACGGCAGGACATGCTTGTAATCCCAGAAGCAGGAGGCAGAGGCAGGAGGACCACTGAAGGCCACCCCTTTCCACATAGTAGAGTTCAAGGTCAGTCAGAACTAAGGAAGAGGTAGGTACACAGGCTGGGTCTGGGAGGGCCCCAGGGCCAGCTCTGTAGAATCAGAGCCACCTTCTTCTCCTTGTTCATGGACACAATAACCAAAAGTTCCCTGAACTTTAGCCCCCAGCATTGAATTGAGGCTAGGCTGGCTCAGATTTTCAAACATCCAGCCACAGTGTTGATCTTTCTGGTGATGAGCCCCCTCTGAGATCTCATGTCCTAACAGACTCAGATGTATCCCTGGGGCTCATGAGGAACAAAGGCATCCCTGTTAGTCAGGAGATGCCAAGGAATTAGACTCTCCCTGGAATGTGGGAAAGACCAGTCTAGGTTTTTTTTATTTCTTTTCTCTTTCTTCCGAACAGTTACAGGCTGAGTTTATCTGAAAGTCTGGGTGGATCCTCTTACAAGTGTGGGGTCCCTTGGAGATGCACCATGATCATGAATAAATTTTAACAAGAGGCTTTTTATTTAGTTACTGGTCCCCTAAGAGCACTCTCAAAATGCAGCCCCTAGCCGTGTCTGCCCAGGGCTTATAAAGGCAAACCCCACAAGACTGCATGTATACTGCCTACGTGTAGACAAGGTCTTGTTTCATCATACATGTCTTGCTTGTCTTAAGCATCTCTTTGAAGTTTGATTACAAATGCAGAAATAGTAGTTAGTCATCAGGAGGTGATGGTACATGCCTTTAATCCCAGCACTTGGGAGGCAGAGGCAGGCAGATCTCTGTGAGTTCGAGGACAGCCTGGTCTAGGTCTACAGAGTTCTAGGACAGCCAGGACTACAGAGAGAAACCGTGTCTCAAAAAAACAAACAGACAAACAAATTAACAGTTAAGTTTTATGACCCACTATCTTGCTGGAACAGCAGATATTATAAGATCAATTTTAAGAATAGGCTTCAATGTCTGGGAAAAAGGAAGCAGGCTGCTAGAGTACAGGAAGCTGGCTGCTAAAGTACAGGAAGCAGGCTGTTAGAATACAGGAAGCTGGCTGTTAGAGTACAGGAAGCTGGCTGCTAGAGTACAGGAAGCTGGCTGTTAGAGTACAGGAAGCTGGCTGCTAGAGTACAGGAAGCTGGCTGCTAGAATACAGGAAGCTGGCTGCTACAGTACAGTAAGCTGGCTGCTACAGTACAGGAAGCTGGCTGCTAGAATACAGGAAGCTGGCTGCTAGAGTACAGGAAGCTGGCTGTTAAGAGTACAGGAAGCTGGCTGCTAGAGTACAGCCTGTGCAAGCTAGAGGATTTTTTTTTTTGGGGGGGGGTCTCACAATCACAGTAAATTTGAACCCTAAATGTAATGTTAACCCTTACAACCCTTTGAGCCATACCTGATGTGTTGGTCTGAGCAACTCCAAGGATTTTAACTTATATCTTGGTTCCTTCAACAGACGGAGCAAGTGGAGTAGCAGAGCCTGTAACTTCCCACAAATGAGGTGAGGCCTGGTGGGGGCTGCTGGGTGGAACTTTCCACATGGCCTATCGAGACAGCCGTGTGTCCAGATGGAGGGTACACCTCTGGCCTCAGGCAGCCTGGGCTGGCATTGGCTCTGCCACTTCCTGGCACCAAGCAGCTTAATTCTGTGTCTGTTTCCCTGTCCGTAATAGGATGAGTATGCTAAGCAGAGGTCCATGGTAAGATCTGACTAACATGGTTTCTGCGGTGAGTCTGGCACAGAGAAAGTGTGGTGATGGCATCTGCAGTGGGGCTGTAACATTATGGAGCGTTAGGTAGAGAGCCCAAGAGGCTGCGGAGCCCAGCCACCTGTGCTGTCAGGAAGAGATCCCAGAGAGCCCATTTGTCGAGGTCATATCACATGACAAGCAGTCAGTATGTCACTTTGGACACTGGACATTGGTGGTGGCACCACTAGAAAGGGACTGTGGCCAGGGTTCTCCTGTTCTCTTGCTTTGTATCTTGAACTTACTTGTAGGTACTGGAAATATCACAGAGGCTTCTGCTCATGGTTGTCTGTCCTCATGCCCCTGGGCTGCAGGAGCCCAGTCACCCCCTCGTACAAACAGGGACTGAAGCGGGAGGTAGGGGAGAGGCAGCCCTCATCCCTGCCTGTAACCACACGCTGTGTGTTTTCCTAGGGACAACTGCTGCCTTGTCTACAGTAGGGAAATCTCAGAAGCTGCTGTCTGCTGCGAGAAGGGGTGTCTGTGCCCATCGCTCCTGTTCACCTGCCAGCCTCCTGTCCCTGGGGAGACGTCACACACCCCGGCCTCCCCAAGTGATGGCTCTTGAGCCCAGTAACATGCATGGCCCTCAAGATGAGGAGCCCAGCAGGGACACAGTTCTGTCACAGCTCCTCTTGTTCTTGTCTTTCCTTCCCAGATTCCAGTCTTTAATTTCAAGGAAAGGAGGGTTAGAAGATGGCGTTCTGTTAACAAAATCGGGCAGTCTCATTCCGAATGGTTTTCTGTACACGTTCCGATGTTTGTAGAACACTCGTGCCTGTTTAAATGTATTGATGTGGATAATAGTAAATACCTTAATTATTTAAATAATTCATTGTATTGTTTCAGAGATGTTTGGAAATTACTGTATACATTTACAACCTAATGACTTTTGTATTTTATTTTTCAAAATAAAAGCTTAAATGTGAAGCATTCGATGGTTCTGTTTACAGTGTGTCATTCAGAGGCACAAGCCTCAGATGGTGCTACACTCGCTCCTGTGGGCTCTCTCTCTGCACCATGCCATCTCTTCCCCTCCCCTGTTACCTCCCTTAGTCTCTCCTTCCCTTTCTCCCATCTGTGTGTGTGTGAGTGTGCACACATGTGCGGGCGTGTTCGTGTGCGTGTTCATGTGTGGCCAGAGGTTGACGTTAAGTGTCTTCTGTCACCCTGTACCATACTTTTTGAGACAAGGTCTCTCAGTGAACCTGAAACTTGTGTTTTGGGCTGCTAGACTGGCTGGCCAGCAGCCCTGGGAATCTGCCTGCCTTTACTCTCCAGCATCGGGGTTACAGCGGCTTGCACAGTTAGCAGGCCTGGCTTTTTTACATGGGTGCTAGGGATCTGAACTCACAACCTCACACTTGCACAGAAAGCACCTTACCTGTTAAGACATCTGTCTCCCTAACCCTTGGCATGATCACATCTTAATGACGTTTTGTTTATTTGTTTTGAGACCGGGTCTCTATGTAGCCCTGGTTGGTTGCCCTGGAACTCACTATGTAGATCAGGCTGGCATTGAACTGCCTCTGCCTCCAGAGCGCAGCGGTTAAGGTGTGCGTCCTCATGCTCAGTTTCCTAGGGAAGCTGTCTGTAACTTATTCCAAAGACCCGTTGCCAATCACTTATGAATCCTGTTCCGGTTGACTCTAGCATACTATATTTAAGGTCAAAGAGGTTACCGTTTCCAAGAGGCCTTTATTGTGGAACACGGAATAGCGTAGATAATAGTAATCACATTTATTGATTCTGTTTCCTGTGCCAGGCACAGACCAAGATGTTTTTCATGGTATTCCGGTTTCACATCTGCACCCGGTTTAGTCATATCTGCGTCACTAACTAAAGTTCCTTCTGCCCTGTCACCCAGCCTGACACGGAAAGGTCATCCTTTTCTTTCCACCCATATACAAGAGTACAAGACCTTCGATCGTACCGTCAAGTATTTGTTGAATTTATGCACTTAAACTCCAGCTGCTCTGTCCCGAGCCTAATTAAAGACTTCACTATCTGTGAAGACAGCATTACAGTAGTCTAAGAGTATCCTCAGACCCTCTCTTGTCCTGGCCACCTGTCCTTGGGAACAGAGCCCACACTGTACTGTGAACCAGCCCCAGCTCTCTGCCCCATCCCTCCATAGGCCTGTGTACGTTGTTTCTCCCCTACAATGTTCTCCCCTCTGCTCCCGGCCTGCTAGCTGCCTCTTTATCCTGAGATCTCTGCAAGTCCAGTGTCCTCTGGAAGATCCTCCTAGCTCCTGTACTAAAACTAGACACCTACGCCAGTTTCCTTTGCATTGCTATGACCAAGTTAGTTGGTCAATAACTTCATAGGAAGAAAAGCTGCCTTGGGCTTACAGTCCATCGTGGAGGGAAGGCAAGGGAGAGTGGATGTTGAGTCTGATTGCCCAGGAAGCAGAGTGGTCAGAGCCAAGCATGGGTCTAACCTTCAAAGGTGCACCCTGTGGGAAGGTAATGTTAGAACCTGCTTGCTTCTGCCACAGTACTGCAGCAGTCTCTGATTAGAACCCAGCAGGTTCCTACTGAGACCTGGCTAACAGGCTTTTGTGTGGCCAGATTTCTGACCCGAGGAGTTAGCTGACACTGAAGTGGGACTTGCTGGCCACACCTCACTCCCTGCTCACTTTCTGCCTCTTGCCTGGGAATGGGAGCCTGGCTGTGCTCCCATCCTCAGAAAGGTAGAAGAGATGCTGTTTCTGCCATGTAGGCCCCGATTTCTCCCTCCAGCTCACCATCCTGTCTTTCTGTGATAGTGGGAGCTGTGGCATGCTTTGTCTGTCTGACCACAGCATTGATAACTCTTCTAATAAATTCCTTACTACCTACGGGCCTTCTTAAATGTTTTTAAACCTAGGTCCGAGACCTTCCACACCCCTAACGGCCTATTAATAGCTCCACCAGGTTCCTAAGGGACAGAACCCACTCTCACAGCTGGACAAAAGTCCATGATGTGTGTGACCTCTGAACCCCCGCTGATACCCCCACTTCACCCCTAATTCACAAATTTTTTTCTGACCTATGTAGTATATTCTTTTATTCTCATTCTCTCTCTCTCTTTCTCTCTCTCTCTCTCTCAAATTTTGACACTTTGACACAGGGTCTCATTTTGTAGGCCAAGCCAGTCTAACCATGTAGTCCAGGCTAGCCGCAAAATTGTAGCAAATTCTACCAGGATTGTAGGTGTGAACCATACCTGGATCTGGTCTAAGGATATATTTCTTGAGCTTTATGAAGAAAGGCAATTCTTTTCTAAATGATAAAAGATATTTCTTTCAGCATTTTATTTATTATTTGTTTGTTTGTTTGTCAAGACACAGTTTTTCTGTGTAGCCCTGGCTGTCCTGGAATTCACTCTGTAGACCAGGTTGGCCTTGAATTCAGAGATCTGCCTGCCTCTGCTTCCCGAGTGTTGTGATTAAAGGTCCATGCCACCTCTTCCTGGCTCATCTATCTATTTATTTTTCAGACAGGATCTTACTCTGTAGCCTAGACTGGCCTGGAATTCACTAGGCAGCTTCCAGACTTGTGGCCATCTTCCTGCCTTACCCTACCAAGCGCCCTTTATCATTTTGTAAACATGTCTATGTGAAGAGTTAGGATTTCACAGAATCAAATGAAGCCCTGTAGAATAAATTAAAAGTGTCCAGAGTAAAACTGAAGAAGAAATGGCTAGTTAGAGCCAAGCATAAAGTTGCACACCTTTAGTCTTAGCAAGAGGGAAGCTGAGGCAGGAGGATTACTTCTGGGAGCAACCTGAGGTATATATTGAAGTCAGGCTAACCTGGGCTATGAACTGAATCACTGTAACTAGGCATGGTAATACACGGCTGTAATCCTATCACTTGGGAGGCTAAGTAAGACATATCATGAACTCAAGGCCAACTTAGGCTACGTGAGACCCTTTCTCAAAAGGACTAGAGAAAGGCTCTAGTTAGGAATACTTGCTTCTCTTGCACAGAACCCAAGTTCAGTTCCTAGGACCCTCACGGTGGCTCCCAGGTGACACCCTCTTCTGGCCTCCTCTTGCACAGTACACATGATGTACAAACAAACATACAGGCAAAGCACTCATACACTCAAAAACCTAAAATCTGTTTTTTTAAAATAAGATAAAGAATGCAAGGAGAAAAAAAAAATACAGCAATCCAGTAACCAGCCATTCTGAGAAGGATGGCCAGGAGCTCAAGGTCAAGGGCCAAGGTCAAGGGCCAGGGCAAACCGCTTTGCCTGGAACTGGAGCCTGAGCGATGTAGCTCAGTAGATGGGTGATGGGCTGAGACCTACATTTGTCAAGATCATGAATAAGTTCAGGGAAATAAAGTATCTTACGCAAAGTTGCCCATTGAGTAAGTGTTGGGGGTGGGTTGCAAATGCAGGTGGCCTGGACCCAGAGCCTGTTGTCTTAATGACCTTTCAGTGACCATCAGCACCCATTCATTAGCTGTCAGTGACCACCCATTCATTACGTGCCAATGACCACCCATTCATTACCTGTCAGTAACCACTCATTCATTACCTGCCAATGACCATCTGTCCACAGGAGCTTTCCGTTACTCATCATTAGTACTTACGGGAACTTTTTAAACAGCACCCTGGACGCAGTCATTTCACAGGCATGATTGTGTCGTGTCCTAAGAACTCCAGGCAGATTACTGTCCTTAGGACTTTACATAATCCCTTATTTCAAGGAGTCACAAAGCTTCTAGTATTTACCAAAAAAACCAGGCTGGTCGGGGATCGGCTTGGCAAGACATTCCTTTTTTCCTGCCTGTCTCCCTCTTGCTCCAGCCCCACTGGCTCATACGAAGGCATCAGATCTCATTACTAATGGTTTTGAGCCACCATGTGGTTGCGGGGATTTGAACTCATGACCTCCGGAAGAGCAGTTAGTGCTCTTAACCACTGAGCCATCTCACCAGCCCAAGACATTCCTTTTTCCTTAAAACTAGGCTTGTTTTCTGTTGTTGCTTTGAGTCTTTTTGTTTTTAAAGATTTATTTTTAATTTATAGGTATGTATGTATGTATGTATGTATGTATACACAACACATATATTTTTATGTTTGCTTTTCTGAGGTGGTCTCAGGGAGCTTACCCTGGCCTCCAGGTCTGTGTAGCCAAGGATGGCTACAAGGAAGAGAGACCTGAACTTACCTCATCCTCCCAAGTGCTAGGTCTCAGGAGTTCACTACCATACCTGGCCCTATCTGCTTAGAAAAATAAACAAATGTGTCTCATGGTCTCCAGAGGTGTTATTACTAAGAATCTAGAGTTGGTTAATTTTCACAGCATAGCCACTGTTTTGGTGTTACATGGTGTAGAATTCTGACCTCCTGGTCTGGCTCTGATAGGAAAAGCCTAAAGTGCCCTCTGCTGGCTAAGCATGGAATGACTGCAGAATCTGAAAAAGGTTTGCCATTGGAAAGGATCATGAATGAATGAAATCTCTGTTTATGTGGCACTCAGTGAGTAAAGGCAGCTGTGGTCAAGCCTGGAAGCTTGAGGTCTATCCCAGGAACCCACATGCTGGGGGGAGAGAACTGAATCCTACGCATTGTCCTCGGACCTCAAATACACAGAATAATTAAGAAAAAAATACATGAAAAAATTATTTTTAAAAAGAGAAAGTGGAGTTGGAGCTGTGGCCTGGTGATTAAGAACACTTGCTGCCCTTGCAGAGGACCTGGGTGTGGTTCTCAGCACCGACATGGTGTCTTACAATATGTGTAACTCCAGTTCCGGGGGATCCACTGCCTTCTGCTCAACTCTTCTGGTAACAGGCACACATTTAGTACACGTGCGTACACACACACACACACACACACACACACACGCACACATGCAAGACATTCATACATATAATTCTTTTAAACTTTTAAAAAAATAACAAGATAACTTTTGTCTAGAAAATGTCCATTACAATGAGATTTATGATGATGATGATGATGACGACGACGATGATGATGATGATGAGCTGGGTGTGGTGGTGCACACTTGTAATACCTGTACTTCAGACTTGGAGGCAGGGGGACCAAGAGTTTAATGTCACTTTGGGCTGCATAAGAACATGAAGAGCCATCCTGGGCTATATGAGACTCTACTGTAAACAACAAAAAACATTTTTTTAAAGTTTTTATGTGTATTTAGGTGTTTTGCCTGCATCTCTGTTTGTGTACCATGTGAGTGCCTGGTACCCACAGAGGCAAGAAGAGGGTGTTGGGTCCTCTGGGGCTGGAGTTAATGGATGGGTTTTAAGCCACCAAGTGGGGTGCTGGGAATTGACCCCCAATCTTCTGGAAGAGCAGTCAGTGCTCTTAACTGCTGTCCTACCTCCAGTCCCAAAACATGGATGAAAGGTGAGGGAACCAGGAGATTGAATTCTTTAAACTTACAGGTGAACCCCATCCCTGTAGATTTGAATAATGTCATTGACATGCCTATGTAAATATACTTTCATCTCTTTTTCCTTTCTCTTTCTTTCTTTCTTTCTTTCTTCTTTCTTTCTTTCTTTCTTTCTTTCCTTCTATCTTTCTTTCTTTCTTCCTTTGGCCTGGTTTTGTTTTCTAAAGTTATGTTCTCATGTATCCCAGGCTAGCCTTGAATTTTCTAGGTAGCTGAGGACTACCTTGAACTGCTAATCCTAATCCTCCTGCCTCAAATGCTGGGATACAAGACACATGAGGAGCCACCCGGCTCTACTCATTTATTTTCTAATGATTACCACTTAACCCGTCCTTCTGAGTGCCGATCAGCCCTACTGATGCCTTCGGGACTTGGCCCCGTTTTGGTCTTCCCAACTAGATAACGGAAACGTGAATCAAGAACGAGGCAGAGGCTCATCGATATAACTTGGATGGAGCTGGCTTGAGCTTACACTGAGGCTGAGATTTATCTTTCCCCCACACCCCCCAGGGGTGGTAAATGTTGGCGAGGGAACCACATCTGGCTGTAGGGAACCACATCTGGCTGGCCACACACACTCATTTTGGTCTTGTCTGTGGTTCCTTTCTTGCTGCAATGACAGAAACCAAAAGGCTTGCCAAGCCTGAAGATCTTTACTCTCTGGCTCTGGACAGACAGGGCTGGCGGGCCTACACGCTAGCTCCTTTAACCCTACATTGTCTCAGGAGTAGTGAGTGGGTCCCTGTGCCTTAAGTTTTCCCGCCAACTGAAACAGAATTCAGCAGAGTTCAGTTCCAAACAAACGTCAGAACTTCAGAGCTGGTAAATCAGGTGTGGTGGTGTATCCTCCCGGGGTGGAGGCAGGGACGTTAGAAGTTCAAAATCATCCTGGGTTGCTTAGAGAGCTCCAGGCCAATCTGGGACTTGTGAGACCCATTCTCAGAATAAAATAGAGGTTGGAAATACAGCTCAGCAGTTAAGAGCACCTGCTGCTTTTCCAGAGGACCTGAGTTCAGTTCCTAGCTCCCATGTTGAGCAGCTCACAACCACCTGGAATCTGACCCTCTCTTTTGGTCTCTGCTGGTACCCATACACAGGTGCATAAGCACAGAGACACATAAAGAAAAATAAAATTAGGAGAGTAAATGGTAACTGAGTGAGCACATAAGGTTCCTTTCTTTAAAACGTTATTTCCTTTGGGGAGAGTTGGCAGAAAGCGAGTGCCTAATTTCAGGGCTTGGTGTCATGTGACATGATTCTGGGGGCGGGGGAAGTGGGGAGTTCCAAGGTATAACAGCCTCTATTTTCCAAGAAGCACTGACTTTTGCATGTTTCTTGTGCCGCCCATCCTCAGAGGCTCCCTGACCCTTTGGCAGCCTCCCTGTGAGCTGTCTGGAAGTCACTGCCAGAGTGGTGCGGTTGGTAACTGCATGCTGCAGGGAGCTGCCCTCCTCCCCAGACCTCCCCCTTTATCCCTTCCTACTTTCCCAGCAGCCCTCATTCCAGGCTGCTGACCTTGGAGTTCCCAAACTGTATAAACAAAACCAAATGGGAAAGTGCATTCCTAAAGGAAGTTCTTGGCAGAAGTAGAAGAAAGCTCCAGCACAGAAAACTGATTGGGGGTGGAGGAGGGGGGAGGGGGCTGGAGAGATGGCTCAGTGGTTAAGAGCGCGGGCTGCTCTTCCAGAGGTCCTGAGTTCAATTCCCAGAATCCAAATGATGATTCACAACCGTCTGTAATGGAATCTGATTCCCTCTTCTGGTGTGTCTGAAAACAGAGTACTCATGTACGTATGTATGTACGTACATACATACATACATACATACATACATGCATGCATCTAATCTAAAACAACACTGATTCTGTACGCCTTATCTCTCTCCCTCTGGCATTTTGGAACTCTCTGATGTCTTTTCTTTCTTCCTTCCTTTTCCCCTACTCCTTTTTGTTTTTGTTTTGTTTTTTTCAAGACAAGGTTTCTCTGTGTAGCCCTGGCTGTCCTGGAACGCCTTCTGTAGACCAGGCTGGCCTCGAACTCACAGAGGTCCTCCTGGCCTCACAGACTCTGCCTCTACCTCCGCCTCCACCTCTGCCTGGATTAAAGGCCCTGCCCACTTTCATTTTTAAGACAGGGTCTCATATAGCTCAGCCTGGCCTCAAATCTACTCTGTAGCTGGGGATAACCTTCACCTGATTGTCCCCTCCTGTTTCTATCCCGAGTGCTAGGGTTATCAGTTTTATTTTTCTATTTATGTGTTTATGTGCACATGCTCACCTCTGTCGTGGTGTGTGTGGAGGACAGATGACTGACTGCTCTCACGAGTTAATTTCTCTCCTATCGTGTGGGCTCTAGCGTTTGAGCACAGGTTGGTGGCAAGTGCCTTTATCCGAAGAGCCACCTCACTGGTCCAAGTTTTATTTTTATTTTTACCACAATAGCCAGTTAATATATTACTATTAACTGGATGGAACTCATGCTTAGTGCATGGTACTCTGCTAACTAAACTCCAACCTCAACTCTTTTTCCATCTCACTGTGTACCCCAATCTGGCCCTGGGCTCTTCCTGCCGCAGCCTCCCAGTCTCCCCGAAGGACTTGCAGGGGAGTGTCCCCTTCCTTGAATTTTCATTAGCTTGTCAGAATCTTCTCCCTGCCCCTTAACTACACAGTTTTCTCACATGGATTCCTAGGGATGAAGAGACCCTCTGGCAGAGTGGATGGATGAAAAACAAACAAACAAAAACCTTGATCCCAAGAATCGATCCTGTGCCTGCTCAGACTTCTTATCATGTATGATAATAAAATTGTTACCTAAACCAAATTTGGTTGCAATTTCTGTTGCAATGGAAACACCCCAGCAGGGCAGTGGTGATACATACCTTGATTATCAGCACTAGGGAGGTGGAGGGCAGAGGCGGAGGCCGAGGCAGGTGGAAGTTGAGTTCAAGGCCAGCCTGGTCCACAGAGTGAGTTCCAGGACAGGCAGGGCTACACAGAGAAACCACAACCCCCCACCCCCAACTAAAGTCTAGGCTGGAGAGATGACTCTTGTCAACAAGAGAGAGCACTTGTCTATCTTTCAGAGAACCTGGATATTAATCCAAGCACCCACATTGGCCAACTTAAAGGCACCGGTAGCTCCGGCTCCCGGGGATCTGATGCCCTCTTCCGGCCTCACCAGGACATCTGCACACCCTCACACACAAAAGCCAGACTCACAGCTCTGCCTTCATTTGTCTTCTTTTTGTGTCAAAGTCCTGGTTGATTCGCATATGTTAATCACTTGAGTGTCTGCCTTAACCTATCCCAGTTCCCTTCACCATCGAAGGCAATGGGATGAATGACTGAACCATCTTACTGCCCACTCTCCGCTCAGAAAGGCGTTCAGTCGTTGTTCAAAATCTGAAAGTCATCCTGAATTCTAGGACCAGCAGAGGCTCACAGAACAGACACCCACCCACAACTCCATGGGAGCAGTTGTCTATGATTCTGAGTGTTGGGGACCGCTCTGGCAAATGTTGGAACCCACACTGCCAAAAGCTTGGGGGCCAAATTGTTAGAGCCTGCACTGACCCAAGCTTTGGGGGCTAAATTGTTCCAGCTTGTACTGCTGCTTTGGTCTGCGGGTCAGGGTTCAGCAAGAGAGTGAGTGAGGGCGGACGCAAAGAATGGAGACCAGATAGAGTGTGATTCAGTCCCGTTTATTCTCAAGTCTCTCTTCTTCTCTCCTTCCAAGTCCCTTGTTCCTAGTCCAAGTCCCAAGTCTTGAGTTCCTAGTCCCTAGTTCCCAGTCCCTAGTGCCTCCAAGTTCCAAGTTTCCAGTCCCCTCTTCTGTCTGCCTCTCGCCTTTTATAAGTCTCACTTCTTAAGTCATACCTTTAAGTCACACACACCCAAGGGGAAATCCTGGGTATCTAAAACAAGATGTTATCAGAGTGTGCTCGGCTGTTGTAGGCTGTTGAAAACAAGTCTCTTGTCAGGGTATATGGCTCAAGATGGCTGCAAGGATGATAGCTGACTTTTGTCGGCTCCCCACAACTGAGGCCACATCTGGAGCAGGAAGTATCCTAATCAGCGTGTCACATGCTGAAAGGATTTCTTTGGACCACCTTACAGAATCAAAACCAAGACAACCCACATCTTGACTAGTGCATATCCTCCGCCCCAGTCCATCATCTGATAATTGACGAGACCATTTCCTCTTCCCAGTGTGGGCCCTGCTTTTCTCTTTGAGTGGTTTATTGGGACAGGTAACAAAAGCCTACTGGAGCTGCCGAAAGGTGTGGGGCTTTTTCTGAAGGAGCCTCCCCCAACAGAGGTCACACAGTGGATGTGTGACCTAAAAGTGTTGCCTCAAGTGGGTCATCTGGCTAGCTGGGAAGAGCCTTTCTGAAGTGCCTGTTTCCATCTGTGTCCTGGTGCAGAGTTGATGATGTCATCATGGTGCGGTCATCTGGAGTTGCAGGTATGGCTTCTTTTTCTCTGCCCTGTTGAAAGAATGACCAAGCGGGAAAGGCAAGGACTCAGCAATCGGCCAAGCTTTATTGAAGTCACACACAGCAAAACACACAGAGTCCCTGCCAGGGGCAAAGGGATTCAGAAATCCAGCCTGAAAGGAGGGCTTGAGCCTTTTGGTGGTATAGGGCGAGTCTCCATCCACTTATTTCTGATTGGCTAATTTAAACAGATAGGAGGCCGTTGGTGGACTCACAGCTTCATGAAAGCATAGGCATGTGTGGGCAGGTCAGATGGAGAAGGGGAGCCCTGCTTAGGGGTGGAGCTTCCTTTTTATTTCTCTGTGGTTATTTTTTCATTTTTAGTGATTTTTTTCCCTTCTTTTTAGCAGTCTCATGCAACCCAAGATGAACTCACAATGTTATGAAGCTGAGGCTGGCCTTGACTTCCAGGTACTGGTATTACATCATGAATCATCACACTCAGCATTATTATTATTATTATTATTATTATTATTATTATTATTACTATATTAGAGACGAGAGTTGAATTGTTATTATTAATACTATTATTATTATTGCTATATTAGAGACGAGAGTTGAATTCTCAGAAATCCCTCTAAACCTCTCATATTGTTGTGATTAAAGGTATGAGCAACCAAGCCAAGCCTGGCAGTTTTTCCTTCCTGTGTGAGTCCACGGAAAAAGCGCTAGCACAGAAGCCAAGCCAAGGTGTTGCAGCGCTCAATTTCCATGAATTACACGGCAGGTGCCCTCAGCCCTCCGCGGGGCATCCTCTGGGACAGGCTGCCTAGGTCTTTCTTCACTGATCCGCTGCTATGGAGACAAACTAGCTAGTCCTGAGCCCTTTCCCAGGAAGCATGGACCAGGAAGATAAAGTGGCCTGGAGCTTCGCGCCTGTTAGTCAGAAAGCCAATGAAAGCAGAACCAAGATGCTGCTCCTATGAACGGGCTTCCTGCCAATCAGGGGCGGAGGCCAGCGAGGACACAACCAATAGCAGGAGCAATTGGGTGGTCTGGCCTTGCGGGGACCGCACCGGGGACCAGCGCTGTTGTTGAACGCCAGGAGTGCAGAGCGCGTGCCCTTTAGATGGCCAAAAAGTGTGGGGCCGATCGGCAAGCCGCTGTCAGTTGTCACTCCAGTTCGAGACCTCTATGGTTGAACCAGACCTTTAGCCATCAGGGCGGGGCTAATCGAACTATGACAATAGTAGGAGGTGACCGGGTGAGGCCAGAGATACTACGTGCGCTGTGGTCGCTCGGAGCGGGAGAACCTCTGCCCTAAGGTACCTCCTGGACCAAGGGAGGTAGCGCTCCCGTTAGCTAGAGAGCCAATCAGAATGGACCAAGCCCAGCCGGACGTGTTTCCCCTATAATTGGACGATGCTCTTGCCAATCATAGCAGAAGCTCATGAAACCTCGGCCAATAGCAAGAAGCGCCTGGTTCCGATTTGCCGCGCAGGGTCCACGCGGTGGTTGCTGATCGAGGTCGTCAGTTAGTGATCACCTCCCTCCGCCAAACGCCCGAGCCGACCGGCGTCGCTCGCGCTTGTCAGCCAAGAGCCAATCAGAATTGGGTAGGCCCGTGGCCACTTCGGCTTAAGGCCGAATTGTTTCTTCTGTGATTGGGCGAACCTCCTGACAATCAGGGCGGAGCCAGCGAAGGCTCGGCCAATGGCTGGAGGCAGCCAGGTCAGACCAGCGACTAATTGTAAGCGCGGTGGTCGTTAGACGGTTGGAGGGCAGCACAAGACGTCGTAACTGTCCGCAGGCCCTCGGCGTCTAGCGCCCGCCGGCGGCCCATCCCGTCATGTCAGGCACTGCTTGGCTTTAGTTCTTCAGGCCTCCGCCCACCCGCCTACCCGAAGCCGCGCCCACCGCCCAGAGCCAGAGGGATGGTGGTAGTCACCGGGCAGGAGGAAGACAGCCGTCACTCGGACGGTACCATGTCCAGCTCCGAAGCCGAAGACGACTTCCTGGAGCCGGCCACTCCTACGGCCACGCAAGCGGGGCACGGGTTGCCCCTGCTGCCCCAGGAGGTACCTGGATGGAGCGATGGGGGCAGGGAGGGCTGATGGGAAGCGAGGGAGAGGCTGGTTCTTGCAGAGCTGACCTTGGGAGGTGAGCCTTACCAAGGAGCAGTCCACCCCTGATGCCACTCCTGCACTAGGTGTGTCCTCCCTGCCCTGGGGTCACCTGCACCCCAAGTCCCTTCTTCCCGTACTCGGTTGCTACCAGATGTCAGTTCCATTCCTGTATCCCATATCACCTTTATCAACTAGCGGAGGACTTCTCAACGCATAGCGTGTTCCATACGATCCAAAAGGAGGCCCTGGGTTGCCCAAGTGTATCCTCCAGCTGCCCCGGGGAGTGGTGTAAGAAACTGCATGCAGTTAACCCATCTGGTGCCTTGGTATGATTTTGGAAAAGGACACACCTGAGTGGGCCGGACCACGTCTCATCCAGGTGCCACTATGCAGCGAACAATCTCCATTACCACATGGGGTAACTTCATTTGCTAGCTGGACAGAAGTGAGCGTGTGATAGAGGATTTGGGGCAAAGAAAGTGTGAGCAAGAACATACAGGAGATTTTGGGGATTAGGAGGAGGGCAATGGTGAGTTGAACTCCAGAGCAGGGATGGGAGGGATTCATTTATCTGTTGCTGCACTGTGGTATGCTGTGGCTTCTTTAGTACGCCTTCGTGTGCGCGGTGCTTTGCAGATGAAATGACCCTCGAGATAGACAGGAAGATGGCTACAGACGTGGAGACTCGGCAGACAGAGTTGTCCAAAGGGGGGCTGGCTTGACTGAGGCTCTCTGGCAGCTGACAGTATTGCGTTAGGGTTAGAATCCCCGAATTGCCAACATCGTGGGAAACTTGTAAAAATAAACAAAATTCTAGACATAACTCTGCAGTCAGGGAAAAGAGCCAACAGAGTGGTGACACTTTTTTTGTGCACTGTCATTGGGCAGAAGTTGTGGGTTGAGTGGAAGGACACATAACCCCATAGACTGTAAGCCAGCTGGCCAGTCCCAGCCACCTGCGAGTCACACCCCTCCCTGTGAGTTCTAGGACTCCCTACCGTTACTCTTTTTGTTTCACATATGGTGCAAAGAAGTGCATTAGTAGGTGCTACCTTTTAAAAAGAACTCCAGTTGTGCAAAGTATTATACCAGAATGAGACTTGGGTCTTGACACATACCTAGATTGGGCTTAGTGTTTCTGTAGAAATGTAAAAGGTATTTTGCACCATGAGTATAAAAGTTGAATTTGTTGGGACTGGTGATACACACCTTGAATTCCAGAGGCAGAGGCAGCAGATAAATGTCTGTGAATTCTGGGCCAGCTTGGTCTATGTAGTGAGTTCTAGGAGACACCTGATTTAAGAGCTATTAGGTCTAATGAATAGGACTTGGCAATTGCTACTCAAGGAAACTGGGGTGGGGGTGTCCCCTAGTTTGGGATGACTAAGTGATTGTGACCTGGCAGACCTAGGCAGACTGACATGGGGGAGCCCCAGGTCTTGTTGCCTGTGCCAGTCTGAAAGCTGTGGTGGTTCCTTCCCAGTTTCCTGAGGTCGTCCCCCTTAACATCGGAGGGGCTCACTTTACCACGCGCCTGTCTACTCTGCGGCGCTATGAAGACACCATGCTGGCTGCCATGTTCAGCGGGCGGCACTACATCCCTACAGACTCCGAGGGTCGGTACTTCATCGACCGAGATGGCACACACTTTGGGTATGTCTGTCTCTTCCTCTACAATCAGCTCTGTGGGCATAGCCAGTGAGTAGCCTGGAATTGGGTCTTGGGCATTGTTGCCGTCTTCCACGGTACCAGAGGAGATAGTCTAGAGGTGGAATTTAATAAATGTTCTTACTGATTTGTATTAAAATGCTTAGTTGTTTTGCCACAGGTTTTTTGAGACAGAGTTTCTCTGTGTAGCCCTGGCTGTCCTGGAACTCACTCTGTAGACCAGGCTGGCCTCGAACTCAGAAATCCACCTGCCTCTGCCTCCCAAGTGCTGGGATTAAAGGTGTGTGCCACCACCGCCCGGCAATAGAAAATCTAACACTGGCAGGATTTGATGAAACTTTTCCATTCTATGAAGTTTGAGACTTGGAGAGTCATTGTCTATATGAGAAGGAACAAACACACTTGGAGTCAGAGAATGTGGAAAAATGTCTTAGATTCTGGCATTCAATAATACCATGCAAGTTGGGCGTGGTGGCTCTCTTGAGAGGTGGACACAGTACTACAAATTATTTCTAGGCCAGCTTGGGCTGTACAGCAAGCAAGGCTCTGTGTCAACACTCCCAACAAACAACAAGACCTACTGTAGCATGGAGGGGCCGCGGTGCGTGCGGTTCTGAGGCTCACAGTGGCTAACATCAGAAACGGTGAAGGGTGCTGAATTGCCGCCCCTTCATTTTGCTAAGAAAACCTTAAAAAATAAACTTGTAGCAGGGCGGTGGTGACGCATGCCTTTAATCCCAGCACTTGGGAGTCAGAGGCAGGTGGATCTCTGAGTTCAAGGCCAGCCTGGTCTACAGAGCAACTTCTAGGACAGCCAGGGCTGCACACCGAGAAATTGTCTTGAAAAAAACAAAAACCAAAACAAAAGTCAAATTTGTATGTTACTGGGATTTTAACAATAATACACACACACTATACACACACACACAAACTCAGAGTCTTAGTTTATCTGATATGTACATATCCTGAAGTAGAAAATGTCATTATTACACCTTCTGATGAAAACGCTTCTGGCAAGCCTTATAAAAAGTTTATGCCTCAATTTCATGGTAGGTTTTTTTTTTTTTTTTTTTTTTTTAAGATTTCTTTTTATTTATATGTAGGTATTACTTGTGTGTGAAAACCCCCAGAGACCAGAATGGGATGTTGGCTCCCCTAGAGCTGGAGTCACAAGCAGCTGTGAGCTGCTGATGTGGGCGCTGGGAACTGAACTTGTGTCCTCTGGAAGAACAGCAAGTCCTCTTAATCACCGAGCCATCCCTCTAGCCCTCAGCTTCCTTGTTGACATGAGAACTAAGTGTAGCTGTGTGGTGGGCGTGTCAGTGATGGTGGGCGTGTCACTGATGGTTAAGGAAGGAGCTTGTGGACCCTGGGGAGGTCAAGATGTTCAAAGTACATGGCTGGAATCCTCCGCTCCTTCACTCTCTCTTTGGAGATGACTAGAGGATCTATCTAGCTTTTGACCTTGAACCAGTGACCAGGGAGGCAGGAACTTCAGCTGATATATATATATATATATATATATATATATATATATATATATATATCTTTGTGTTGACTTCCAAGTAAGTGCCCACAAGGGTCATTTTTATCCTTACAAAGGAGCCTCCAGCGATATAATTTGTTTTGCAGAGTCTGCTTTTCCCCAGTGGGCCATCAGCTGCCTCTGATGGTGAGAAAACAGAGTGTCACATCACTCTGTGGAACTATAAAAAGATTTTTTTGTTTGCGGGCCATTTGGGGAGGGAAGTGCTGGCCCCAGCTGGCGTCTCCCATAGTGCTCTTAGCGGGGCCTTGCCTGGGCTTTTTGCTTGTCAGAGCTCATAAGGGTTGATTGAACATCTCAGAGGACTGACTTTAAAGGGGTGGGGATGGGTCTGAGTTTAGGTCCCTGTACCAGTGTCAAGTGGCTCTCAACCACCTGTAACTTCAGCTCCAGGAGAGCCAACACTTCTGGTCTCCACCGAGTGCCTGTATTCTTCCAAACATAATGGAAATATAATTTAGAAATCTTTAAAGGGGTTGTGGGGAGGAAGAACAGGATCCAGCCTGAGGCTTCTATGCCGATGTCTGTTGGCCTGGAGGTGTAGTAGCATTCATGCTTGGACCCCTGGACTCCAACAGTCTGTGGCTTATCGGCAGTAGATACAGTTTTTCAAAAATTCAGAGTATGAGTTCAGGGAATCTGGAAGGCACACACGTTCTCTGCTGGTTGTAGCTCATGCAGACCATTTACCATCCTGGGGGCTGCTTGGGCCTGGCACCGGGTCAGGGGCAGGGGAAGTTCTTCATTGTGCTTACGACACTTGACTCTGCTTGCTTCTAATGAAGTGAGGACTGTGGTGGTTGTCGGCTCAGAGTCTGTTGTGTCTGAACCTGAGGCTTTGTCAGTGGTGGCTCCTTCAACAAGGGTTTTCCATAAACTCCAAGGCCCCACTTGGGCCTCATTTATAGACTGGAGCTAAGAGATAAACCTGCCTTATAATGTCATTAAGAGGACCAAATGGGTGGCGCATGGTTAGTGGCCAGTACAGATTAGCGCTTAAGTGTTAGCTGTTGTTGCTTTATGGTTTAGATGAGTTATTGATGTAACAGATAGATCTAGGGTCTTCCTCCCTCTCTTCCCATAACCACTGACAATAGGCCTGATTGTTACCTGCGCCACTAATAAGCGTCTGAAGAGGATTAGCAGGGACTGAATCTGTACTTTCCCCGTGTGTGATTTGACTCAGCTGAGAACCAGCTAATGTTAGCTCCTGAAGTTTGGGATTTTGCCTGCCCAGATAGCTACAGAATAATAGTAGCAGTAACAATGTGAGATGGGCAGAATCTGTTGGTTTCTGTTGGAAGCCTGAGGTTACAACTATTCCGTTATCCTCGTAGTTGTTATAACTGAACATTTCTAACATACTTGAGAAACTAGTGCTGAGGCCATGAAAGGGCTTTTCTCCTTCTCCTCCTCTTCTTCCTCTTCCTCTTCCTCCTCCTCCTCCTCTTCCTCTTCCTCTTCCTCCTCCTCCTCCTCTTCATCCTTTTTCATCTTCCAGGGCCTTCTTCCTCCCTCCTTCTCTTCCTTGTTCTTTTTTTTGGGGGGGGGGGAGGTGGGAGAGGGTGACGGGACTGGGTCTCTCTGTAGCCCTGGCTGTCCTGAAATTTGCTTCGTAGACCAAACTGGCCTCAAATTTACAGCGATGCACAAAGTGCATCAATTACACCGATGTGGCGGTGCATGCTGGTAGTCTTAGCACTTGAGAGATTTCGGCAAGAGGAACAGGGGTTCAAGGTAGGGCTTGTCTCCCTAGCAAGTTTGAAACCAGCCTGGGCTACATGACACCTTGTCTGAGAAAAACCACTGTGTGTGTTTTAAATCGATGGTGTTACAGCCTTCCTTACACCTGTGAATGCCTAATAAGAAATATTGTAGCCGGGCGGTGGTGGTTCACATCTTTAATCCCAGCACTTGGGAGGCAGAGGCAGGCGGATTTCTGAGTTCGAGGCCAGCCTGGTCTACAAAGTGAGTTCCAGGACAGCCAGAACTACACAGAGAAACCCTGTCTCAAAAAACAAAACAAACAAAACAAAACAAAAAAAAGTATTGTAATGGTAATGACTTAGGAAGGCAACAGGTAGCCATTTCTGAGGGTTTATTCTCTGCTAGGCATTTCCTAACCACTTTTTGTATATTAGCTCATTTCATTTCTCTCCTGACTGAATTTACATTTCCATTGTTGTTTGTTTGTTTTGTTTTGTTTGAGACAGAATCTCACTATGTAGACTAGGCTGGCCTGGAACTCACTTGTAGACCAGGCTGGTCTTGAACTCACAGCCTCACTTGCCTCTGCTTCCCACATATGTCACCACACCCACCTTAATTTTCTTTTAGGCATATGAGGTAATTTAAAAAAAATCTTTCACTTTGTACTCAAAAGACACTGAAACACACAAAGGTCGAGTTTACTCGGCCAAAGTTAGAGTTGGGGACGTAGCCCAAATTCTGTGCTCTAACCACTTTGATAACCTCCCTCCCCCCGCTGGTCCCCCATCCCTTAGCTTCTGGTCCTTAGCTTCTTCTCACCCTTTCTCTTCTCTGCATAGAGATGTGTTGAACTTCCTGCGTTCAGGGGACCTGCCACCTCGGGAGCACGTGCGAGCTGTGCACAAAGAGGCTCAGTACTACGCCATTGGGCCCCTCCTGGAGCAGCTGGAGAACATGCAGCCACTGAAGGGGGAGAAGGTGCGCCAGGCCTTCCTGGGGCTCATGCCTTATTACAAAGGTGAGGGGTCAGCTGCCTCACAGCTGGGGAGAGGGGTTTCGAGGTATCATTTAGCTCCTAGGCCTTTCCCAGAAGAAGGTGGGTCCAGTGTTCATCTAGATTAGGAGAAAATGTTCCCCTCTTTCAGTGACAATGGGACATTTCAAGTTGAGAATTTATCTCCCATATCCCCCCATCCTCATCGGTCTCCTTGCTGTGGTCCTTATGAGGCGTGTCCTTCCTGAGTCTATGGAGTCCCTCGTGAAATCAGCCTCCTCCCTCTGCCTCCCGTCACAGGATGTTGTGTCCCTGTGTCTGTCTGTCTGTGTGTGTGTCTCTCTCCCTCCTCTCCTATTCCACCTCTGTCCACTGACGACGGCTGTTGTGTTAAACTCTGTAGACCATTTGGAGCGGATCGTGGAGATTGCCCGGCTTCGCGCAGTACAGCGGAAGGCCCGCTTTGCCAAGCTCAAAGTCTGTGTCTTCAAGGAAGAGATGCCCATTACCCCCTATGAATGTCCACTCCTTAACTCCCTCCGCTTTGAGCGGAGTGAGAGTGACGGCCAGCTCTTTGAGCACCACTGTGAAGTGGACGTGTCTTTTGGGCCCTGGGAGGCAGTGGCTGATGTATACGACCTCCTGCACTGCCTGGTCACGGACCTCTCAGCCCAGGGCCTCACGGTGGACCACCAGTGTATCGGGGTGTGTGACAAGCACCTCGTCAACCACTACTACTGCAAACGCCCCATCTATGAGTTCAAAATCACATGGTGGTGAGTCGTTCTGGTAAGCAAGAGTCCCACGAAGGAGGATGCCCGTCCTCTTGGGTGACTCTGGGAGTCTGATCCCCACAGGGGCTGCTGACTGTCCCAGAAGCTGCTGAGGTGAGGGCAGAGCACTGAGACACAGATGCAGAGGAGAGGTGCTGCTGCAGTCTCCCTGGTTCGAGTACCTTGGGGACTCGGTCTGCTCTCACCTGGTCTTCTCTTCAAGGCCTGGCAGTCTTCACTAGAAGCCACAAGATATAGCAAGGATGTCACTGGGAGTCCAGAGGGCTTTTGATACCTTCTTGACGCCCTGCAGGAGAGCTCCTGCCCATTTCTGATGGAGATATCATCACTGCCTCACCTTCAAGATGCTTGAACCTTCTAATGCTCAGTGTGTCAGGCGGGATAAGGAGTGAGCTAGGGGATTTACCCAAGCTTCGGCCATGTAGCCCTGGCCAAAGAAGAAAGCATACTTCTCCTCCCCGTGTGCTCCTTGCTCTTCCAATGACTTGCAGTACCTTGTCTTAGGATGCAGAAAGATATGTCCCATGCTCCCAGAACATGTCTGTCACCTTCTCTTGGAGATTAACCATAGCTGCCACAGCCATGTACCAAGTTGGGCCTTAGAAAAACCACATGTTTACAGCCCTGCCCTGGAGCTTTGGCATAGCCCTTCTTTGCAGGGTTTATCCTCTCACAGGGCTGGAAATATTAAGTCCTAAAGGTTCTTTCTGAAGATTCCCCAAGTCAGGCAGACAAGGAGCCTGGATCCTCTTGATACAGAGGATGCTTCTCAGATGCCAAGAACACGGGGCCTTGCCGCTGAGTCTTATGTTGGGAGCCAGTGTGGCGAACCTCTCTGAAAGGGATGCTCTCTTTCTTTGATAGTTTTTGTTCAGGGTGGTGGGGGCTTGCTCCAAAGTCAGGGGCAACTAAGACAATACAATATGTACCCCGAGATCAGAGGATCAGAGTGGTGCAGTCAGACAGTCAGGGGCTAAAGGCATCTGTCTGCTTCCAAGGAATAGAAGGCCTGGGCCTTCTGGGCCTGAGCGAAATTCTTCTGTGTAGCTAGAGGGTAGTGAGTTTCCTGAGCTCTTGTGGAAACAGGCAGTTTTGAACTTGCATCTCACTTTGAGTATAACAGAGCTAGAGGCTGAGGTCCATGAGGGGATGAGTGTCAGTCATCTTCCAGTACACCTGCTCTCTCTGGTCTCCCCGGCAAACAGTCGCATCTTCTGAGGTGCTGATGCTCCTGCTTGGCGTTTAGCCCAGCACTGTGGCTTGTTTTAACCGATTGTATTTTTATTTTTTGGACAGGGTCTCATGTAGCCCAGGCAGGCCTCCTATTAGTTGTAGAGCTAAGGATGATTTTATACTTTTGACCTTCCTGCTTCTACCTCCGAAGCTCTGGGAGACACAGGCATGTCCCACCCTTTGTGTTCAATGTTCAGAGAGAGCTAGTGAAGTACCTGTTCAGGATGATGTCCATGTGGGCAGAAAGCAGACAGTTAAGCCCGGGGCACTTAGTAATCGAGCCTGGGGTTCTTTTCTTCCTGCTCTAGAATATTGCAATGCTTGGAAAATTAGAACCCACAAACATAAGACAGAAAGGAAACTGATCCGCTAAAAAAACAAAACAAAACAAAACAAAACAAAACAAAACAAAACAAAACAAAACGGGGCCAGACTGCTTGCTTAAGGTTACAAGATGCTGGGTAAAGATGTTGTCTTTGTGACTTGCTGGAGACATTGTTTTTCTGATCCCTTTTTTATTCTCAGGATGATATGGTTTGTACCATTGTGGCATAAGAAAGCTCTAGGCTGCTGGGGCAGGCAGAGTTCGCACACAAGTTAGCCAGCTCAGAAATCCCTCTTTTTCTTTTTTCTTTTTTTTTTTTTTTTTAATTTTTTTTTTTGATAGTTGGCTTGATATTTATGGTATTAGGGGGGCAAACCATGTACTGAATCGTCTTGTGTGTGTGTGTTTTTTTTTAAATAACAAAATCCTTTGCGTTTTTAAGCCAGCGACTTGTACACCGTCTTGCAGCACAGAAACTTTTCTTTGTACTACAAAATATATTTATTATAATTCTAATTCTCCCTTGACTAGTGACATAGAAATATGAAATAAAGCAATATATATTGGGATCTGGGATGTGGTTTTGTGGTAGAGTATCAGCCCAATGTCCACAAGGCACTGGGTTCCCTCATCAGCACCACGGGGGGGTGGGGAGTGGGGGGGAATATCCTGTCAAAGTGTATCTTTACTATTCGGACTCTCTCCTCACTCGTCTTCTCTACCCTCTCGGAACTTTTCTTCAATGGAGTAAAAGAATTCATGGCCTGTTTCAGCTCTCTAACGAGAAGCCAAGGTCGGTCTGAAATGCGCTATTGCATGCAGTGGCTGGGGATGGCTTCCAAATAAAAGGGTCATATCTGTGGGAATTAGCTTGGCCTGTTTGATCCCTTTCCAATTAAAATTGTCCAGGCCCAGACCAGAAGGCTTGTAAGGAAAAGCTTCTTGACCCACAGGAAATACCTTCTCATAATTATGTGTGCATCCTGTCAATCAACACCTCTCATCTGGCTTGAGCCAGATGAGCCGTTGCCAAATCAGACCCAAGTGCCTACTACCCTTGAGCTCGCCTCCTGTTTTCCTTTGGGCATCTTTCCTCCTCAGAGACACACTCACTGCTTGGGAAAATGAAGCTTTTTGATAGCAGCACGTGGTGGAACGTTAGCCACAGCAGTATACAATGCAGATTAAAGTCTTAATTAAAAACTCCATCAGCCAGGCCACGGTGGTGCACACCTTTAATCCTAGCACTCAAGAGGCAGAGGCTGGCAGATCTGAGTTTCAGAGGGAAGAGATTGGGTGTGGAAAGTCAGCTGGGCCCATTATCTTCATTTGCATAAAATTGGCTTTTAGTACAGAGCACACTTCCTGTGTTCAGCCAACATAACATATTTGTAAGCTTGCACATCGCTTACCCTGCTCCACCAAACAAAGACAAGATCTAGGACCTGGGTGACATGCTTTCTTTACTGATGACGTTCCTCCTTTGCCAGCAAGTATGTCTTGATCAGTCCTTTAGATGTGGTGTTTGGAGATGCTACAATAAAATAAGAAACCTAGGGCTGGAGGAGTGGCTCAATGGTTAAGAGCACTGACTGCTCTTCCAGAGGTCCCGAGTTCAATTCCCAGCAACCACATGGTGGCTCACAGCCATCTGTAATGGGATCTGATGTCCACTTACTTGTGTGCATGAAAACAGAGCACTTGTATACATAAATCTTAAAACAAAACCAACTTAGCTCTTTCTGGAGACCAGCGCTGGACTGTGGGACTGGAGGGGACTCAGTGGCCCTGAGAAGACCCTCATGGACGCTCAGGAGTGTGCCCTCCCTAGTGTACACACTGCTCGGCCATTTGTTGAAAGTGCCCCAGGGGAAGCCTCTAACAGAAATCCCTCTGTCCTACTCACCTCTTAAGGGAGGAATAGTGGCTCTAAGCAGGTATGAGCCTCAGTACTGAAGACCAAGGTCCCTGCAGAAATGGGTACAATTCACCACCATGCTGCCACCAGCGAAGTGGAGTGTGACCGCTTCCCTGGCTAAGCTCATCAGGATGTTCCTTAGAGTCACTTCCAGGACTGACTACGCAGCTAAGTTCTGAGGTGCTAAATGCAGCACCAGCTGCTATTGCAGGGGTTCTCAATCTGTGGGTCACGACCCCCGTAGACCTCTCATATCAGATATTTACATTATGATTCATAACTAGCAAAATTACAGCTATGAAGTAGCACAAGTAATGCTATGGTTGGATGGGGTGC
This sequence comes from Arvicanthis niloticus, assembly GCF_011762505.2. Lineage (NCBI taxonomy): Eukaryota > Metazoa > Chordata > Mammalia > Rodentia > Muridae > Arvicanthis > Arvicanthis niloticus. Next base: position 20,545,344 of record NC_133432.1, read on the forward strand.
GGGGGGGTCACTACATCATGAGGAACTGTTTTAAAGAGCCACAGCATTAGGAAGGTTGAGAACCAGTGGGCTAGTTGCTTCCCTTAAGTCTCTGATTTGTCTGACTCTTGAACAAAACGCTGGGCTCACCCTTGCTGAGTGTTTTCCCTGGCCCACTGATGCTAACATCTTACCTGTTGGAAATGAGCTTCTAGGGTTGTAGTCTGCCAGGTCAACCCAAACAGCAGAGCCCGAGGTCAGCTCAGAGCAGAGATCGCCCTCGCTCTCCCTCCTACAAATCGACAGTTACCCTGCCTAGCCAGTGAACACTTGAAGCCCACAGACTGTAGGAAGATGGCAGGACAGCTTCTTTAGGTAAGCACCCATGGGCCCAGCTGTTTAGGAAGCTAAGGTGGGAGGTTTGTTGATCTCAAAAGACTAGCTTGGGACAACAAACCAGCAATGTTTGCCTATTTAACTTTTAGCGTAGAAAATATGGTTTACTACACAATGATTTGAGGCACATCCCAGGGTAAGAGTGGAAAGTGACCAAAGGGACCTCTGTAGAGGAAAACAGAATGGCCAGAAACAAATGTCTTCTGTCAGTTCACTCTGTAGACCAGGCTAGACTCATAGAGGTCTACCTTCCTCTGCCTCTCAAGTTCTGGGATTGAAAGTACATGCATTATGCTTGGATTTTTTTTTTTTTTAAAGATCTCTAGGTGTATGGCTGTTTTGTCTGTACCATATGTGAACCAGCCAGGTATAAAGTACCTGAGACTGTGAAAGGGTTAAAATTTTTCAAAAACTCCTAGCAGGCTGAGCAGAACCAAGAGTGCAGGTCAGCTTGGTCATGAGCTCTGTGTTTCAAGAACTTGGCTGACCACAAGATACTTAGTTGATTACGAATAGGCTCTTAGAAAATAGCCTATACAAAATGTTCCCCATGACTGTTCCTTGGACGCTGTCACAAACTGAATAATGGGCTGGGACTTTCCATAGGTACTCTTCAATAACCCTCCTTTACTCCCCCTGGGTTGTGGTTTCCCCCCTGAGTTGTGGTTTTTGACTTTAAATTCTCTCTGTCTCCAAAGCCCGGGGGTCAGACCCCATTGCTCCTGTGTGGGCTACAGGTCTTGACCTCAACATGTTGATCGAAATATACCTCTTGCTGATTACATCAAGTTCGGTGTCTTGTGAGTTATTGGGTGGCCGAGAATTCCTGAGGCTTGGGTGAGATCCTCCCTTCACAACTGAAGTTACAGATGGTCTTGAGTTGTCATGTGTGTGCTCAGTAGCAAACCTGGGTTTTCTGAAAGAGTATCCTTTGCTTCTAACCACCAAGGGATCTCTTTTCCAGGCTCCCTCCCTTTTTTGAGACACTCATTGTAGAGCTGTGGTTGTCCTTGAACTTCTGGCCCCACCTGTACTGCTGAAAGTAAATGATGTAAGGGATTACATGCCTGGCTGCTTACCCCTCTCCCCCTATACTTTTTCTTTTTTTCAGAGCTGGGGACTGAACTGAACCCTGCATAATATGTCAAGTGAGCATTCTTATACCAAACCGTATCCTCAGGCTGAACCCTCCCTGATTGTTTTTCTAAGACAGGCTTTCTCTGTGTAGGCTGACTGTCCTAAGACTTGCTCTTCATATCAGACTAGCCTTGAACTCACAGAGATCTGCTGCTTACCTCTGCCTCCTGAGTTGGGGGATTAAAGTTGTGCACCACTCCTCACATGACTGAAACCCTCCTTTTTTATTATTAGATATTTTATTTATTTACACTTCAGATGTTATCCCCTTTCCTCATTTCCCATCCCCCTATCCCATCTTCCCTCCTCTTTTTCGATTTTATACTATTTTAATTACATGCAAATATTAAGGTCAGTTCTAGGTTGAAGAACTAGCAATACAATAGATGCAAACAGTCAAGGAACAAGCAAGACAATAAACACAAGTAGTCAAAGAACAAGCAAGGCAATAACAAAGTCCCATGATCACGGGAATGATCACTGTTTTTAAGGGCTTATCAGGATGACCAAAATATCTGAGCCTACTTCCCTTTCCTATTGAAAAGTCATTTTCATGTCTGAAGCCTACTTCCTTGTTCTAACCTAAGATTTATATTCCTGCCTGAAATTACTTCTTTGTTCTAGCCTACTGTCAGATTCCTGCCTGAATCCCATTTCCTTGTCCTTGGCCAATGTCAGATTCCTGCCAAGCAGCCCCAAAGCTCTCCAACATCTTCCCCTTTTTTATTTCATAAGCAAGCTTGAGCCTGTCTTAGGTCGTTCTGACAAGAATGCTTTCCTTACCCATTGTGGGATATGCATTATCAAAAGCAATGCCCTTCTGTCTTAGGTTGATAAGGCTCTGTGCAGAATCTTACCCATCCTTGGCTTGCCAGCCTGTTAAATTAATAACTCTGTCTGGGGGTCCATTTTTAGGTTCAAGCCATGTACTTTAGCTGCCAAGATGTTGATGTTGTTAACGACAAGCTTTAACATGTTGGACAGGAATAAAAAAAAAAAAGTATTCCCAGGACAAAAAGGGCTAGCATGATCAAGCTATATATACCATTCTTGAAGCTTCACCAAAATGGAAATACTGACCTCGAGCCATGTATAATTTTATCAGCAGTATCTGTAGCATCAAAGCTCAATAAAGCAGCATTCTTTAAATTCATAATCTCACTATGCAAAGTTAGAACATCCAGAGAGGTGTTAGAATTATGCCAATTACCCTGCAAGTGTCTTTAAACTTTTCCCTAATTGTAATGACTATCATTGTAAATTTTAGAAGTAGCACAACTCTATTGGTATTTGGTATGACACTTGAGATGGCTCCTTACTCTTTGAACCTCCTTCTGATAATTTGAATAGGATAAAGAGCATTAATTCGTTGTTCCAAATGCCTATCTAAATCCTCTTATATACTCAACACATTAGTGACATTTTTTTTTTTTTTTGCTAAATGATTAACAAAAATAGCTGTCTTAACTTCTTGTGTCAAAGCAATTGCAGAAGCAGTGGTGCTAGCAATTAATGGAATTAAAGCTGTTACACCAGCAATAATCAAGACCACTACCCTCTCACTTCTGCTTAAACCTGACTCACTTCTTCCAGAAATTGAAAGCTTTTTTTTTTTTTTTTTTTTTTTTTTTTTTTTTTTTTTTTTTTCAGAAAACCAAGGTTCTGTAATACTCAGGGCAATAAAACAAAAGCTTGGTTGATAGACCTCCATAACAGACATGCCAGATTTCAACACAGTAAAACAATTAGAAAGTGTACAATCAATGCAACTTACAATAAATACTGTAGAAGGAACAAAAGTAATTTTAACTTGACAATTAAGAGAGCCTTAACACATGCACTAACACTTGTTTGAAATCCAGATCCTGCCCCAACTTTATCTCTTGCTAACATAACATCATAGAGAACTGCAGCTAACTTCGAAATATGTCTCTGAAAATGTCCAGAACCAGGCTTCCAAATGAAGACTGTCATTTCCAATATTGGATTGATTTCTAGACCAGTCCATGAATGAGTCAGAATAACTGGTCACATTAAAGGAAATAGAAGAGTCATTATAACTTCTCCTTTTGAATCTCTGTCCCACAAGTTCTAAAAACTTGAGGCAAGGCAGCTTGTCCCATCTGGGATATAGGTAAGCAAAGGTGGATCAGGAACTTATGTCCAATACAGCTTCCCAGTCACCATTGTCAGGGCACTCAGCAAGCTCACAGGTCAGCTTCATTCTTTGTCCCAGCAACAGCATGTCTCACCCTTCACTCTGGCAACCACCATGCTCCTTCAGCATCCTGCAGAAAAAAACACAAACATGCCCTCTTTCCCATATTAGATACCTGGTTGGGATCATGTCATATGCCAGTAAGTGGATCCTCCCCTTTCACCTAGGTATAAGTATGCCTAGTTGTAGGGTGCCATAGACACTCAGCAGAAAGTTCCTTGGCATCCAAATATTTTTAAAAAGTTAAAATAGAACATGATTTAAATAAATTTGTGGTGTTCAGGGATATACCTCCCCCTTTTTTATTTTATGAAGATACTGTTTTAAAGTTCCATGGGCCCCTTCCACAATACCGTGTCCTTGAGGATTATAAGAAATCCCAGCAATATGGGTAATGTTAAATTCTTTACAAAAAGGCTCAAATGCTCGACTGCAGTAGCCAGTTCTATTACCTACAACCCTGGGTGTGTTAGAGCTCCTGGAGCCCGGCCTCCTCTGACTTTTGAGGGGTTGGGTGCAGAGCTGAAGCTCAAGGTCTGCTCAGGGAACCGGCACAGACCGGAAGGCGACAGAAACCCTCTTAATTGAAGGAAACCTACAGCTCTGGTCTTAAAAGGGTTCCTCACTTTATAGCCCTTATTGTTTGTCTGTCTGTCCAACTGTCTTCTTCCTTCCTTCCTTCCTTCCTTCCTTCCTTCCTTCCTTCCTTCCTTCCTTCCTTCCTTCCTTCCTTCCTTTTTTTCTTTCTCTTTTAAAGCAGGTTGTCCTGTCACCTAGTGTGGCCTTAGCCTTGAAATTCTATTGCATCAGCCTCCTGAGTTCCAGGATCATTTGTGGGTTCCACAGTAATTTATTATCCTGGTCACTGAGAGAGATATGTCCATGTGGTGGGGCTCCTGGGACCGTGAGTGGGAGGGTGACCTTCCTGGTGAGTGATGGCTCGCTGGCTGGGCCTTAGGTCTGGGAAAGCCTGAGCTAGTGGAACTGCAGCCCTCTAGAACTGCACATACACACACTGGGCATTTTGACATTAGGGGGCATGTCCAGGATGTGGCCTCTTCCAGGGATAGGTGGGGTTACAAGGGTTGAGCTCGTCCTTCACTCAGTTTCTTCAGGTCTTGGGGCTCATGCCCTTTGACTCAGGATTTCTACACTCTTGTGTGAACCTTCAGCTTCATGAAAGTGTCTTGTTGTTGTTGTTGTTATTATTGAGGCAGTGTTTCTCTGTGTAGCCCTTGCTGTCCTGGAACTCACTCTGTAGACCAGGCTGGCCTTGAACTCAAAGATCTGCTTTCCTCTGCCTCCCAAGTGCTGGAATTAAAGGTGTGCGCCACCACTGCCCAGATCTGGTCACCATTCTAATTAGCTGTGAACTTCATTTCTTTCTTAGGTGAACACCTGCTTCTAAAGTCTAGAAAACTAACAATGTTACTATAGAATTCATAGACTGAAGTAGCCAAAATTGTACTTCCTCTTCCAAAGTTCTCACACACTCCAACATAAAAGAACAGCATGAACCATCTTTGGATCAGGGCAGCTTACCTACTGAACTGCAAAGATTTCTGCCCAATTGTTCTGAAAAACAGCCAGCGATCCCGGGGTCCACCTGAGCCGGCTTTCTGTTAGGCAAAAAGAAACAAGGCTGGAGAGGTGGCCAATCAGTGCAGTCTGCCCTTCCTTCGAGAGAACTCGATGCTCTTCTAGAGGACTTGAGTTTGGTTCCTAGCACAGAGGTTAGGTGGATCTTAACCACCGTGACTCCAGCTCCAGAGGATCTGATCTCCAGTACTGGCAGTACTCACCAATCCCCTGCATTCACACACACGCAAACACTCGAATGACTGACTGACTGACTGAATGAATGAATGAATGAATGAATGAAAGAATGAATAAAATATTTTTTTAAAACTACCTGAGATCATCAACTTAGAGAACAGTTTGATTTTGAGCCTGGGATGGAGCAATGCTGTTCAGTACATAGCTGGAGATGAGAAAAGACAGAGTCCAGTAGTGATCTGAGGGCATCCCACGCCAATGATGTAAAATAGGTTCTCAACCTGTGGGTCGTAACCCTGTTGAGGGGAGGGTTGAGCAACCTTTTCACGGGTCATCTAAGAGCATCAGAAAACACAACTATTTACCTTAGGATTTGTGACAGTAGCAAAATTACTTATGAAGTAGCAACAGCATGATGGTCACCACACTATGAGGAGATCTGTATCAAAGGGTCATGGCCTGAGGAAGGTTGAGGACCACTGATCTAAAACCTCCTGCTAGTCCCCTCCTCCTAAAGGCTCTGTCACCATTTGGCAGTGCCAAGCTGGAGGCAGGGTCTCATCTTTCGTTCCACAGACATGGCTCATGTTGCCTAGCTGGTTTTGAAACCTTGGGATTGAACACTCTTGTTGCCTTCCGAGAAACCAGGAATATGGTTGCAGACCACATTACCCAGATAGGGACCGTGCCTCTAACAGCCATTTAAGGGGGACATTTAATATCCAAGGCATATTATTGTAAATAATCTTCCACCTGCCACCAGACAGAATCAGAGCCTTTGGGTACCAGGGGAAAACTCAGCCAACTGTGTGAAAGACTTGGAACCATCTAGAAACACTTCATGACAGCAAGTGGAAACTGGAATCAGATCCCGTGGAAATTTTTTAGTGTTTTCTACCCTCCATGTTATGATTCATCCTCCAACAGTGCATGACTTAGAGAACTCTCCTAATTATTATAGTCTGGAATTTGATTTTGAGTTTGTGTTTGCTTTAAGAAAAAAAAAAAAAAAGCTGGTCTTGTATACTGTAACCTGGCCAAAAACTTGCTGTGTGAACTTTGAACTTCTGATGTTCCCCACGGCTTCCCATGTGATGGATGACAAGTGTCACTATATCCTGTTTTATTATGTATTTGTTCTTGAGACAGGTTCACACTGTTCCTTGGCTGGCCTGGAACTCATGGCAATTCCCCTGCCACATCCTCCTGAGTGTCAGGATTACAGTTGTGAGACACCATACCTCACCATTAATTGATTTTCAAACAGGGTCTCATGTGTCCCAGGCAGGGCTTGAACTCATAGTGTAGTCAAGGATGACCATTAGTTCCTAATCTTCCCGCCTGTGCTTCCCTCCTGGACTTCAGACATGTACCACCATGCTTAGTTTATACAGTGCAGGGCATAGGTCTTTGTGAGTGATAGACAAGCAGTACCAGCCTCCCCCTAGTTTTTAAACTCTTTTTTGAAACCTCTCGTTCCATAGCCTAGGCTAGCCTTCCAAGTAGCTGGGGTTGCAGGCATGTGTCATGGCACGGCACCCAGCTAGGCCCTGATACCATTGTTCTCTTTTATTTCTACTTTATTCATTGAGGGTGGCACACATATGCCACAGGATGTGGAGGTCAGAGGAGAGCATGCCTGGTGTCAGCTCGGCATGTTGGGGGCCCCCAGGAGGCCCTCTCACTAGCCTTCCTCCACTTTCTTAGATAGACCTGTGCATTCCGCCGTTCTGTACTGTGTGTGTATGTGTGATGGTTTGAACATGCTTGGCTCAGGGAGTGGCACTATTAAGAGGTGTGGCCTTGTTGGAGTTGGTGTGTCACTGTGGCTGTGGGCTTTAAGACCCTCATCCCAGCTGCCTAGAAGTCAGTATTCTGCTAGCAGCCTTCAGATGAAGATGTAGAACTCTCAGCTCCTCCTGCACCATGCCTGCCTGGATGCTGCCATGTTCCCATCTTGATGATGATAATTGGCTGAATCTGTAAGCCAGCCCCAATTAAATGTTGTCCTTTACAAGTCATGGTGTCTGTTCACAGCAGTAGAACCCTAGCTAAGACAGTATGTGAAACAGTATTCTCATCATTGAAGAGTATTGTAAAATCAAAATATTAACTATGAAAAACCACGGGAGATGCTCTGTGCAGCATCAAATATTCAGCTAAGATTTGGTTCTTTATGCATCTCACTAGAATGCAAATTTGCTTTCATCTTTCTTTTATAAATGGTAGAGTTATATATGTGTATATATAATACATATGTATATATACTATATACACATATATACATATATGTATATGTATATATGTATATATGTATACATATACATATATGTATATGTATACACTTTTGTGCATATATCTGTACACATATACATATATACATATACATACACACATATATATCACACCCTAAAGAGTTATTCTAAAATTCTTTTATGATTTATTTTTAGTAAATGTTTAGCTTGTGAACCTATTTTACCATATACCCAGTTATATAAAATGTCAAGCCCCACCCCCTAGAAATCAGGAGTGAAAACGTTTTAAGAAGCCTTGGTCTAAAGTTCAGATAGAGACCAAAGGAAGAATTCCTTTCTCTCTCCAGAATTGAGGTCCAGTTCTTCTTGGTTTACAGAATGCCAGGGAAGTCTCCAAGTGCTTGCCTGAGAGCACTGCAGTATAAAACCAACAAACAGTTCTGGTTTAACTCAACAAGCATTGGTGCTGGACCGAGCACATCCAGGAAGGCAAATACTGTCTGCTCCGTGGCTCACCCGCGCCCCCTACCGACAAAGAGAAATATCACTTTTTAAAAAATTCAAAAGGTCTCCGTTTCCATTGATTTCCTCCCGAAAAAGCAATGAAAGGTGAACTTGGAACTGAGAGACAATCCATGGATAGCTGTCCTGTGATGGATATTCCTGGTTGTCAACTTGAGTATATCTAGAGTGAACTACAATCCAGAAATGGAGGGCTCACCTGTGATCCAGATCTAAAGGCTGGAAGACACGAGTTTCTGACCTGGATCTTGGCATGGAGATCTTGAGGCACAGTGGCTATGAAAAGCTTAGGAGCAGGCAAGGTAGTACATGCCTTCAATCCAAGGAGACTGAGCAAGAAGATCTCAGAGTTCAAGGTCAGCCTGGGACAAACCATGTCCCAGATCCAGGCATGGTGGTGCACACCTTTAATCTGGGCCACATCTGCTGGAGGCCTACATAAGGACATTGGAAGAAGGAAGATTCACTCTCCCCCTGCTTGCACTTACTTGCCAGCACATCTGTTGGAACCTACTTCTTCAGGATTCCAGCTTCTACAGAAGTCTAGCCTCATGGGACTGAACAACTGCTTAGATTCTTGGACTTCTAACCCACAGCTGCCCCGATGTTAACTATAGACTGCATCATTGCAATAAATTCCCTCAATATAGAGAGACCTTCTATAAGCTCTGTGGCTCTAGAGAACCCTGATTCATACATATCCCATGTGTGCGTCTATAATAATATATTATAATTTATTATATAATAAATATAATAAATATATATTATATAATATTATAATCTCGTCTGGGCTTCTTTCCTCGGATGTGAATGAGATGCTATGCTCAAATTACCTGTTAACATCACTGCTTGCATGGCTACTTAAGAACGGGCACCCTTAGCCGGGCAGTGGTGGCGCACGCCTTTAATCCCAACACTTGGGAGGCAGGGGCAGGCGGATTTCTGAGTTCGAGGCCAGCCTGGTCTACAGAGTGAGTTCCAGGACAGACAGGGATACACAGAGAAACCCTGCCTTGAAAAAACCAAAAAAGAAAAAAAAAAAAAAAAAAAAAAGAACGGGCACTCTTTCCTCTTCTCTCCTGCCTCGTCATTTTTCTCAATCTCCGGTAGCACCGTTCACCAAAATCAGCACCACCCTGACGGGCCTCTCATTCCCCCACATAGTCCATTGTTGACTGCCATGGCATCTCCTACACGAAGCTTGAATCCATGCATGTTGTCGCCTGTGAAGTCTTTCAACTGTGTTGCTACAGATACTTCTTGGTTTGGCTGAACCCCGGATTACCTCCTGGATTGGCTCCCTTTCTCAATTCTGCAGCCAAATACCAGCCAGGAGCAGCTCTCTGGAGGAGGTATTTATTTGGTCTCATCTCGGGGAAGGTTCAGTTCATCAGCACAGAGGCCTGAGGGTCTTGCTATGTCATCCTGGCTGGCCTGCACTTTGTACAGACTGGGTTAACCTTAAGCTTGCAGTGGTCCTCCTGCCTCCACTACCTGACCTCTATATGCTGGGATCAAAGGTGTGAACCACTATGCCTAACTCACGGTGTTTTTCTTTCCTCTTTTTAGATGTATATATATGAGTATTTTTGCATGTATGTCTACCCGGTAGACATGCATGTGTACGTGGTACCTTCAGAAGAGGGTGTCAGGTCCCCTGGAACTGGCGTTACAGATGGTTGAAAGCCACCATTTGGGTTTGAGAATAGAGCCTGGGTACTGTTGAGGAGCTCCTGAGCAGTCTCCCAAGGCTCTCGATTCCTCTCTTCTCTCCAGCATACAACATAAGATGCTCTGAAAGCCATCACTCCCTCCCGCTTTCCAGAGTCAGACCCTCCACTGCCTAATCAAGGCCCACCCATAAAACTGAGTACGGTATGGTCTGTTTTCCACTTAGTCCACCAGTTCAAAGGTAAATCTCAGGGCTCCAGAGATGGCTCAGCAGCTGGAGGCTTCTCTCGAAGAGGACCCAGGTTTGATTCCAGGTACCCACATTGATGGGGTTCAGGAATCGCCTCACAAACCACACAAACATTGATCTCAGTCAGACAGAGATAGTTTATTGAGTATATGCCTCAGGACTGATGGACCCGACAAAGGCCGAGGTCCAAATTCAGAAACTGAATCGTGATCCTGAGTTAAGATCCCATAGCATTTTTAAGGCCCAAATCCACAAACGTCTGTGCCATAAATCAGGATTTAGGGATAGGGGATTTCCTTAGGAACATGTCTTTGTTGGACACATATCCTGTTTCCATTGGTTGGCATATTCAACTGTGGCAGGGGACTTGTCTTGTCTAATATTCATGTCTTAACTTGCCAACCAGGATGTCAGTTACCCACGTACATGTCTCTTTCTGCCAGGTAGGATGTCAGTTCCCAGGGAGGTCTTGGGAACTTAAACTTTATTAGACCACTACACAAAATGGAAGTCCTATTTCAAATATTCTTATTTTGGTGCAGACGTCTCTCTTGTGTTGGGGTCCATCCCAGGACCGTCTTATAAAAGCAAATACCATAAAAGGATACATAGGTGCAGGGAGTGCTGGTGGGTGGTTGGTTCAGGTCCAAGCTTATTGTGGGTGACAATACAAAACAGACTTCTATTGTGATTGGTTTTCAAGGGCACAGAACATAACAGAATATGTAATCAATCTTGGCATTAGAAAGTTTTCTAGTAACAACAAAAACATATGAGAAAGTTTCCTTATAATGGCAGGCTAGCCAGGTAACTGTCACATAGGCCTTAACAGACATTTTACCTAGCCTCTAGCACACATCACATTGCTAACGACCACTTCTTAACAGCTCCAGGTGAATCCAGTGCCTCTGGACACACACACACACACACACACACACACACACACACACACACACACACACAGAAAACCTTGTCATGAAAAACCAAAAATAAAATGAAAATATTTTACATGGTAATCACCAATGACAAGGTGTGGTAAAGGGCTGGAGAGATGATGGCTCATTGATTAAATGCATTGGCTGCTCTTACAGAGGACCCAGGTTCAATTCCCGGCACCTTCCTAGGCATAAATAACCTTCTGTAACTCCAGTTCCAGGAGGCTGATGCCTTCTTTTGGCCTCTGGAGGGCACTGCATGCATGTCCTACACAAACATACGTGTTGGCAAAACACCTATAAATATAAACATTAAAATTTTAAAGTAGACGGGGCAATGGATATTTATGAACAAACACATCAGATTAATCATGTTGGGATTAATCCAGCGTTTTAGTAACAGATTTTCATTCCTGATTGCAGCAGAAGTTACTCAGCTTGATAATTTCCCCCTTTAAATCAATAAGCAACACCAAAACTGGCAGAGGAACGATAAAGGGACGAGGATCCGATTGTTCCATTAACAGCGTCAGTGAGTCAGAGCTTCCAGGGTACCCTAGCTAGTTCCTTCCCACGCTGACCTTGGGCTTGTCTGCTTGCCCGCCCTTCCTTCCTATAGAGTCAAGGCTGGACTCCAACTCACAATTCTCCTGCTTCTGTAACCTGGCGATTACCAGCATGTGCTATGATGGCCAGCTCAAACTGCAAATGTCTTTCTTGATTGTCTTGTTCCCTCTTCTCTGCATCGTTTGTCCTCACGGCGCCATCTACTGGAGATTTATTTGTTGGCTCCACCACCGGAGGATGTAACAGTATTTTAAATTTTAAAATAAAACTAAAACTAAAAATTTATTCAGTTTGAGATGGTCTCACAGTTGCTCTGACTGTCTTGGAACTTTCCAAGGTACCCTCAAATCACAGAGATCCTTCTGTTTCTGCCTCCTGAATGTTCAGCTAACTTTTTTTTCCCTTAAAAAAAAAAAAAAAAGACATTACTTTTATGTGTGTGTGCACGTGTGTACATGCATGTGTGCATGTCCTGTCATATACTTGGTGGTCAGAGGACAACTTGCAGGAGTCAGTTCTTTCCCACCATCTGGAACTCAGGTCATCAGGCTTGGTTAAGTGTGTTTATCAAGTTAACCATGTCTTTTAACCTGTTCACTAGAATTGAACTCCTCAGCAAAGATACCTTTGTTTTATAATATGTCGAATAATAGACACTTAAGAAAAAACCGAGGAGAGGGAATCAATGAAGCCCCACTTGTTGGTGTTTAGATTGAAAGCAGGGATTGTAACTCAGGTTGGTGTTTTGTGACTGCACTTTAAGCCAGAGATGGCATCGTGTATTGAGCCTGTGGACACAAAACAGCATCATAGTATTTGTAGCCAAGTGTGAGTGATAATGGCCCTCCCAGGATTTCCAGATTGTCTTAGATGACATATTCACCATGGTAACGTGAACTTTTAAAAAACAATTTAATATGGTCTCATGTAGATAAGGCTGCCCTCAAACTTGTAATGTAGCTTCAACTCCTGTTCCTCCCACCTCAGCGTCCCAGGGACTGGGATTCTAAGCACGTACCATGGTATCTGTGAACTTTGTATAGTCACTGAGCAAGTCATACGTGAACACAGTTTAAAGGAACATTAAGAGTTTTCAAGCATCGAGGTGGAGAACACCAGGGATGAGAAACAAAGATGTTTGCAATCAGGTTTGAGATAACCCAATGGAGCAAGCTCGCGTGCAGTTGGCACTATCCTGCTCATAGCTGACTAAGTAGTAAGATGACTTCTAATAATCCAGCTATCTTTCCCTGACGCTAAAAGCATTAACACTTTTTTTTCCCCTTCTGTAGTAAATGTGCCCAGGGAGTCTTCCTCACTTTCCTTACTTTTTTTTTTTTTTTTTAAACTATGATTATTGTGTGTGGATGCCATGATCCTTGTATGGAGCTCAGAGGACATCTCTGTGAGTTAGATCGCTCCTTCCACTTTTTGTTAAATCATTTATTTATTTTATGTACATTGATATTTTGACTGCTTGTATGTCTATGGGAGGGTATTGGAACCTCTGCAACTGGAGTTGCAGACAGTTGTGAGCTACCATGTGATTGCTGGGAATTGAACCCAGGTCCTCTGGAAGAGCAACCACTGCTCTTAACCACTGAGCCATCTCTCCAGCCTCTCCTTCCACTGTTTTTTTGAAGGGTGGGGGGGCGTGGATGGGTCAGGCCAGTTCTAGGATTCAGATTCAGGTTGCCAAGCTTGAATGGCAAATCTTTACACACCAAAACCTCTCTTGTAATCTTCGTCCATAAAACTTCTCTTCACCTCACTACTAGAAGTGTCTGCGCCTTTAATCTTCATAGACCTTAAAACATCCAACTTGGAGCCACTTTCCTAAGCCAACCTGACCATGTCTGGCACCCAACATCCTTGTGTCCAGCACGGCTCTTTCTTTCTTCCTTCCTTTCTTTCTTCCTTCCTTCCTTCCTTCCTTTCTTTCTTTCTTTCTTTCTTTCTTTCTTTCTTTCTTTCTTTCTTTCTTTCTTTCTTTCTTTCTTTTGTTTTTTCGAGACAGAGTTTCTCTGTGTAGTCCTGGCTGTCCTGGAACTCACTCTGTAGACCAGGCTGGCCTGGAACTCAGAAATCCGCCTGCCTCTGCCTCCCAAGTGCTGGGATTACAGGCGTGTGCCACCACCGCCCGGCGGCTGGGTCTTTAAAAGCTCCCTTTATAATCAGAACTTCCACATCCTCCTCATGTGCTCTTGTTATGAAACCTGCAACCTTCCTTTTATTTGCCCAGGCCAAGAACACTAGAGATGAGAACTCCTGAACCCGGTCTCCACCTCCCCAGTGCTGGGCTCACAGCTTGGTTGCTATTAGGCCAATTTCCTTAAGGTTCTCTCGACTTGAACCATTTTAAAGTCCCAAGATCTCTGATGGCAAACCAGGAGTGTCACTTCTGTGGACCACCTGCCCAGGTGACCAGGTTCTTCCTATGGGCAAACATGAGTTGAATGCCCAGGGAGTGGGGGGAAAAAAGAAAACGAACAAACAAACAAAAAAGTAAAGAGTCAGAAAAGGTGAAAACAGGCATTTATTGAGACGGGGAAAAAGCATTCTATTGAAAATATTTTTTGTTTTTGTTTTGTTTTCCTGAGCTTCGAGCCCTTCTCATAGATTCTGGGTTGATCAATTTGTAGGACTCGCCTATCTTTTTCCTTTCTGAATTCTCTCCTCCGCTTTCCTATCACTCCTTCTTGGCCCATGGAGATAACAAAAGCTAGCGAGGTGGCATCTCAACTGAGTGGGAGCGTTATCTATCTTTACAGACAGGCAGTCATGTGCTAACTTCCTCCCTCTAGATCTTTTCCCTATCTATTCCCTGCTAACTCCTCACAAGTTGTGTTTTTATTTCCCTCTGGCGGCCGCATTCGCTACATGCTGGGAAGTGTCTCCTGGACTCAGGCTTTGATGTCCCGTTTCGTGCTATGACTGTCCTCGGGCTCCTTGTCGTCCTCAGGATAGTAGTACAAGCCGAAGCTGGTAGACGGAATGAGGGATGACAGGGAAACGGCGGCTTCTCACGAGTCACAGACACGTCAGCGATGGCCTCACGGTCACTCGGTGTCCCCTGCTCTCAGGGACTGTCCCTACAGCGTTTCTGGTAGACAACCTCCTGGGCAGAACTATCTTTCCCGGCCCGCAGCACCCAGTCCCCGGAAGTCCAAAGCGTCACGGAAATGACGTAACGCGCACGCAACGGGCGCGTGCTCGTGGTGCCGGGGGCGGGGCGTGCGGGGGCAGGGGCGGGGCCGGGACCCGACTGACTGAAGCGGCGCTGGGAGCGGCTGTCGGACGCCGGCGGAGCCGCGGATCAGGTTCGGAGGGACGGGGGCTACGGAGGCGCGTTCCCTCTCGGAGCGGGACGGCGGCGGCGGTGTCCGGCTGCGCGCTGACCCCGGACCGCTCCGTTCCGCCTCTCACCCGGGCGGGCGGGTGCGGAGGGCCAGGCCGCCAGAGCCCTGCTCTCGGCCTCTCCACCTCGGCCGAGTTCTTCACAGCTCGGCGGGACTCGGGCTCACGGGAGGACACGCTCCCGGGTTGTCCGCTGCCTCTCGGATCCCACCCGAGTCCGGAGTTGAGGTTGCAGCCGGGCGGGTCCCATCCGGAGCCCGCGTGGGTCTCGGGGATGGTGCGGGCTGCCGTGGCGCGGGGTTTTGAATACTTGTAGCTGGTGCCAGGGGCCAAGGTTATGGGTGTCTCTGAATGAGAAGTCCTGAAGCTGAGGCAGGAGGATTGGCCCGAGTTTGAGGTCAGCCTCTGCCACTTAGGAAGACCCTCTTATGGAAGAAAATAATAAAGGCAGTCCCTGATTCCGAGCTGTCTGGAAGGAGAGCCGAGGGGATGTCCCTCCATCCCTTCGCGGAAGTTCGCTCCATAGAGGGAAGCGCCTTGGAGACTAGGTCATTGGCAGCTGGCTGTGTCTCAGAGCTGATGACCAACCTCTGTGGTTGGGAAATGTGTTGCTGGATGTGGTAGGCTCCGGCTGCCCGTGGAGTTTAGATGTGACACTTTGGCAGAAGTTTACAGCGTCACCTAGTTTTGTGGTAAGAGCCCCTGTCGTCCCTCCACCCCCACCCCATGCCACCTCCTGGTAGTTAACAGTTGGGCCTTTTAACCTACAAACCTAGAATTACTTTTCAAAGGAAGACAGAATTAGTCAGCCACTTCTGACATCCCAGTATTTGGAAATTGAGGCAGGAACAGTCTTGGGTGTTTGACATCAACAGGGTTATATAGTGAGTTTGAGGGCAGCCTATACTACAGAGTAAAATTCGATCCCCTGCCCCCCAGAGTCGCAGTTAAAAGAAGAAAGAAGAGTCTAAAATAAAATTGTCTTGTCAAGAAGCTTGTTACTGGGCAGTGGTGGTGCACGCCTTTAATCCCAGAATCTAGGAGGCAGAGGCAGGCAGATCTCTATGAGTTTGAACCAGGCTCGTCTACAGAGTGAGTTCCAGGACAGTCAAGGCTATATAGAGTATTTCGGGTGGGGGGTGTTGGGGAGGGGTTAGTGGTGGGAGGAGAAGCAGCTTGCTCTTTAGTGATGACCGACACATGCTAGGTAGGAGCTGTTTAACTGAACTACAATCCCAGCTTCTATTCAGTCTTTGAACGTTACAGGGATTATTTATTTTGATTTGTGTATTTATTTTTGGGGACAGGGTCTCACACTACAGCTCTGGGCGGCTGTGTAGATCAGGCAAGACTCTGAACTTGGAGCAATCCTCCTGCCTGTGCCCCTCAAGTGGTGAGACTGCAGGTGTGGACCACTGCCTTGCCTGTCTTTCTTTTGGTATGTGTGTTCACCATGTGTGCACGTGGAGGCCAGAGACTAGCAACTGTTAGATGTCTTCCTTGGTTTTGTACTAGCCTTGGCTCTCATTGAGACAGGTTCTCAGTGAGCCTGGGTTCACCTAGACTGGATAGCTAGCCCAGAAGCTACAGGGAACACTCTTTATGTGAGTACTGGGGATCTGAATTCAGGTTCTCATGCTTGTATGGCAAGTACTTTACTTTTGCCACCTTCCCACATCCCTTTATTTTCGATGAAATGAAGTCGGAGTTTATTAAGAAACAGTTGTATTATAGAATTAAGCACAGGTGTTAAGGAAGAGAGAGAGAGAGAGAGAGAGAGAGAGAGAGAGAGAGAAAGAAAGAGACTGACTTAAAAGGACAGTACACCTTCAAGACAGTCTTCAAGATTTAGTTTCTTAATCAGAGGGTTAAGGGTACAGTCAGGATTTGAGTTTTTACTTGCTTAAAAAATTTTGGCTAGAGAATTAGCTCAATGGTTAAAGAGATTTGGCTGCTCTTGTACGGGATCCTGGTTTGGAAATGGTGGCTCACAACTGTCTAACTCCAGATCCAGGGGATCTAATGCCCTTCTCCAGTCTCCAAGGGCACCAGCTGCACACGTGATAGTGGGCAGTAGAAATACTTTAAGGTGTACGATGCTAGCCTAGTTTGTACCAAGGCCTTGGGTTCTATCCCCAGCAGTACAGAGAAAGAAAACAAAAATCTTCACAGAATTTTATCATGCTGTGTGCTGAGAATAGAGTGCTGAGAATCAGAACACAGGCCAACCTTGTGAAGTGTGGAGGATGGAAGAAGGGACCAGGAAATATCTGCCTAAGGTGTTGAAAAATGTGTAACAGTTCAAACAAATAAGCTGGAATGGGAATTTTGGAGGCAGCTACTTGAAGAGTGTTGAAGGGAGGTGCAGGGCAGAGATGCTGGGGTGTGGGGCTTTTCTGGGCTGGTGACAAGGCCATGGAAGGGCATGAAGCAAAGCCATCCTTCGGTTACGACAACTTTTAAGCAGCAGCTCACACACACAGGCTGCTGTGTGGTTGAAGATGATTGTGTAGTTCTGTGTTACGTACTGTCTTGCATGGCTGTCTTTTCTGGCGATTAAGTATTTGAGTTGAATTGTGTACTAAGATCGACTCCCTCATAAATTCCCAATAACAGGAAATTATTTTTATCTCTCCACTCTCAATTCATATTGGGTATTTATAGGTTCCATGAGTACTTGCTGACTGCATGAGAGTAATCCCTGGACTTCTCCCAGTCTTTGACTAGATACTGTAGAATCTTAAATCTTGACTGTATACATTTAAATTTTGGTGCTTATTTTATTGACTGTGAGATAAGCATCTGTAGCAGAGCTATCTGCAGCTAACACCTATGCATCAGTAGAAACACTGCTAGGTGGCTTTCTTAGCCTGATAATAAAGTCACCCCGATAAAAATGAGAGTTTCATGGAAGAGGCCAACCATTTTGAAACTCTTGCCCAATGCTCACAACACTATAAGAAGTAGTGTGCACAGGGGAAGCAACTGTTGACCCTATCACGTTGATTATTATTTAAAAAACTGGTATTTTTTAAATGTTTGAATTAAGTTCCCAAAACACTTTTAAGAAGAGGCTGTGTTCTAGCAAACCTGTAACCCCATCTACTTAGGAGGCTGAAGCAGAGGATTGCCAATGCAGACTTAGTCTCTTAGTGAGACTTAGTTAAAAAGTCACTTAGTGCAACTTAGTGAGACTCTGTTAAAGTCACAGGAGAAGGTCTGGGCTGTCACTCACTGGTTGGGGTACTTGCTGACATGCTGGACACTTTGATGGCTGCCTTTATTTTTTTTAATTATGTATGTATGCTCTGTATTTGTGTGTGTGTGTAGGTATGTACAAATGGGGTACCCTAAAAGACCAGAAGAGGCTGTCAGGTCCCCTGATATGGTACTGGGAATTAGACTTGGGGTTTCTAAGAGAGCAGTGTATTCTCTTAACCCCTGAGCCGTCTCTCCAGCCTCATGCCTGTTTTCAGAGATTTCTGTTTTTAATGAAGCTCTTCCCATGGAGGTAGGAAGTATAACTTTGCTTGAGTAAGAGAAGTTTTCCTTGTTTTTGGTAGCATACTTTACAGGCTTACAATCATCAGGACAGCCAATTATGGTGATTATGATCAGTTAATTAGATGTAACAGAAGTCATAAATTATGATCAGAGGGATAAGCCTTGTTCATCTTGAGTAGGAACCAGAGACTGTACATACACACTGAGCTGGGGTCTTGGGCTGGTTCCTGGGAGTGTGGAGCACATGCTGTGCCAATACTGTACCACTGATCTTCCTTCCTGCCCCAAGTCATAAGCTCTTTATTCCCAAATGATAGGGAGGAGATTGTTAAAGGATCTGAAGCAAGAATGTAGCCAAAGCCTTGAGGGCTTGAACCTTACAGCATGGTGTGATCCTTTGTCAGGCACAGGACAGCCAAGATGGAACTGAGTGAAATCTTGTGTTGTTTGTTTTGTTGAGACAGTGTCTCTCTATGTAGCTCTGGCTGTCCTAGAACTCACTATGTAGACCAGGTGTGTGCCACTACACCCCCATCCTGAGTAAACTATGGACCACTTTTCAAGTGAGTCTCCTGAGTTGCCATTAATTCAACATAGTCATTGTAATCGAATTTGTGGTATTTTAAGATTAAATGTGGGGACTTAATTTTTAAATTAAATTTGGGGTGAGGGCTGGAGAGACGGCTCAGTGGTCAAGAGCACTTGCTAATCTTGGAGAGGACTTGGGTTTGCATGCTAGCACCCATATGGCACCTCACAACAACCTGTAACTCCAGTTCTAGAGAATCTGATGTTTTCGTCTGGCCTTGGTAGGCACCAGGCACACATGTAGGCAAACACTCATACATATAAAAAGAAATCTTTAAAAATTAAAAATGAGATTAAAGTCATTTTGTAATTAATTAGTTTGTATGTGTGTGAGCATGTACCTGTGCAAATGCATGCTCAGGACACGTGTAGAGGTCAGAAGACATTCCGTGGTGGTTAGTTTTCTTCTTGCACAGTATGGGCCCTTGGTGACCAAACTCAAATTGTTAGGCTTGGTGAGCAGGCATGTTTACTCTCAGCCATCTCCCCACCCCTGAAAGAAAAATGAGGGTTATTATTTTTTTAGAGAATAAAATAAGCTGTGGTTTTTAAAGTTTTTAATGAACTCTAAACTTTTTAAGAGAATATTCAATGCATAGTCCTTTATCTGCACCATACTCTCAGCCCTCCCTCACGAGTCACATTTATTTCATTTTCTTTCTAATTTATTTTTTAAGAATGATTTTATTGTATGTATATGGGTATAGTACTTTCCTTAAAAGTACTAAGTATTGGGTTTGACCCCCAGGACCAGAAAATATATAAAATATATAAAATATATAAAATATATATGGCTAAATTTGCTGCTTCATGTTGTCTCTGTCATAACACATTCTAGTTTGTAGGGCAGGTTATAACATAATAAAGTATTCTAGAAGATCAGTTGTTAGCATTTGGGCATGAAATCAGCTTCTGATTTTTTTTTTTAATCTCTCCTGCTACTGTTATTCATCGGAAGTAGGAGATACAGTGTCTTCAGATGCGTGCTCATGTGGTATTAGTTAACATCTGTACTTGGGAATTTTAGCATAGAGATAACTCTATTTTTTCTCTGATAAAAGTACTTATTTGTATTAATCTACACTTTAGTAGCCTAAACGTACTAATGGTTCTTTATATGAAAATTGTGCTGATCTTGTATTTTATTTTTTATTCTTTTTGTTAGTTTGAGGTAAGTCTCCAGTTTGTAGCTCAGTGTGGCCTTGAACTCACTCTGTAGGACAGAGTGACCTCAGTAATCTGCCTGCCTTTGTCTCACTGGGATTAGAGGTATGTGCCACCACACTTGGCCTTTTTTATTTTTTATTTTTATTTTTTGTAATTTCGAGTTCTGTTTCTTTTTTCTTTTTCTTTCCTTTTTTTTTTAAGTGTAGTGAAAAGTAATGCCTTTCATGTGACCTTTTCATATCTGTCTCATTGTACTTTGCTCATAATTTGGGGAATTTTTATATAGGTTATATTTATAATTTTCTATGCTTTCAAGTTAAAAGTATATAATGACCATATTTTAGTTTTTTAGTCCTTCTATAATAGAGTATAGAGTTTTCTAATTTTAGGCATTCTGTTTACTAAAGCAGTTTCTTTTTCTTTAGATGGCACTTTGGAGCACAGTTAAAGGATGCTTTTAAAGATTGAGCTCAAAATGTTTATTAGTGGATGAAACTCTCTTTGTGTTATACTATAATTTTCCTAAGTAGAGCATACCTCTGGTACCACATCTTGTGGCAGAAAGGATTCTTAATGACTTTTAAGGGCTTGCCCACCCTGCTGCTGGTAACACACAGGAAAACAAGTAGCTGAGTGATTCAGAGTATATGCAGACTTAAGGTGTGGGGATCAAGGACCAGCTGTGTACCAAGTGCTTGGGTTGACGTCTGAACTATCCAGTCCAGAGCTACAAAGGTGACTTTGCTTGTTAGTAGCCAGTTGAGAAAGGAGTATAATGGTTTCCTGGCCTTGAAAGATAATCAGAAACTCCTTAGCTCAGTCCTTCAATTTCCACATGCCTGGAAGGGTTGTGAGTTCTGTCTGTTGTATCTTAGCTGAATTACTCCTGGTCTCATGATCCAAGAGTTTCGATCTTACTATCCAATCAAGGGTCTGTTTTAGATGATTCAGGTAAGCTTGTACAGTTTTTTACTACCCTCAAATATTTTTTTGGCTTTTACTTTGATCTTGTGCTGTCTGGCAAATGCCTTGAATAGATCTATTTTGTGTTGTTGGACAGTCAGAACCACGTGCATTATCTGTGTGTGTGTGTGTGTGTGTGTGTGTGTGTGTGTGAGAGAGAGAGAGAGAGAGAGAGAGAGAGAGAGAGTGTGTTTGTGTGTTTTGGATGCATGGAAAAGGCTGACAGGAGCACAAGGTGTGTTGAAAGGATAACAAATGAGTGAGGATTTGTCTCTAGACACATACTTTGAGATAGAAGCAGGTTTTGAGAGTCCAGCTTCAGCAGAGAGCATTAGCTTGAAAAGTGTACACACAGGGTTTATGCTTAAGGGTGGAACAGGCCCCTCATCTCAGGCTAGGAAGTCACTGTGTCTTACACACTGAAAGGTTACTTTTTCAGTAACAATAGCTAAGATTCTAGAGTGCCGGCATGGTTAGCCAGGAGACTGTTCGTATTTATCCTTAGTCAGCAGAAGGTGGGACCATCCTTGTCTAGATATAGTTGTGTGATGTTGTGCCTTCTTAATTGCATTTCCATCAAACTTTTGATATTGTTTTTTTTTTTAATGTGCCCTGAAGAATGAGTTGGACCAGTGGCCAAAGCTCTGACTACAATAGGATAATGCAAATGAGAATTATAAAAACAGAAAGAGAATCAAAGGCAGAAGAGATAGATGGACTAGAATTCACCACAGGTCTGGTGTGCAGAGCACACAGTATGTGCACAGATCTTCATCCTCAGTAGTGCATTAAAGAGAAGAAAAAGGAAAAAAACCAAAGTTCATGTCTTGATGACATTAATTAATTGTGTTTCAGTCTGTGAAAGTGTGTAGAGTTTGTGGAGGGTTTCAGGTACTGGCCAGCCATGGACAGACCACTTTTAATGCTATCGGTGAGATTTGGATGGTAACATGCTTCCATGCCCAAATGCTGACTTCTAGAATACTTTATTATGTTATAACCTGCCCTACAAACTAGAATGTATTATGACAGAGACAACATGAAGTAGTCTATTTAGCCATATGTTTGTGGTCCCGGGGGTCAAACCCAGTACTTAGTACCTTTTAGGGAAGTTCTATACCTCTGCACTACACTCCCAGCCCCTGCCCCCATCACATTTATTCCATTTTCTTTCTAACTTTTTAAGATAACTTTTTAATTTTTTAAGATAACTTAATTGTATTTATATGGGTGTGTTTGCCTATATGTGTGTGCATGTAATGCCTGAGGAGGCCAGAAGATACTGGATCCTCTGGAGCTGGAGTTACAGGCAGTTTTTAACCACCATGTTCTACCTGGGAACAGAACCCAGGTAGGTCCTCTGCAAGATCAGCAAGTGCTCTTAACCACTAAGCCGGCTCTTCAGCTCCCTCTAATAACTTCTGTAAACAACTTATTTATACATGTCTGTGTGTGCCTATTATGGGTCCTAGGAACTGAACTGAAATCATCAGGCTTGTACTACAGATGCCTTCACCTGCCGAGACATCTCACTAGCCTTGAGACACTTCTTATATATTCTTTGTTTTTTGACAGGTTTTGCTAGCTAGTTCAAGATGCCCTTGAACTTGCAATCTTCCTCTTTTAGCCTTCCAAGTGTTTGGCTTATAAGGATTGTGTGGCTGGCTGGCTTCCTTCCTTCCTTTCTTTTCTTTTCTTTTCTTTTTTTTTTTTTTTTAAAGATTTATTTATTTTTATTTATATGAGTTCACTATATCTGTCTTCAGACACACCAGAATAGGGTATCAGATCCCATTACAGATGGTTGTGAGCCACTATGTGGTTGCTGGGAATTGAACTTAGGACCTCTGGAAGAGCAGTCAGTGAGTGCTCTTAACCACTGAGCCATCTCTCCAGCCCTCTTTTTTTCCTTTTTGAGACAATGTCTTATGTATCCCATCCACCTGTTTACTATGTAGATGAGGATGACCTTGAATTCCTGAGCCTCTTGCCTTCACATGGGTGCAAGTATCATAGGCATAAGTCACCATATATAGTTTGTGGTGCTGTGGATGAACTCATCAACTGTTGCCTCCCTAGCCCCAAGCTTTGATTTTTATCTCTTCCTAAATTTCCCTGTGCCCCTCCATCACATATTCTGGGTTCTTTGCCATTTGCTGAAGTCACTTCCTTATCATACATATATCAGTTTCCAGGATCTGGATGGACCCTGAGTGTGAGGTACTTGTGAAGCTTTCTGTTACACTCAGAAAATGGCATCCCAGGCTGGAGACATGGCTCAGCTCTTATGAGCACTGGCTCATCTTCTAGAGGACTTGGGTTCAGTTCCCAGCACCCACATGGTGGTTTACTGCTACCTGTAACTCCAGCTCTAGAGAACCTATATTTTTCTAGCTTCTGTGATGCATAGGCATACATGTAGACAGAATGCCCCTATTGAATAAAATAAAAATAATTGAAAAAGAAAAGGGCATCCCTTCCTGGAGTTGGGAGGAGAGATGAGTTGCTTCACACTGGTTGTGCTTTCTTTATAGCTGTGGTTTCCAAGGTGGTTCCCATCAGTATCACCTAGGGCTTGGATAAACTCAGACTCTTAGACCTTGTGACTCAGAAGTATATGAGAAAAGGTGAAATGGCTAGAGCAGAGCTAAATCAGACAGAACTGGAGACAACCCTCCTGTGGTGGGGATGCTTTATGCATTACAAAGTGCTGCTACTCAGGTGGAGCCAAGACTGTTGCTCTGGTACTTGCAGTTGACTAGTTGACCATTTGAGTGCTGGTTGCTTCTCTGGAAGAATCTTGAGAGAGTAGGACAGTTGGCTAGCACAGGTGGATTATTTCAAGCATGCTCAGATTAGAGCCCTAACTTTGCTCATGGGAAGAGGATGTGGCTGGGCAGGGCAGAGGACGGCTGTTTGGAAGGCCTGAAGAATGCTGTTCCACCAGCTCAGCTCACTCTCCGAACTGTGTCCCATGGGTTTGATTATCTTTTGGGATTACTTGGACCTAGTAGTGTTTACATACTTTGTAACAGTTAACACTGAAACTCTGATGTCAGTTGTCTGCATGAAATACTGCTTTTAGAAGGAGTGTGTACCATGAGGGAAAGTTGGTAAAACTGTATACAGATTTGAAATGCCATATCTTTGTGTGATGGTGCCCTCATAACATAAAAGAAGCCTAAAAGATAATTGAAGCCAGGTGGTGGTGGTGCATGTCTTTAATCCCAGTTCTTGGGAGACAGAGGCAAGTGGATCTCTGAGTTCAAAGCCAGCCAGAGCTACATAGAGAAACATTGTTTTGAAAAACCAAAGGGAAAAAAAAAGAAAAAAGGAAAAGAAATGAAGAAAAAGGATAGATAATTCAAAACAAGCACGTGGGAACCAAAGGGAGAATTTAGAGATAAAGACACAGGAGCAGAAAATAGCAGTGGTTAATTTGTTTGAAAAAAATGTATGCATGGTAACAAATATCAATAAAAAATTGTTAATCAGGTGCTGACTAAATGGCTCAGTGGTTAAGAGCATGTACTCCTGTTACAGAGAACATTTAGCGCCCATGTTGGGGGCACACAACTACCTGTAGCTCTAGCTCCCTGGGACCCTACCCACACTCACATGTGCACAGGACACCCTCAGCCCCACACACATATTAACTCTTTAAAGACAAAGAAAGACAAAGAGCATTATCTCTTATCCCGTGAGTGGGATGGCAGGCAGGCAGGCACAGCCTTTTCAAAATGTCAAGTGCATGTGCCAGGTCTTTCCCCTTGTGTTTCCAGGAGGCTGCTCCAGTTTGCAAAGAACCTGCCCATGTTCTTGTCCTGCACAGCTGCCAGCCATTCTCAGGCTTTTTGTTAATATTATCCCTCTGTATACTAAAATACCTCATTGTCACATGTAAATGTTATTTTCCACTCTTCTTTCTGCCTGCCTATTTTGGTCACAGGTGAGGCTGTTTTAAAACTAAATGGACGTTTAAATTTGTGTATTCAAATTACACTTCCTTCTTGATTTTCCTCTAGCTTCTAGGTGTAGAAGTTTCATAAATATCTAATGTGAGTTCTGTCATCCTCCTGTCTCTCTTGAAAATGTTTAAGTTGTACCACGTGTGCTGTGGACGCCTGTGATCCCCTCGTGTGGGAGACTGAGTTTGGGTTACATATCGTGATGAATTACACTGTCCTCTTATTTGGAAAGAAAGAAGAAAAGCTGGCTGTGGTGGTGCACACCTTCATCCCAGCAGAGGCAGGGTGTCCGTCCGAGTTCGTTAATTATGTGTATATATGTTTGTCTGTGCACATGAGTGCAGGTGCCCATGGAGTGGAGTACAGAGCATCGGAACCCCCTGGAAGTGGGGGTTACAGGTGATTGTGAGCTTCCTGTTCCAGCTTCCCAAGTTCTAGGAGTATAGATATATCTGTGACCATTGCTTTTATGTCAGTATTTTTACATCGGCCACATAATTTTCCAATTAAAATATTTTCTAGGTGTTTTACATATTGATAGTACTGTGAGATATTTTGTACTTCATTACACATCTTGGTATCAAAGTAGTTGTTAGAGTTCCGTAGATTTCATGTTCACATACAGGGCTTGTTTCTTAAACATGGGTTGTTGGTGTAAGCAGGATGGTGGTGGTGCACCCCTTTAATCCCAGAACTCCGGAGGCAGAAGCAGGCAGATCTCTGAGTTGTCTAGAGAGATCGAGCTTCTGGGCAGCCTGGGAGAAACAGAGAAACCCTGTCTAAAAAAACAAAACAAACCAAAAAAAAAAAAAAAAAAAAAGTAGTTATTCAATATTAATAGTGTTTCTTCCTTCAGGGTCTTAGCTGTATCCTGCCCGTGTTAAACATTAAGATCTACAGAGCTTTTGTTTATGGTAGTGGCCCACATGACTGTTAGTATGTGAATGTTGAATCAACGAGTAAGAACTCTAAGAATATGTTGGGTTGTGGCTTCTACCTATAATGTCTGCATCGGATACTTGAGGCAGGAGGATTGCTATGAGTTTGATATCAGTATGGACCTCAGAGTTGGAACCTCTCAGAAAACCAAAACAATGAAAAAAAAAGCTATTAACAGTTGGCTGTACTATATACACCCCCTCTGATTGTACCAGAATGTCATTGGCAGTATAATGTAGAATGTCTGTGCCTGTTTAGTTTCTGATAGGTGTGGTGATGTCTCATGCTGCTGCAGTTTTTGTTTTTGGTAGTTCTGGGGCTCCAATCCAGGGCTTGAGTAATTTAGGCAAGTGCTCTGTCACTGAGCTGTACCCCTAGCCCCATCCAATGGCCTCTCCTTGTATTGCTTTAATGGCTGAAGGTGTGAATGGCTTCCTGTGTTTCTCTTGCTGGAAATATTAACGACAGTGAAGGGCTGGAACTTTTGTTCTGCTTATAAGTAGTGAGTGAGCCTGCCAAAGTTGATGGATACAGGCAGAAGACTTGAGACTCCTGTATCAGGGACAAAGGGATCCACTATTCAGGATATCAGTAGAATAGGCTCTATGTCACAGTAAGTGTATTTGCCTCACAAGTCCCATGCAGGCAGAGTCACTGCTAAGGAGTCTGAGATTAAGGAACACAGATTTCATGACCTTATTAGTCTGTTGACAGATACAGGGAGGGACATGGTGTACTCATTTGACTGCACGGTAAACAGACTCTCCCATTGTTCTGGGAAAAAGCACTTTTCTCTCTTCATTTTATTTGCTTTATGTTTATCTTTGTGGATATATCTTATATGTAGAGGTCAGAAGGCAACTTGCTGAGTCTGTTCTCTGCTTACACCACTTCAGACCCAGGGATTGAACTCAGATTGTCAGGCTCTCAGCAGGCTCCTTTACCTGCCTGCCCCAGCCCATTCAGAGTCACAGAATGTAGCGCTAAATGGCACAGAACTCACTATGTACACCAGTCAGGCCTCCAGTTTAGAGATCTGCTGGCCTCTGCCTCCCAAGTACTGGAAGTAAAGGTGTATGCTAGCACATCTGACAAATAGATTTTTGAAAAATAAGGTGGATAGCAATTGAAGAAAGCAGTCTGTCAACTTCAACCTCTGGCTTCCACACATGTACACACACATGTACCTATCTATACACTCACATAAACACATACATATACCATGCACACATTAAAAAAAGATAAAACTCTCACCCTACCAGTGGATCTATATATGTGCCAAAGAATGTACTGAGATCCAGACCCTCCGATGTTTTCTGGGCTATTTCATGTTGTCTCTGTATACACAGGTTCTGCCCCTCAGAACCAATGCTCCACTGACCAGAGAGGTTTGAGCACACCCTTGGCTGAATATTAAGGTATGCAGACACAAGGCAAACCTTAGAAGGAAGTCAGGCATAACGTGAAGCCAAAAGCAGATATGAGTGGGTGTAGAGAAAAAAAGACCTGAGAAGGGCCTCACACCAGCCCACTTTATTTTTTGTGACAAGGTTTCTCACTGAACTTTGAGCTCACATTTTGGCTAGCCCAACTGGCTAGCAAATTCCATGGATCTCCCTGTTGCTATGCTCCAGCACTAAAGTACAGCTATATATTGCCATTCCCGGCTTTTAGGTGATGCCAGGGATTGAATTGGGGTCCTTATGCTTGTGCAACAGTTACTGTATCTACTAAGTCATCTCCACAGGACCAGTTTTAGTCAATCTTTACAGTTGTTTTGGATATTGCCTTCATTGTGCTATAATCTTCCATTATTGTAACAAAACACATGAAATAACTTATAAGAAATAAAGGTAGATTTCGTGATCGGCAGCAAAATGATCCTCAAAGAGGTAGGCGGGAATGTAAACTCGATTCAGCCTGACTTAGTCATCCAGGCTGGATCAAACTTCGGGAGTCGGATACCTGGTGGTTTATTGCCTTGCATACTTTAATATAGTCTAATTTGGAGAAATATTTCCTGGTGTACTACAATCCCTGGTATACAAGGAGGCATAATTATAATGAAACTTACCTAAAAGTACCTGTCATTTCTTCCAAGGAGATAGATTCTAGAGACGGCTACCTGCATTAGCTAGGACCTAGGGGTGATGTGGCACGGTCTCTGTCACACATTTAGCATAGAGGTCATTTGGGCTATTAGCCATTTCTGGTCTTGGTTGTGGGAGCTTGGTATGGCCTGGTCTTACAGATAATACAGATTACCAGGCTATTCACCTACAATTCCCAGCCTTCTGAATGGAAAAAAGGCTATAGATAATGGATAGGTGTCCCTATCAACACTTTGAGGGAGTGCATGTGTATGTTTAACATGGCTTTCTCAGCAGTGTGAAATGATGTCTCTTTGTGGTTTTGGTTTATTCCAACATTTTCATGTGTTTCTTGTTGGGGGCCGACTTTTAGCAGAAAGCGGCTATCAGCTTTGCAGCCATCTTGAGCCATATACCCTGACATGAGACTTGGATTACAATAGCCTACAACAGCTGAGCACACTCTGATAATCTTGGTTTAGATACCTTGAGTGTGTGAGATTAAAGGTGTGTGAGATTAAAGGTGTATAATTTAAGAGAGTGATTTAGAAGTGTAGAGATCAGATTTAGAGACAAGACCTAAGGGCATGATTAAAGGTGTGACCAAAAGGCATGGCTTAGAAGTGAGACATATAAAAGGCAGAGACTATAGAGAGAGAATCAGACACAGCAGAGAGAAGACAGAGAAGCAGGCACTTGGAAGAGAACTTGGAAGAAGTAACTTGGAACTTGGAGGCACTAGGAACTAGGGACTAGGAACTTAGGACTTGGGACTTGGAGAGAAGAAGAGACTGAAGAATAAACGGTATTGAAGCACACTCTGTCTGGTCTCCATTCTTCGAGTCCATCCTCACTCACTCTCTCTTGCTGAACCCCGACCCTCGGACCGGAGCGGCAGCTTGGACCGGGATACAGTGGCCACCAAACGTGGGGCAGCCCCGGGCCTCAACATTTTGCTCTGGCCATGACATTTTTTGGTGCCCGAACGTGGGACTAGTGTGGCTCTCAACATTTTCTGACTATTAAATATTTATTTCTAGATAAGGTTTCACTCTATAAGCTAGGTAGGCCTAGAACATGCAGTCTTCCTGCCTCAGATTGATTGATGACAGGCATATGCCAACATTCCTGGTCTTCGTTAGTCATGTTTGTTTTTTGAGACAGGGTCTTACTAAGTATTTCCAGGTGACCTAGAACTCAAAGAGATGCACCTGTTTCTGTCTTCTGAGTGGTAGGATTAAAGGCATGCACTGTCACACCCAGCTTGTTGGCCATTATAGAAAGTATATTTTATTAATCTTGTTTATATGCTTATGTGCCACTGCACACATGAGGCCGATGAACAACATTTGGGAAGTTGCCTTTCCATCTTCCTTGTAAGGCCCCAGGGTTCAAACTGAGCTTATCAACTGTGGTGACAGCAATCTTTCACTGCCAAACCATCTCAGCCCTACCCCCTTTCTGGTGTGTTTTTTGAGACAGGGTCTTGCTGTCTGTTGGACACTTTTGTGTATTCTATCTTGTGTTGGGTTGTCAGGGTTCTTCATATATTTTGGGCTTTACCTTTTCTGTAGAGGTTGGAAATGTCTTCTCCCATTCTGTAGGTGGCCTCCTTACTCTGATGATTGTCTTGTTTGGTGTGCAGAAGTTAGCTGTTGTACCATTTGTCTGTTTTTGTTGCGTCTATTACCTGTGCTTTTGATGTATTGAAGAAGTCCTTGCCAGTGTCAGGAAGCTTTTCTTCTAGGAGTGAAAAGCTTTATGCTTAGGTCTTTAATCCAGTCTTAGTCTCCTAAGGTACTCTGTGTATTTTGGGCCTCAGATGAAGTCCTTTACTATGACTCTGCTTGAATTTGCTGAGTTTAACTTTGTTTTTTGTACTTTCTTCTCTTTTTCTGTTTCCCCTCTTACGGGCTGAAGATCTCAGACTCATTTGTATTTTGCTTCATAAGTGTTGTATTTTAGTAGTATGAAAGTAAATTAATTTTCAGTGCTTTTTCATTCCTTGATTATCAGGAAGAAGATGAGCCTGAAGTCCGAACGCAGGGGAATTCATGTGGATCAATCTGAGCTCCTGTGCAAGAAAGGATGCGGTTACTACGGCAACCCTGCCTGGCAGGGTTTCTGCTCCAAGTGCTGGAGGGAAGAGTACCACAAGGCCCGACAGAAGCAGATCCAAGAGGACTGGGAACTGGCAGAACGGTAAAGGACCTCACAGGTTATGTGGAGGTGGGGTGTGGTCACCAAGACATAACCAGCCTGTCATGCCCAGGCACGCTTATCTAGAACCCTAGTCATCCTGTAGACCTGCTGTGAATGTCACCACTGTAGAACCTTATCCTATAGACCTGCTGTGAATGTCACCACTATAGAACCTTCTCAGACCTTTCTTCTGGAGTTTTCTGTCCTCTGTTCTAAAAACAGTTGGTTTCCACTCTGCTCTAGGAATTGTCTTGCTGGTAGTGATATTTTGTAGCTCTTAAATAGGGAAAAGAGCTACACCCCCTCATGCACACCCCTAAGTTTCAATGCTGATGATTGAACTCAGACATGCTGGTGTGAACTCTGCCTCTTGAATTGCATCCATCTCAGCAAGTCCATTTCTTCCTTTGCTTAGGAAAGATTTTTTTTTAACAAATATTTAGTATTTTATGGATATAAATGTTTTGCCTGAATTATGTATGTGTGCATGTATCTGTGTGTGTATGTATGTCTGTGTATGTATGTATGTATGTCTGTGTATGTATGTATGTATGTATCTATCTATCTATCTATCTGTGTATGTTTGTAATATGTGTGTGCCTAGTGCCTGTGGGAGTCAGAAAGGTTTATTGAATCTCCTGGAAATAGGGTTGTGAGTGACCTTGTGGCATCCTGGGAATTGAACCTTGATTCTCTGTAGAGCAAGTGTTCTAAACTTCTGAGCAATCTCTTCAGCACCACTGAAAGATTTATTTGTGTGTGTATATGTCACATGTGTGGGGGGAACTGCAGAGGCTAGAAGTGGGAGTAAGATTCCCTGGAGCTGGAGTTACAGGTGAATTTGGATCTCCTAATATGTATGGGCTTTGGGAGCTATACTCTGCTCTCTGACTGTCTCTCCAGCCTGTTATGTGTGTATGTGTGTGTATGAATTGAACATTGAACTTGGGTCCTTGTTGCAGGATATTTAATCACACTGTGAACCCCAAGATTGTGTTACTGAAAATAACTTTCTAGTTAAGGTGTGACTCAGCCTTTAGCAAACACCTTTAATCCCTCTGTCTGGAATACAGACACACCCTTAGTACACACCTTTAATCCCAAACAATGAAGGTAAAGTTAGTTTGCAGAAGGAAGCAGCCATGTTTGAAAGTGACATCTATTTGAGTGGCAGATAAAGTGATGAATCAGAGAGAGATTTAACAGAATAGGATATTGCCAACTCTTCATGAGATGAGAGAGGAAAGGGAAGCTACTTAAGGGAGAGACAGACAATACAGGAAGAAAGAGGAGAGTACAGTATAGGAATTTGGTAGAGTTTGTGGAGAACAGTACAGTAGAGTTGAGAGGGAGAGTGGAGCAGCCCAGAGAGAGAGAAGGAGAGAGGCAGCATAACTGGGACACTTGGTTGAAGCCAGAACAAGCTAGGCACGGGTGAAGACAGAACGAGCCAGAGAATGAGAAGGAGCCAACAGATGAGAACAGATTGCCAGAGTTAATATGAGGCCAAGCAGAGCAGTTGAGGAGATGTCGAGAGAGAAGCCAGTTTGAATCAGTCAGCCTGGAGAAGAGTTTGAGCCTGAACAGCTGAGTTGAACCAGACAGCTAGAGTTCAGAAAGAACTAGGAAAAGGTAAGCATATTCAAAAGCAAGTGTCAGAGGCTGAAAACATTCTAGGCCTAGCTAAGATTGTACAGAGGCTAGAAGCTTCCAGGACTAGGCCTAGGTTAGCAGTAAGACTCCCAGACAATAATTACAACAGGCAAATAAAAGTCCTCTGCAAAACAGTAAATGCTCTTAACTGCTGAGCCATCTCTCCAGCCCCATAACACGCACACATTCATATATTACATAATGTTTATATTTTTAAAATTATGTAGTTTTGTGAGAGGGGTTGTCTCCATGTATGGAGGCCAGAGGTTTTTCCTTCTGCCAGATAGGTTTTGGGAATTGAACTTAGGTCATCAGACTTGGTGGCAAGTGCCTCTCTGTTACCTACTGAGCCACCTTGCTGGCCCTTTAATGATATTTTGAGGCAGGCTCTTTCTCTGTATCCCAAGATGACCTCAGACTTGCTGTGTCATCAAGGGTGACCTTGGACTTCAGATATTCTTGCCTTTACCTTCCAAGTGGTAGGAGTACAGGGTGTTCCGCCATGTGTGCAGTGCTGGGGACTGAACTCAGGGCTTTGAGAGCACTAGACACTTTGCTGCATCCTAAGCCTTAACTGTTTTAGGTTACATTTCTTTCTACACTTTTAAAGACTTATTTGTATGTGTATGTATGGTGCCTACATGTATGTAAGTGCACCAGACATGTTCAGTACCCGGGGAGACCAGAAGAGGGTGTCAGATTTTCTAGAGCTGGAGTTATAGGAAGTTGTGAGCTGCCATGTGTGTGCTTGGAACTAAACCCGGGTCCTCTACAGGTGCAGCAAGTGCTTTTAAACCCTGAGCCATCTGTCCAGTTCCTACATTGATTTATGACATGTGTGAGTGTGTAAATGCCACAGCCCTTGGATGGAGGGCAGAGGACAACTTCAGTGGTCACTTCTTTCCTCTACCCTTTGAGCTCCTGGGATTAAATTTACAAGGTCAGGCTTTATACTCTGAGCCATCCCACCAGTAATTTGAGACAGGGTCTTAGTCTGTACCCCAGGTTGCCCTCAAACCCAGTGATATTTCTTCCTGAGTCTCCCAAATGCGGAGACTATAGGTGTAAAACATGTTTGTTTGGTTATTTTGTTTGTTTTGGGGAGTACTGGGGATTAAAGCTATATATTGAAATCTTCACCAGGTATAGAGTTTCATCTTATAGCTATGGACCTGAGACCTCAGACCTACTTGGTATATTTAGTTTTTGCTTATAAAGTTAGATCTTGCCGGGTGGTGGTGGCGCACGCCTTTAATCCCATCACTTGGGAACTTGGGGGCTGAGGCAGGTGGATTTCTGAGTTTGAGGCTAGCCTGGTCTACAGAGTGAGTTCCAGGACAGCCAGGGCTACACAGAGAAACCCTGTCTCGAAAGTTATATCTTTCTCAGTAATTTGAACAAAATCTTTTAGACTCCAGGAAAACCTGGAGAGGCTCCAGATTGTTCAGTCTTCCCTCTGAATTTCAGACTTCAACGGGAGGAGGAAGAGGCCTTCGCTAGCAGCCAGAGCAGCCAAGGTGCTCAGTCCCTCACCTTCTCCAAGTTTGAGGAGAAGAAAACCAACGAGAAAACCCGCAAGGTCACCACAGTGAAGAAATTCTTCAGCGCCTCTTCCAGGGCTGGATCCAAGAAGGGTAATCTTCTCTTTTGTTCTTCCATGCCTGAGTAAGCCACAGACTGGATCTAGAAGGCAGGTGGGCCCAGCCTTCCACTTCTGTAAGCACAAGGTCGTTCTTGTCCAGATTTAACATGGAAGTCAAGTTTGATGGACAGGCAGTACGTGCAGTAATGTTCTCTTTGATTTGAAGACACGATTCTTGGTTTTGTTTAAGAAGTTTCTTCTTATCATGCGGGAGAAGTAAGGAGAGCTGAAATGTGTGGTTCTGCTCACAAAGCCCCCACTCTCATTCATACTCCGGATCACAGGTTACTTGATGGTTGGGCTTAGTTTTTTCATGTCCTTATTTTTTCTGGTCCTTGTTTGTTTACCTTGTGTAATACCCATTTTTGTCAATGACTTAGGAGAAGTGACTGTTTCTAAACTTGAAAGTCACCTGAGAGACAGTCTCTCTTAAAGATTATTTCCTATGCTATTAGGAGACAAACAGGAAAGGGCTCATTTGGGGCTCTTGAGCAACTCATACTAAGTATTTTCTTGAGGATGGATTTGTGTTTGTTCACCTAATCTTAAAATGTTATTTGTGCAGGTGTTTTGTTTGCTTCTGTGTCTGTGCATCTCTGTGTGTCTAGTGCCCTCAGAGGCCAGAAATGGGTGTCGGATGCCATGGAGCTGAAGTTACAGAGGGTTGTGAGGTGCCATGTGGGTTCTGGGAATCAAACTTGGGTCCTCTGGAAGAGCAGTCAGTGATCTTAAACACTGAGCCATCTCTCCAGCTCCTCATTCATCTACTTGTGTGTTTAAGCCAGAGATTGACATTTCCTATCTTCCGTTGTTCTCTACCTTTCTTTTTTTTAAGATTTATTTATTTTATTTATAAGAGAGTACACTGTAGCTCTCTTCAGACACACCAGAAGAGGGCATTATTACAGATGGTTGTGAGCTACCATGTGGCTGCTGGGAATTAAACTCAGGACCTCTGGAAGAGCAGTCGGTGCTTTTAACCCCTGAGCCATCTCTCCAGCCCACAACCTCTCTTACTTCGGTGGTTTTTTTTTTTTTTTTTTTTTTTTTTTTTTTTTTTTTTTTTTTCTTTTGAATCAGGGTTTCCTAGCCCTCCCTGATTCAGCTAGACTGGCTGCTGTTGAATCCCAAGACCTTCTTGTCTCTGACCCAGTAAGCTTGGGATAGAGGCTTGTGCCACTGTGTCCAGCTTCTGTGTGAATTCTGAGAGGTGAACTGATCGCCCCAGGCTGTGCTTTATTGACTGAGTGTTTCCTAGCTCCTTTATCTGCTTTATTTCTCATTAAAAACTGTTTTTAGGGAGGCTGGAGAGATGGCTCGGCAGAATGAATATGAATATATATATATATATATATATATATATATATGCAGGTTTTTTTTTTTGTTTTTGTTTTTTTGGTCTAAAGGAGCAGATTCTTTGAAAAATGTCTGGCCCTTGAAGTGCTTAACTGTTGTCTGAGATATCTTGGTATGACTCTGGCAGTCCACATGAAGCTGAGGCCAGGAATCACACTGACTCGCCTTGTTCTTTCTTTAAGATATTTGGGGGTAGGGGAAAGAATATGATCAAAATATAATTGTATGAGAAAACCCCCCAGTTTTTTAAATTCAGAAGTTTGGCATTGCACCAGCACAATGCCCCAGTTGGTAAAGGTACTTCCTTCCAAGCATGGTTACTGGAGTTTGAATGGTCCCCAGAACCCAAGTAATAGAAGGAAGAAACTGAATCCCCAAAACTGTCTTCTGACCTCCATAGGTGCACTGCAACATGTGCACACCCAAACATAGTGCACTCTTGTACATTTACACACTAACCAAACAGCAAAGCAAATGTGAATATAAACATTTAAGAAGATGCTTGGCCTTGTCTTCAGTTCTGAGTATTGGAAGTCATCCTGTTAACACCTAGGAATTCTGCAGCTTTCATAGCGATGCCAGTACAAATCCCCAAATGTTAGCAAGTGGTGATTAATATTCAGTGGGATAGCTCTTTATCCACCAGTCGCCTGTCAGTCAGTGCCTTTCCAACATTCTCTAGGAACACGTTGTCGCCAATAGGGAGTTCTGCCTCTCCCTTTGGTTTGTTCTTTTACTCACCTGCCTAGTGGGGACTAAACCTAGGTTCTCCTGAGTATAGGCAAGGGCTCTCTTAGCACCAGTTGTGTCCTCAGGCCTTGAGTTCTCCAGACAAGGTCAGGTTTAGAGCCTCAAGCTGGCCTTGAACTCACTGTGTAGCTCACCTCAAACTTGGAATCTCC
Organism: Arvicanthis niloticus; assembly: GCF_011762505.2. Lineage (NCBI taxonomy): Eukaryota > Metazoa > Chordata > Mammalia > Rodentia > Muridae > Arvicanthis > Arvicanthis niloticus. The sequence goes on from NC_133432.1 coordinate 20,581,381, forward strand.
CTGCCTTCTCTTCCCTTTTCAGTGTTAGAGCTATAACTGTGTTTGTATGTAAATGCTTCTGAGGGTGAGGAGCTCAAAGTGTTTAAAAATCCTTTATTTCTGAGTGATGGCATTGTTGGCTGTTAGCTTACAGGTGACTTTCAGAAGTTTGCTGGGTGAGCTTTCCACTTGAGCCTGGTTGCCTGTTGATACCCAGTGCAGGTTCACCTTAGAGTCCAGACCAGTGGTCAACTTTGTTTTCTGTGACTTTATTTTACTTCCTTCCTCTGTGTAGCCTTTGCCCTTGATAGTTTATTTATATTAGCAGCACGGAAGAAAGCTCTTGTGCCCGGGGAGCTTGATTGCAAACCAAGCACAGTCTTCTAAGGGATTCGAAGAATTTGTGTGGGGCAGTATGTGTGGGTCTATACATGCATTTGTGTGTGAGTGATTGTGGAGACCTTAGGTTGACACTGGGTATCTTATTTGATTATTCTCCATCTTATTCTTTGAGACAGAGTCTCTCAGTGAGATCTGGGGCTCACCAATTTGGATAGGCTGACTGCCAGGGAGCTCGTGTCTGCCACCCCAGTGCTGGGATTACAGACGAATGACAGCCCACCTGGCTTTTTTAGTGGGTGCTGGGAATCAAATTCAGGCCCCATGCTTATGCTGCAGATAATTGACACTCCGCACCTCCTCGTGTTGTCTTTATCCTTCATAACCATTCAGATAAAAAGTTTATTCTCTTCATATATCAAAGAGGAAATCTGATGTGATATTTAGTCTGTATGTACATATATACAAGTGATTGATTGATACTGACTTTTAATTGATTGAGGTTAGATCTCAGATCTTACTATATTCCCAGTTGGTTTCAGTCTCCTGGGCTTAAGTGAGTCTGTAGTCTTGTGTTCTCCTCTTTGGCTTTTTTATTGTTATTATTATTACTATTATTTATGTGCATGAGTGTGTGCATGTGGGTGCCATCTCCAGAGAGGCCGGAAGAGGGCCTTGGGTCCACTAGAGCTAGAATTATGGACGGCTGTGAGCCATTTAACATGGGTGCTTCTGGAAGGGCAGTATGTGCTCTTAGCCGTCTTTTGAGTCCCTCCTGGACTGATTTTGGTAGACGGAATTAGATGCTGCAGTAATAAGGATGGTACAAGGTAGTTATAAAGAACTGGCCTGGGCTCAAGATTCAAATATGTTTTCAAATCCCAGCTCTTTCTTTTACCAGTGTGTGGCTTTAGACAAGTAAGTGACAAGTTTTCTAAGATTTGTATGTAAGGTGGTAATACCACCCAGCTCATGGAACTGTTAAGTTAATGAGCGAGTTAATGAGCGATTTAATGCACACAGAGCCTGTGCTCCTTGAATGATAGCTGAAACACTGCTTGCTGGGCTACAGAGCTTGTTAAACGTTTGCACTGGGTGATGGACAGCTTGAGAACCCTGTTTGACTGGATGGACTTGAGCTGTAAGTTGTTTTTATTTGAGAAACACAAGAGGAGTGTAAGCTGATGTGCAAGCTCTGGCAAACATTACCGGTGTAATGTGGGTAGGTTGTTCTCTGTCGTCTCCTTCTTGGTTGGTTGGTTTGTTTTGTGGTCTGGAAAGCACTGATAGAACCAAGCCTGTCGTCTAGCACTGAGCTCTACTCCAGGCCCCTTTGCTCACATTTTAAAGGGGGATTTGAGGTCAACTACACTTTTTAGACAGATATCCTTTAACTCCTAACAGTCCTCCTGCTTTAGCCTTGAGATACAGGTATGAACCAGTATGCTCAGCTGAGGACTTTTCCCTTTATTTGTGGATGTATGCAAGCAAAACCATGAAGGAGGTGACTGGGTTTTCTCTGCCTTTGGCCCTGAAGCTTTCAGTCTCCACCCCAGTCTAAGGGCTTAGCATTCTTTGAAGGATCTGCTTGGTGCTCTGCCATAAGGAAGGCTCAGGAGTCAAAACACGTTGACTTGAGCTCAGTTCTGCCCTTAACCTCAGGCAACTGAAGATCATTGAGGTTTTTAAACATCTTCAAGGCTCAGTGGCTTCATTTGTCAGTTTTGTCGCATGGAATGTATGTTCTGCTTCTGTTGTTGAGCAGTCTGTCCATTGCAGTTTGGTCATACTGAGCCATAGTATTGTATTGCTCAAATATTGTGATTTTTTTTTTGTTTGTTTTGTTTTTGTTTTTTGAGACAGGGTTTCTCTGTGTAGTCCTGGCTGTCCTGGAACTCACTCTGTAGAGCAGGCTGGCCTTGAACTCAGAAATCCACCTGCCTCTGCCTCCCAAGTGCTAGGATTAAAGGCGTGCGCCACCACTGCCCAGCTGCGATATTTTTTTTAAAAAGTATTCTATTACATACACAGAGAAAGAGAGAATGTGTGACAGTGAATGTGTATGTGTGAGGAGGCCATGCTGGCCATGTGAGGCAAATACACAGTGTGTTGCCTATAGTTTTTCAACTTGCCTTCTTGGCACAATTGTTGGGCACTACTATCTCCCGCCTGGAAAAGCATGCTCTTATCAATACTCTTAGTTCCATACCTCTCACCTGCTCTAAACTTCAGTGCTAGTCCCATCCCCGACCACTGTCTGTAGTAGTAGCCACAGGCCGCAGCTCCTCCCGGGACCTCACATGGCTGCTGGGTTCTTCTCTCTCCAAAGCATGGCAAAACTCCTCCTTTTCTCCAGGGACACAAAAGTCCTGCCTGTACCTTCCGCCTAGCAATTGGCCCATGGCTTTCTTTACTGACAGATCAAGAACCAGTTAGGGAACAGGACCATGTATGAGAGTCATTTCCTTTCGTGTGAAGGCTCTGGGAATCGAACTCATGTTAATCTTGGCCCCAAGTTCCTTTACTTGCTGAGCTGCCCAAGTGTTGTTGTGTTCCTCCTCTTTTCTTTGCCCTCCTGCTTTGACAGTCACTGAGAAAATTGTTGAATCTGTTTCTTGTTCCTAACATTTCTGTTTTTTCCTCTTTGCATTTTGAAGCTGTGTTGTTAGATAAGTTTAGGATTGCTGTGCCTTGGAGGGTTAACTTTTCGTTGTATGAGAGTAAGTGCTTTAGATTGTTTGACTGTATCTTTTTCCTACTCGTAGTGTCCCAATTCACATGTTGTGACATGGTGGTCTTACTTTATTTATAGCCCAGGCTGGCCTAGAATCCACATTCCTCTTGCCTCAGCCTCCTGAGCATTGGGATTGCTCTGCAGCCTCTATGCCCAGCTGGGCATGTAGGTTTTAACTTTGTTAATTATTACTGAATTGCCTCCTTTTAAAGTTCTGACACTTGGCTCCCGCCTGCAGTGTTGATAAGAAGCTGTTGTGTTCTTGTCAAGATCAAATTTCAGATTTTGTCTTAGAGTTTCTGTTGTTGTGAACAGACAACATGCCCAGGACAACTTTTTATTGTTTTGTTGATTATTACCTAAATTACGAAGTTAACTTTGAATGGCATCTTCTTATGCTTTAATTTGTATATTTGTCATGCACGAAGTGCTCATCTTCCTGTTAAGATTCTGGAGAGATGGCTCAGCACTCGAATGACAGCTCCCAGTTGCCTCTAATGATGTCCTCTTTGTTTGCTGTGCAGACACACATGTGGACAGAGCACCCATAGACACAAATTACATACGTAGTTCCATAATCTATCTATCTATCTGTCTGTCTGTCTGTCTGTCTGTCTGTCTGTCTAGAGGGAGGAGTGGCATGTGTTCCCATGTGTAGAAATCAAGAATTGTTTTTCCTAAATAGTATGGGGCTAGGCGTGGTGGCCCATGCTTTTACTCCCAGAGTTTAAGAGGTAGAAGCAGGCAGATCTCTGAGTTCGAGACCCTCCTGTATTGTACATAGTGAAGCCCTGTCTCAAAAACAGACAAAATTAAAGTGTGAAGTTGGTAGATTTTAATCCCTTTTGGTTTCTTGTTCCTGTGGGGTGTGATGGTGCACACTTGCTGAGGAAGCTGAGGCGGGAGGATCCTGTCTGGAAAGAAAAAACGAAAACCAGACAAAATATCTCCATCTCTATCTCTCTATCTCCCCCACCATATCTCTCCGTGTGTGTGTGTGTGTGTGTGTGTGTGTGTGTGTGTGTGTGTGTTGATAGACTCTTGCTATATATAGTTCAAGCTGGTGTCAGATGCATGTTGTAATCTGGGCTGACCTAGAACTTGATCCTCTTGCCTCAACCTTCAGTGCTAGAATTACAGGCATGTGCCAGCGCACCCAGCTTGGATGCATTTTTACTGCGAGCAGTGTGACTTGCAAACTGAATGGTGGGGGAATAAACTGGCCTTTTATCTTCTTGGCTGAGGGAATGTGACTTGGAAGTTTGCTAATGCTGTGTGTCACCTGATGCCTTCGTGCTTCTGTGGGTGGTTATTTCCATCGGTGACTTTTTGACTCAGGTGATCAGCAAGAAAGTTGTACAAGAAAGGGCACTGTTTCATTCTCAGTATTAGTGACTAAATGCTAACGAGCAACTTCTCTTGAGTATCTTATTTGCTTTCTGTTTAGAGAAAATAAAAAGATTATTAGTTGGATGTGTGTCTGTGAAGATAACATTACAACTTTGTGAAGTTTTCCTTCTATTTTTATGCGGGTTCTACAGATAAAATTCATCTTTGGGCCCGTGTGGCATGCAATTCCCCCTGTGAGCCATCTTACTGGCCCATGATTAGTTGGTTTTTATATTTTACATTTTTTTTATTTCAGGGGGTGGCACCAGTACTTTTCCACAGCACTCAGTCATCTCTGAGGAACTGTGACCTCAGGGAGTATTTTTCATGTGCTTCTTTATAATGAATTATCCTGCCTTCTTACATCATTGGCCACCTAACACAGCTGTTAGGTTGGTAGCACAGATGTGAGAGTCTTTGTTAGCACTTGATTTTATTTTTCTATTTGTTAATGTATTTTCTGGATCTCACTTTGTAGCCCTGGCTGGTCTGGAACTCACTATGAGAGATCCTCCTGCCTCTGCTTCTGCCCCTGCTAGGACTAAAGGTTGCCACCAGCATACCCTGCCCCGTACTTGTACTTTTAAGGATAGTTATGCTGTAGTTCAGTTGTTGAGCAGAGAACAATGCAGAACTCCATTCTGTGTTTCCACCCAGTGTATCTCAGGTCGTCAGGCTTGTACAACAGGCTCTTTTTTTTTTTTTTTTTTTTAACCTGTTGATCCACTAGTCATCCTGTAGATAAGGTTTTTGAGACAGGGTCTCGTGTAGCCCAGGCTGACCTCAAACTCACTAGGCAACTGAGAATGACCTTTAACTGACCTGGATCTTCCTGCTTCTACTTCCCAAGTGCTGGGATTCTAGTTGTTTCCTCATTGCTGGGGCTGGAACCCAGGGATTCCTACATGCCAGCAAGCGCTCTACCAGCTGAACCACAGTTTCAGTTCTGCTGAGATGTTCTAGATCATGCAGTTTTATCTGCTTGTACTTCCTACCCTTCCTTACTTTAAGGAAACTCATCCAAATGTTTAAATATAAAGTGATATAGATTTAATTTTGATGAAACATAATTTCAGTAATCTTGTTAGCTGCATAAGTAATTCCATACATCAGTCTTCTGGGTAACAAAACTTACTGTGTTTAATTTTCCCAGCAGAAATTCAGGAAGCCAAAGCTCCCAGTCCCTCCATAAACCGGCAGACCAGCATTGAGACGGACCGAGTGACTAAGGAGTTCATAGACTTTCTCAAGACCTTCCACAAGACAGGCCAAGAAGTCTATAAACAGACGAAGATGTTTTTGGAAGCAATGCCTTATAAAAGGGTAGGCTGACACTAACCACTTGGAAATAAGAGCTGTGGTTTAGGGAGGGTTAGAGAGAGCTGTAATCTTGTCATTTTACACCTGAGAAGAACAGGGCGATAGTTACCTAAGACTGGCCTTTTAGCGTAGCTAACACCCGACTCCAAGGCTAGTACTTTTCCACTGTGCTTGGTCATCTCTGGGACTTCTGCAGGGACAGCCGCCTCACTTGTCACCCTGTGCATGTGCAGCCTGCCTGCACAGCCTTAGCTCGGCTGTTAGGCCAGGAGCAGGAGCCGCACTCTGTTCGTTATTACTTGGTTTCCCTTTTGGATTTGGATTTCCCCCATCTTTTATTCCCCAGCTAAGGCAGGGTTCACTGTCATAGCCTTGCCTGGCCCGGAACTCACTGTGTATACCAGGCTGAGCTGAACTCAGAGATCCACATTCGAGCTAAGTAAAGGTGTGGCCACCATGCCTGGTGTTGATTTAGAGTTTTAGTATTCTCTCCATTTGGTCAGAGAAAGAAAGAGTAGAAGTTGATAGGTACCTTGGTAGCTGCAGTTCCAGTCCCTTTGTTTTATAGATGAAGGATTGTAAAATCAAACAAGACAAAGTGACCATGGCCAGTCTGGTTAGCTTGCTAGGGTTTTCAGAGTGAACTAGAGCTGTGGCTTCCCTATGTCTCTCACTATGTAGCCCAGGCTCGCCTCCATCTCCCTGGTTCCTGCCTCAGCCTTCACCATGCTAGGATTATGGAAACATAACCTTGCCTGGTAGGGGGTTTGTTTTGTGGGGTTTTGAGGTGGGATCTCTTGGGTCTACTTCAGGTTTTCCATATGGCTGAGAGTGGCTTTGAACTTGTGACACCACACACACACACACACACACACACACACACACACACATCCTCTGGAATGCTGCTGTCATTTAGAGGTGGCATTTGCCACCATGCTTGTTCACACCTGTGTCTTAGTCCAGAATTTCTTATCTGTAATTTCAGTTCCCATAATTCATAAAGCTACTTGAGAAAGAATTCATTTTGTAAGTAAAAGTGAAGTCTTTTACATTCTACAGTATTAAACTCAACTAACTCCACCTGTGCCTTCTGTGAGGAGAAGAGAGCTTACAGAGAGATGAGGGAATGAACAAGCAGCAGTGTTCTAAGAGTCAGTGCTCCAAGGGAGGGCACTTCTCCTTTCTCTTCAGGGGTGTTGTGACCCCATGTTAGCAAGACTATCTCTTTTACTTTAAGCGTTTGTGAAGAAACTGACATTTGGAGTTGAAGCAAGCAACTGCTGAGGGTGTGTGTGTGTGTGTGTGTGTGTGTGTGTGTGTGTGTGTAATGAGAGTGAGGTGTATGTGTGGAGTGATAGGCTTCTTGAATGTGTAAAAAGTCAAGTTTGAGAGTTGTTTTTGCACTGTCAAGAGATCACCTCTAGTAAAGTTGCATTTACTCTATAGTGTGTACAAAATATACTACTGTGTTTATAATATATTTACAGAAACACTGATCAATTTGGGTTTGTTTTTCTTCTTCTGAGAAGCATAAAGTACCCTTATTCTGTAAGCATTTAGTTGACTTTTTAGTGAGTCTGTGAAAATAAAGAAGCAAGCTTGGCATGGTGCCACACACCTTTCTTTAGTAACAACAGTCTGGAGGCAGAGGCAGGCAGATTTTTGTGTGTCTAAGGCTAGTGTGGTCTACATAGTGAGTTCCAGGCTAGCCAGGGCTGCACAGTGAGACACTGTATGTCACACACACCATGCTGTGTGTCCAGGGCATCACTGATTGGTACTGGAGCCCCTGGTCAGCTTCAGACTCCTCCTGTGTTAAGAACTACTGGGCAGGGACTTTTCTCTTTTACACTAGTAGCAAGTGTTTGTGGTAAGAGATCCAGTCTTGTGCATGTGTCTGGTCTGTCTTTGGTGTCAGCATGATGGGCAACATCCAGCTAGATTGTTTTTAATTACATTTATTTATTGTGTATGTATGCATATGCTTGTAAATAGGCATGCGTGTTTAGAGATCAGAGACTGACTTTCAGGAGTCTGCTCTCTCTTTCTACCATGTGGGCCCCAGGGATCAAACTTGAGTTGCCAGGCCTCGCAGCAAGTGCCTTTATCCACCGAGCTACCTGTCTCACCAGGTGCTTGAAGAAATCCCTGCTGGCCTTTGACTCCAAGTTATAAAACTTGTTATTTGTGTCTGAACTCACATACTGTAACTTTATGACACTACTCAGATAAATGTATTAATTACAATTTAGGGACGGTTGGAGATTTGAAATGCACTTAGATTAAGGTGCACTCTCAATTCTTCAAACGTGCTCACAAACCTTTACCCCGCTTACACTTTGTTGATATTACTCTAAGGCCAACTCAGCATGAAAAGTGAACCCTATTTGTAGGACTGGCCTCACAGATCACTGATACCCGCTAGTCTTTGTTCTGTTGCATTGCACAGATTTTTCCCACATTGCTTAGGTCTAGAACAGCGACACACTCCTGCTTCTGTCTGATCTGGATCATTCCTGTTGTCCCCAGTCCTAGTTTATGCCAGAGTTGAACAACCTGTTCTGTATGTGGGCCAAGAGTAGACTATTGTTTTCAAAGCTCTGTTAAATGTCTTTCCCAGCTATTTGATCTTTGTTAGGAAACACTTTATCTGCATTTAGGCTTAAAAAAAAATCCCTAACCATGATTACTTCTGGCTAAAATTTCAGCACTTGCCTATTTCAAACCCACTACAATATTGTATTATATACTGCTTTAACCATCCAACAACATTGATTTTGCTGATTTTTTTTCCTGAAGCTTATTTATTTTACCTCCAGTTTTAAAAACAGAGTTAGTTTAATAAAGATATTTTTGAAATAGATAGGGTTAATATTAATGTTAATATTAATATTAATTCGCTCAAGGATTGGGAAGGGCACTCCAGAAGAAAGTAGGACACACCCTGAGAGGCATGAGTGTGTGGGGGCTGTAATGAGAGAGTCACTCGGGTTTTCTTTTTTTTTTTAAGTTTAAGGTTTTTTTTTTTTTTTTTTTTTTTTTAAATGTGGATATTTGCTCAAGGCTAGAAGAGAGCATTGAATCCCCTGGTGCAGGAGTTACAGGCATGTGGGTGCTGGGAACCGAACTCTACCCCTCTTCAAGTACAGCAAGTATTCTTAACCTCAGAGCTGTCTTTCCAGCAACCACCTCTTTTCTTTTTAACTATATTATCACCTACTGGGTTCTCTTTCATTTGAGGTAGGGTCTCACTATATAGTTCACGCTGGCCTTGAACTTGTAATCCCCTGAATACCAACCAAAGTTACAACTATGTCCCACCACATCTGGCTCTGTGATTAGCTACCGGATTTAGTGTGTTACTAAACCTTGTCATAGTCTTTACAATGGTATGTTTCCACTGTAATGAGAAGAGCAGGCACATAATTAACATAGCATCCTTGCATGAATCACTGCTGCAATCTTCCGGGATTGCGAGAGCTAGGACAGGATCATCAAGCTTGAAACCAGTGAACTACATAGTGAATTCCAAGTCAGTCTGAGCTACAGAGTACAACTCTGTCTCAAAAAACCACCAACAAAAAGATTCTAAAGTTAAGAAAACAGAGGAGGAGCCGGGCAGTGGTGGCGCATGCCTTTAATCCCAGCACTTGGGAGGCAGAGGCAGGTGGATTTCTGAGTTCGAGGCCAGCCTGGTCTACAGAGTGAGTTCCAGGACAGCCAGAGCTACACAGAGAAACCCTGTCTCGAAAGACAAAAAAAAAAAAAAAAAAAAAAAAAAAAAAGAAAGAAAAGAAAACAGGAGATAGTTAGTCCAGGAATACAGCTTGCTTAGCACACAGCAGGTCCTAGATTCAGTCCCAGAACCCTCAGGATGCACAGACAGGTGAATCTCTCAAGTTCCTGGCTAGCCTGGTCTTTAGAGGGAGTTCCAGGACAGGTAGGGATACATAAAGAAACTGTCTCAAAAAACCAGAAAAAGAAAAGAAAAAAAATCAAGCCCCTCAAAAACAACTTGCTTCTGAGAGGCGTAGGGGGGATAAAGAAGAGACAAAGGGCAGGGTGGCTGTGTGTGGCTTAACGGACAGTGTTCTGAGATCAGCCTCCAGCACCTGAATTTAAAAAGGAAAAAAAAAAAAAAAAAAAAAGGAAAAAAGAAGCTAGAATTTACAAGGCATAGTAACTTGAATGAAAGAATCTTATTCTAAAAGGTTATCTAGACATGGCTCAGCAACTGAGAGTAAGCTGGTTCTACTCATTCTGAGGATCTAGAAGTTTTACAACACCCAATGTCGGAGAGTTCACAGCTGCTGGTAACTCTAGCTCCAGAGGATACAGGGTCCTCTGCTGATCTCTGCACCTGTGTACATACTCCTATATACACACATATCTGTACACATAATTAAAAATAAAGCAAAATATAGCCAGGTGTGGTAGTACACCCTTTAACCCCAGTACTTGGGAGGCAGAGACAGACTCCTGAGTTTGAGGCCAGCCTAGAGTGAGTTCCAGGACAGCCAGGACCACACATAGAAACCCCGTGTTGAAGAAAAGCAAGAAAAGCAAAATCAAGGAAAAATTATCTTCCTGTAAGACTTAAGCTGTAGGTGGATAGAATAATAACTCTGAGTTCAAGGGTATATGTGGTCACCTATGTAATGCACTATCTGTAGGTTTCCTTTGTTCTCTGAACATAGCCTCAAGTCTCAAGAGTAATATACATTTTTTCACATTATTTTTATTTTATTTATTGTTTTATGTATATAGATATTTTGCCTGCATGTATATCTCTGTACTTAGTGTTTGCATGGCCGATTGAGGTTAGAAGAGGGCATTGGATTCTCTGAAGCTGGGGTTAGAGACAGCTGTGATCTGTGTGGGTGCTGGGAATTGAACCTGGGTCCTCTGGAAGAACAGCAAATGCTCTTAACTGCTGAGTCATCACTCTAGCCCTTCAAGGGTAATTTTAAAGTATGGTGAAAGCAGGGCATTGTGACTCAGGCCTTTAATCTATATACTCAGGAGACAGAGGCAAGTGGATTACATCTCTGAGTTGGAGGCCAGCCAGAACTACATGGTGAGACCTTATCTCAAAAAGAAAGAAAGCACAGAAGAGATGCAGAGGGACAATCATCTCAGAACCCTGTTATCTGATTTAATGAGGTTCATGGCTTGGTGAAGAATTGTTTTCTTCAAGTCTGTTTATATGGAAACATCTTTAAAACATGCTATTAGGTTGGGTGTGTTGATATAAGCCTATACTTTAAGCACTGGGGATGCTGAGGTGGGAGGATTACTTGTGCCCACAAATTTGAGACTGATTTGGACAAAATAATGAGAGCCTGTCTTAAAACTAAAAATTCTACGCTGGGTATGGTGGCGTATGGCTTTCATGTCAGCACTTGTGAGGCGGAGAGCAGTGGGTTAGAGGCTGACCTGGACTACCCTGTGAGGTGGAGGCCAGGCAGCCAGTGCTCTCAACCATTGAGCCATTTCTAGACCCTTAATTCGGGTTTTTTGTTTGTTTGTTTGTTTTGTTTTGTTTTTCGAGACAGGGTTTCTCTGTGTAGCCCAGGCTGTCCTGGAACTCACTCTGTAGACCAGGCTGGCCTCGAACTCAGAAATCTGCCTGCCTCTGCCTCCCAAGTGCTGGGCTTAATTCGGGTTTTAAAACACAGATTTCCATAGGGCTGGAGAGCTGAGGAGGACCCAGGTTCAGTTCTCAACACCCTTGGCTTGGTGAACCTGATACCTTCTTGCTTCTGAGAGCATCATGCATGCATGTGGTATGTGGTGGGCATACACATGTGTAGCAGAGACACACCAGGTTTTCCATGAGCAGCTACTGTGTGATCTCACTCTCCTAGGGAGTGGTCAAGTGTGATATAGGAGCTTCTGGTCATTTCGCTGCATTTTGTTTTGTTTGTTTTGTTTCTTGGAGAGTCTGTCTACCAAGATTTGCTACTGCCTTGCATGGGGCTCCCGCCTAAATCTCAGCACTGGAAGTCAGAGGAAGCTGGCTTTTTAAGTTCCAGCCCAGTCTTCTGTACACAGGGAGAGAGTTCTAGGACAGATTGGGCTACATAGAGAGACCCTGACTCAAAAAACAAGCAAACAAACAAAACAACAACAATAAAAAACAAGGGGCTGAAGAGATGACTCAGTGGTTAAGAGCACTGGCTGTTCTTCTTCCAGAGGTCCTGAGGTCAGTTCCCAGTACCCACATGGCAAGTCACAACTGTCTGTAACTGCCATTCCAGGGCTTCTGGCACCCTCACATAGACAGGTAGACAAAACACCAATGCACATAAAATTAAATAAAAAAATGAATAAAATAGAAACAGTTGCTACTGGTTACTTTGTGTTAACTTACAGTTTGCCTGGTGTTAACACTTATGGAAAAGGTGTTTTTCTGTGTTTAGGTGACGAGATTATAGTGTGAAATGTGTCTTCATTTTCACCCACACTTTCTGGGAATAAATAGAAAGATGAGGGCTCTCCTGTACCATATAAAGATGGTGCTGAGCATTGTACTCGTACGTGTATTTGTTTATTTTTGAGACGAGGTCTCATGTAGCCTGTGCTGGCCTTGAACTCCTGATTGATTCCCCTGCCTCTCCCTCCAAGTGCTTGGTCACACGTATACAGCGCTGGTTTCTGCTGTGCTGGAGCACCATACCCACTGAGCTACGTTGCCAGCACCCTCTTACTGTTCTAAACCAAAGAGTAGTTTGACCTCTCTGGTTACTGTTAGAAACTAGACGGATGTGGCTGAAAGGAAGAGACTCATCAAAACAAGCTTTAATTCTTGAGGAAGTTGGGAGGAAGTAGCACAGACTTCGTTCTAAAATTAGAAGCAATAACATCGTGGGAGCAGAATGTAGAACAGGGCCTCCAGGTGCCGGGCAAAAGGCAGAGGTGAGGAAAGGAGGGCCGGCCAGGTACAGGGGTGCACTAGATAGGTTAAACCTCAAGTGTGCGTGCAAGTGCGTGCGTGCGTCTGCATGTCAGTATGTGTATATGTGTGCAGGTGTCCATCGCGTCAGCAGAGGTGTGGGGACTCAGAAGCTGTAGCTCTAGGCTGTTGTGAGTTACCTGATGTGTGTGCTAGAACTTAATCCTGGTCCTCTGGAAGAGCAACAGGTCCTCTTAACCTCTGACATCTCTCCAGCCTATCTGATGTTCTTAAGCACAGTAGGAAAACTGTGGCTGTTGACTCTTAATGGTGTATTTCAAAGTAATGAGTGGAAAGGAATTCAAATGTTCCTGCTACAGCACATTGACAAGTCTAGGATCAGATGCCAAGGGGCCTTGGTCCATTTGCTGCACCTTCTCCGTGAATACGGAGACACTAGAGGGCATTCGGCAGTTTTAAAGTGAAAAAATAAATGAATATTTTAAAAATCAACTCAGAGGGGATCTGAAACCTACATGTTACAACTATTGAATTCTAAACAGAAGTCCAGCCTACACAGTAAGACCCTGTCATGAAAAAATTAACAATAGTAGTAATTATAGTAATAAATCGTAATAACGAGGATGATAATGTAAATGAAGTAAGTCTAGTGTGCACAGATTGTATGTACATGCAGTGGTGTGTAAAGATCATCAATAGTAGATTTTTGCTTCTTGCAGAATATGTGTGATATTTGTTAAGTTCTTTTAGAGTCAGCTTAATGCAAGGAGTGTGTTTTAGAGACTTGTTCAAATTTGGTGTTCTCGAACTTTTCAGCTGCTCACCAACCTGTGGTCTGTTGATTCCAGGATTTAAGCATCGAGGAACAGTCAGAGTGTACTCAGGACTTTTACCAGAATGTGGCTGAAAGATTGCAGACCCGTGGGAAAGGTAATATGTTGTCAGCCGGCTGTTGTGGGGCAGCTGGTTGTAGCTCAGGGTAGCTGCCCTCACCTCCTCGGATTGGCCTGGCTGGTGAAAAGTACTGCGCTGACGTTGGCATATGTCTCATACCTAGCAGTGCCCTTGAGTGCCTCCCTATGTATGCCCGGGGCGATGGGTAATGCTGCCAGGAATAGAATTCCTACATCGTAAGTCAAGTGGGGAAGAACAGAGATGCTCAGGTAGTTTTCTGTGTGAATCCCCACCTTGGAATTGCCATTTGCTGAGTCATGGTTCACGATGACATAAACCTAAGGGAGGTGGAACAGAAAGGAATTGAGACTCACCAACTTAAAGCTTTGGGTTTGCTCTGTAGAGATTCTCTGGCCTTCTGTTGACACTGTACTTGAGGGTGCACTTCAAATGCCTGATGCCCGCATGCATGCTTCAGAGAGGACATGGTGGCTTTATGGGAAACCGCAGAAGAAAGGAGGTGTGCCAGCACTTGGCAGCCTTGGGAATTGCAAGGGTTTTACCTGTGTAGCAATAGAGAGGCACCCACAGAAGTCTTCCTACTTGGCAGGGCATATACCTGTCAGGTTCCAGTTTAGCAAGTAGGTGGGAATTCTGTACGATGTAGTTTAGAAAGTTGTAATTTCTTTTGTTGTTTTGTTGAGACAGAGTCTCACATAGCTCAGGCTAGCCTCTAACTTGATGATAGACAAGGATGACCTTGTGTTCCTGATCCTCCTGCCTCTACCGCCCAAGTTCCTAGAAGACAGACATGCACCACCATGCCTGCTTTATACAGTGCTGGGGTTGGACCCCAGGGCTTCTTGCATTCTAGGCCAAACCTCTGTCAACTGGGGCACATCCCCAGCCCAAATAGTCATGAATTTTTAAAGAGGATTTTTAATGTTTCTTCACTGGGTGTGTTTATAGCATTTATTTTTCTGTATGGAAAATACTACAAAAGTATAGTCTTGATGTGAAACCCTTCTCTTGAGCTGTTATGCCCGTTTGTGCCTTCCAGTGCCTCCAGAGAAAGTGGAGAAGATAATGGATCAGATTGAAAAGCACATCATGACCCGTCTCTATAAATTTGTGTTCTGCCCAGAGACTACCGATGATGAGAAGAAAGATCTCGCCATTCAAAAGAGGATCAGGTGATCGCAGTGTCTGCTTTATCTACTATCTAGGATGCAGTGATAGCATGTGGCTAGCAGTGCGTGTAAGCTTCCAGCCTTGAGCAGTACCAGTCTGAGCTTCTCGGCCAGGCTTATGATAACCCGCTTTTCTGTCTATCTGGAGATATGACCCGTGTTGGTATGTGAGATCATTCTAGATCCCTAAAAGTTTCAAGGAACATGAGGACTTGATTTCTTGTTTCTTTGTGCCGTCTTGTCAGGCGGGAAACTGTGACTGTCAGTCTCAGGACGGTGGAGGATGTCTTTCCTCCTCTGGAGCACAGCTTTGGCCGTCTGAACTGGTGATGATTACTGACCCATTCTCAGGGACCTCAAGGGCTGAACCCAGACTCTGCCGTTCAGCAGCAGTGGAACACTTAGAAACAAGCTGCCTGTGCTAGTTAACTTTCCACTGTAGCAATTGAAGTGAAGGAATGGTTTTGGCTGTGGTTTAGGAGGGAATCCCCATCATGGTGGGGAAGGAAGGGCTATGGCAGGAACCCAGAGCTGGGGCTCCCTTTGCTGTGGATCAGGAAGCCTCTCCTCTCCTCTTCCTCCTTTAAAAACGTACTTCATGTGTCCATGAATGTGCCTGAGTTTATGTTATGTGTTCCACATGTATACGGGAACCCATGGAGGTCAGAAGAAGCATTGGGTCTCCTGAGTCTAGAGTTACAGATGGTTGTGACTCCCACGTGGTGCTGGGAACGGAACCCAGGTCCTGTGCAAGAATAGACAGTGCTCTTAAGTGCTGAGCTGTCTCTCCAGCCCCCTTCCCCTATTTTTTTTTTTTTTTTTTTTTTTTTTTTTTGAGGCAGAGTCTCTATAGCTGAGGCTAACCTTCTACCTCCCAACTGCTGGGATTACAGGTCTGCCCACCATGCTTTCCTCCTTTTTACTCAGCTTGAGTCCCCAGCCCATGGGTGGTGGCACTGAAATTTAGGGTAGCTCTAATTCCTTAGTGAATCTTCTCTAAAAGCCTTCACTGCTGAGCCCAGGGTGTCCTCCAGGCCATTCTAACTTGAGTCAGGTTAGCAGTGAAGATTAATCATCACAGCACCCAACTGTGTGAACAATTCCAAGGCTGAGCCATACAAAACCTGTGGGGGACTGAGGAACCCCAGATGAGGTCTCAGATAAGGGGGTGGTAATTAGATAAGTACATGGAAGTGTGACACCCGAAATGAGGAGTTGACACAGGGCAGATGCCAAATAGAGTTGAAGGCCAGGGGCTAGAAGGGAGATGGATGTATGACTGAGGCGTAGGTTCAGAGCATTAACCATGCTGATGGAGAACACAGCAGCGGACACCAGCATGTAGTCACGGTGAGCCAGGAAGTGACTTAGGTTGTGGAGACATGGGTCTTCCTCTTCAGGGGCTCTAGGACGTGGAAGGCAGGGTGTAGCAGTGCAGGACCAGCTCTGGACTGTGAGGACAGCAAGCACAGGTTCTCAGCCTTCACAGCAGAATCTCCTTTGGGCCAGGACACTCAGTCCTCTGTCCTCTGTCCTCTGTCATGATAGGCGCAGAAGCATGTGGCATTCAGGGTTTTACTTTCTTGTGTCAGCTAATCTTAGATAGGCAGGAGTCCTGTGCTTGCACTTGGGATTGCCTAATAAGTTTTTTTTGTTTTGATTTGAGGAACAACAAGATTAGAGTCTACCTTCCGTTCTCAGACTTCTTCCTGACCATCCCTTTCTCTGCAGGGCTCTGCACTGGGTGACACCTCAGATGCTCTGTGTCCCTGTCAATGAGGAAATCCCTGAAGTGTCCGACATGGTGGTGAAAGCAATCACAGGTCAGTGTGGCTGAGAGCTTTACATCTGAACATTCTCCATTTTTTTGTTTGTTTTGTTTTTGTATTTGTTTTTTGTTTTTGTTTTTGTTTTTCGAGACAGGGTTTCTCTGTGTAGCCCTGGCTGTCCTGGAACTCACTCTGTAGACCAGGCTGGCCTCGAACTCAGAAATCCGCCTGCCTCTGCCTCCCAAACGCCAGGATTAAAGGCGTGCGCCACCACTGCCCAGCTGAATGTTCTCCATAGCTTACCATGATGCTTCAGTATAACCTTTTAGAGAGGCCTAAAGGATACCCTCTGTCCCTCCCTTCTCTCCCTCTGTCCCTCCCTTCTCTCCCTCTGTCCCTCCCTTCTCTCCGCTGTCCCTCCCTTCTCCCATTCATATTCATTCTCATTCTCTCTCTCTCTCTCTCTCTCTCTCTCTCTCTCTCTCTCTCATTCATTCATTCATTCATTCAAGACAGAATCTCATTATGTAACCCTGGCTAGCCTGGGTTTGCTATGGAAGACCGGCTGGCTTCAAACTCAAGATCTGCCTGCCTCAGCCTCTGCTACCTGAGTGCTGGGTGCTACACACTGCAGCAAGTAAGCTCCTTTCCCTCTCCTTGTTTTGTGATGGATTTCTCTCTTTTCACTGAATTGCTTTTGATATTTAAAAAAAAATTAATGATTGGTTGTTTTTTGTTTTTTTTTTTAATGTGCATTGGTGTCTTGCCTACATGTATGTCTGTGGGACTGGAGTTACAGACAGTTGTGAGCTGCCATGCAGGTGCTGAGAATTGAACCTTGCTCCTCTGGAAGAGGAGCCAGTACTCTTAACTGCTGAGCCATCTCTCTGGTCCTATTCTTTTGATATTTTCTTTAATAGGTTCCCTCTCTCTCTTCTCCACCTCCCCCCCCATCTTTCTGTCTTTCTTTGGGACTGCATACTACATCTTGAGTGTGAGGGCAAAGAATAACTTGTGGGAATCAGGTCTCTCCTTCCACAGTGTGTTTCATGAGTATTGGCTTCATAGGTTGTCAGACATCACAGTATTGTTACAGACCGAGGCTCATCCTTTGATCATTGAGATAAACCAAGGTCAAGCAGCTGGAACTGACACTGACTGCTACTACTCCACTCAAGTCCAGTCTTCTTTCTGCTTTTCTGTCTGAGAAAGGGCTTGTGTGTAGCCTATCCCCTCTCCGAGAAGCGGTGTGCACAGTGGAGACGTTCTAAACTGAGCATAGGGCATGGGGCTCAGCCTACAGAGCCCTGTGTTCATCTAGTACTGGATTAACTGGGTATGCTGGTGCACACCCACCATCTCAGCACTTGGAAGGTCAAGGTCATTCTTACTACATAAGGAAATTGGGGCAAGCCTGGGCGATAAATATAAGCTGTGGTTGAAAAATACAGACACAAAAAGCAAGTAAACAATAAGAAACGTGAGATACTTTTAAAGCCGTGTTCTCCTTTTCCATGGGGCTTAGGGGTGCCTCCCCACAGCTTCTTGGGCAAACTGGTGGCATTCCCAGTCTGCCTTCTGCTTGCTACATGATCTTGGGTAGTCAGGTAGCCCCTCTGATACTCACTGACTCATGTTTGAGACAGATGGTGCTTTGGGGATCTAAGTTCTTCCTGTACTAAGTTAACTGTTGAAGTGCTGGATAATGGAGACACCTCTGGATCCTAAAGGATTCAGCCTATTGCTGCCCACCAGTTGCTTCTTGTGTGGTAACTGTCTCATGGGGTGCCGTGCCTCCTCTTCACAGACATCATTGAGATGGACTCAAAGCGTGTGCCTCGGGACAAGCTGGCCTGCATCACCAGGTGCAGCAAGCACATCTTCAATGCCATCAAGATCACCAAGAATGAGCCAGCCTCTGCCGATGACTTCCTGCCCACCCTTATCTACATCGTCCTGAAGGGCAACCCCCCTCGACTGCAGTCCAACATCCAGTATATCACTCGCTTCTGCAACCCCAGCCGGCTCATGACGGGCGAGGATGGCTACTACTTCACCAACCTGGTGAGATGTGTCTCCTGGAGGCTGGGAGAAGACCCGGGGGGATTTACCTAAGGGAGGTGAGAGGTTGGTCTTGGACCCCCGGTAGCTTGGAGCTCCTGAGGATGTGTGTCTCTCAGAGTGGAGGCGACCATGACCAGTCTGCGCATGTGTTCTACCTCCCTGCACTTCTCCAGAAGGGCCTTATCACTCAGAGCCGCTCATCTCTTTGAGGAGTTGAGATCTGAGGAGGGCATACCGCCTGGCTCCTATTGCTTGCTTGGCATCAGCATCACTCCAGCCCCATATGATCTGCTGCAAGGAGGAATCCAGTGCTATTGGTGTTGCTGAGTTACTCCAGTGTCGATTCAGCATTGCCTCAGACATGAATAAAGCATATGTGGAAAGGAGAGTTCACTAGGTGTAGAAGCGGTTTTGGTTTTGAATATATGTTTTACATGTAATAAATAACAGGAGCACAGGGTGAGTTTAAACTCATAGGTGGGAGACAGCTGGGACTAAGGAGCTGGGAAAGACGATATAGAAGGCAGAATGGAGAGCAGAGAGCACAACCTGCTGAGGAACAGGGAAGTAGAGCTGTGAAGCCATGGAAGATTCTGGAACAAAGGGGAAATCAAGTGTCCAGAAAACTGGGCATGCCAGTGCATAGCAGCAGCTGAGAGGATGGGGTGGGCAGATCAAAAGAGCTGGGTTACATAGTGAATCCCTGTCTTAAAAAGAGATAGCCAGGCCTGGTGCCATGCCTAGTCTCAGGACTCTAGAAGCAGAGGTACAAGGATCCAGAAGATTAGGAATTCAAGATCATTCTTGGCTACATAGTTTAGGGCTAGCCTAGGCTACCATTATCTCTGAGACAGGGCAGAGGATATATGGCTTGTGGCAGAGCACTTGCCTAGCATGCCCGAGGCACTGTGTTCAATCCCCAGCACTCGGAATGGGGAAAGATTGAGTTCTTGCAGCCTTTCTGCCTGACTGCCATGCTGTTCTCTTTTTTTCTGCAGTGCTGTGCCGTGGCTTTCATTGAGAAATTAGACGCCCAGTCTTTGAATTTAAGTCAGGAGGATTTTGACCGGTACATGTCTGGCCAGACGTCCCCCAGGAAGCAAGAGTCTGAGAGCTGGTCCCCAGAGGCCTGCTTAGGTGTGAAGCAAATGTATAAGAACTTGGACCTCCTGTCTCAGTTGAATGAACGGCAGGAAAGGATCATGAGCGAAGCCAAGAAACTTGAAAAAGACTTAATAGACTGGACAGACGGGATTGCCAAGGAAGTTCAAGACATTGTTGAGAAATACCCACTTGAGATTAAGCCCCCGACCCAACCCTTAGCAGCCATCGACTCTGAGAATGTGGAGAACGACAAGCTCCCTCCCCCACTGCAGCCTCAGGTGTACGCAGGGTGATGGCTTGCTCTCGGCCGTGCTCATTTGGGGCTGATTTCAGGGAGCTGCTGAGTTCCGCTCCTCAGGTCTGGAATATGAATTAACTGCTTAAAATGTCAAAGTATTTTTAAGGTACAGATTTAGGGATTTTGTTTTGTTTTGTTTTTGTTTTTTTCCTAGCAGGGGAAGCTTAGAAGATAATAATGTACTATTTATTTGAGTTGGTGGAGTAGGTTTGTGTGAATTCTGGTTACTCTTTTATGTCCTCCCTGATTTTCCCATGGGCTTCCTCTGTGATAGACACTGTTGTTGGTTTTAGGCAAACACTGCCTTTTAAAGGATAAAACAGATGCTATAAAGTCTATGTTGAAATGAATTCTATGTTTGCACACTCTCCCAGTGTGAAATAATTTTGTAATTGTAAAGATAGAAGATAATGTTAATAAGTAAATATGTAAAATTGTAAATATGTAAAAATAAATAGGGCTGGGAGGGGTGGTGTCGGCGCATGGCGTTTCAGGGGCTGATGGGTTTTTTTAGGAGAAAATGAAATCTATTGAATGTTTCCTTTAGCACCATCTTCTTTGGTTTGTCCCCTAACAATCATCTAAAACGTTTGAGCTTTAACAGGACTCTGGCACTAACTGCCCTAACTCTGAGGTTCTTTTGGTCCATGTTATAAAGTTGTGACACCAACTTTTAGGTCACATAAAGTATTGTTCTGGAACCCTGGGGAGGTGGCTCAGTCAGTAAAGTGCTTTCCACACTAATGTGAGGACCCGAGCTCCCTGTCCGGCCCACATGTGAAAAGCCAGGCATGGCGACACACACTTGGAACAGCACTACTAGGAGGCAGGGACAGGCAGGTTCCAGGGCGGCGGGGGGGCTTGCTGACAGAGCAACAAACAAGCAACAAACCAAGATGGACGGCTCCTGAGAAATGACAGCCAAGGTTGACCTCTGGCCTCCACATGCCCACATATGTGCCTGTGTACCTCTACACACGTGTACCACACACACATGAACACATGGAGTTGCTAATTAGTACGGTTGACTTGGAACTGTGCTTGTAGCTTCCTTTCCCTTATTCAATAAACTTCACCCGCAATGTTGTGGGCTATTGCCATTTTGATTTGATTGGTTTTGTTTTGTTCCTGGGCCTTTTGAGACAGGAGGTTGTTATGTAACTCAGGCTGTCCTCAAATAGGTGATTCTCCTACCTGAGCCTCTTGATGTTGGGATTTCTGGGTCTGTACCACCACACTCAGTTCATTCAGACAAAACATCACTGAATTCTTCTATACAAAGAAATGGTCTTGGATGGAAGTTGGAGCAAATAAATGAGGCTCATGGGAGTTGACAGGGAACTTCTCAAAGTGTGAAACAAGTGGGTGCCTTGTGTTCTTCATAGTCTGCTTTAACTTGATTAACAGGTAACAGAATCAACAGGTTATAGACATCTCTCAGAACCTTCAACCTCAGAATTGACAATTGTGGCCTAAGATTTTCTTGTTATGGCAAGCCTGCCTTGTACACTGTAGAATATTAAGTAAGATTTTTTTTACCCAGTAGATGCCAGCAGCCTCCCATGTTTGTGGGAAAATGGTCTCCATTCATGTGTGGTGGCATGTGCTTATAATCCTGGTACTCTGGAGGTGGAGGCAGGAGGATCAGGAGTTCAGATCATCCTCATACACATAGTGAGTTTGAGGTAAGACTGGGCTGTAGAGATCCTGTCTCAAAGAAAGAAAGAAAAAAAAAATAAGGCCGTCTCTGGACATTATCCAATGTCTCCTGGGGGACAGAACTAGCCTGTACTAAAATTCATCTGTCTCTTGGCAGCCAGGGGTTATGCACCCAGTAGTTAAAATGCTATAACCAAAGAGTATTGCATTGATTATATAGTGTAATGTTACTTGATATCTTCCTCCGTGAGGCCCTACGGTGGGGGAATCTTCTCTAATCCCTGTGGAACTTCTTATAACCAGATTATACCACAGATGGGTGACTCTTCTGCATAGTTATCAGCATCTTTGTGAAATTAGGAGTTCCTCAGGACACTCTTTTTCAACAGTGTCATGGCATTCACGTAGCTGAGAAAGGCTTTCTTCCTTTCCCAACATATTTTCCTAAATGTTTACTACAAATGTGCAGTATAATAATTTTGGAATAAAAGTAGGACAAGAATGTAACTTTAAAAAAGTATTTGTTTTGTTTTGTTTTTAATTATGTGTATGTCTCTTGTGTGTACGCATAGGTGGGTGCAGGTAATTATGGAGGCCGGTAGAGGGCATCAGATCCCCTGGACCTAGAAGTACAGGCAGCTGTAATGAGCAGATATGGTTGCTGAGAACCAAACTCGGGTCCTCTGTAAGAACAGTATGCACTGTTAACTGTGGAGCCATCTCTCCAGCCTGAAATATAAAACTTTAATGCTTTATTTAGACTGTTATTAAATATACTAAATTCAGCACATCAACAGTCACTAAAGATGTTGAGCAGTTGAATCCACCGTTCCCCAAGTTCATCCAGACAGCAGTGAATGATAGTCAGGTACCAGTGAATTGGTTGAGGAGATGGCTCAGTAGGTAAACTAACAAAGCTTTGCAAGTATGAGGCCCTGGATTTAATCCCCAGAACCCGTGTTAAAATCCTGGTGTGGTGGTACATCCTTGTAATCTCAGCTCTGAGGAAATGGAGGCAGGAGGGTCTCGGGGCTCACTGGCCACCCAGCCTAGTCTGCTTGGAGAGTTCCAGGCGAGTGAGAGAAATCATCTATCTTCAGAAAACAGGGTGAGTAGCATTTGGTCAGAGGAACCAATTCAAGCTTGATCTCTGGCTTTCACACCCATGTATAACCCGTGAGGTTCTTCTTTCAGAATAACGTGGGCCCAGGTGATTACAGTAGCTAGCATACTTTTCTTTATTTTCTCTACTTTCTAGGTGCCACTCCAGATCCACATAGTCTATATTTTCCTGGAGACATTCAGTTCTTTTAGTTGTATGATGTTAAATAGAATAATCGTGTCAAACCTGGCAGGGTACAGGCAGAGGAACAAGAGTTCAGGGTCTGAACCCCAGCACTGTATAAACAAACAGAAAAATAGGTCAGAGTTAGCCTTGGTTATATTAGGAGTTTGAGGCCAACCTAGGCTACATAACACCTAATAGCAAAAAAACAAAAAACAAAACATAGCAACAACAGAACAAAACCGAAAAGCCCATCAGCTTCTCATGAAAGCTGACCTGTGAGTTTCTTGCTCATTGAGTTTCTGCAGATATGTCCGTGGTCTAGTGCTTGGCAAATGGTCTCATGCCTCAGGTAGAGGCTTATTATTTCAGTATCAGGACAGTGGCTGGAGATTCTGTTTTCTGAACAAGAAAGTGTAGTATTGCTGGGCACGGTGGTGCAAGCCATTAATCCCAGCACTCGGAGGCAGAGGCAAGCAGATCTCTGAGTTTGAGGACAGCATGGTCTCCAGAGTAAGTTCCCAGACAGCCAGGACTACACAGGACAGAGGTATTTTGTTGTTATTGTTGTTGTTTGTTCTTTGGGTTTTTTGTTTTGTTTTTTGTTTTGTTTTAAGAAACTGTCTCAAGAAACAAGAAAGTGTGATATTTATGTACTCTGAATGTGACTTGAATCAAGTGTTGGGAAAGATGTCTGTATCAATAAAGTTTCATGATCCATCCTTCTTCCAAGTAGGTTGATGTTTGGTTCCTTACTACAAGAAGAGTACACATAGTTACTAATGTTTTGTTGCTGTGATAATGGTTGGGAGCTTTAAAAGACATCAGTTGAAGTCTGGAAATTAGTTTTATGCTGCCGTGACAGAAGGCCCAACATAACATGTCGAGAACCGCACTACCCCACGTTTGGGGGCCAAAATGTTGTGGGCCACTCTGTCAATGTTGGAACCCGTACTGCCAAAAGCCTTGGGGGCTAAACTGTTAGAGCTCGCACTGCCCCAAGCTGCTCCAGTCCAAAGGTCGGGGTTCAGCAAGAGAGAGAGTGAGGACGGACATAAAGAATGGAGACCAGACAGAGTGTGATTTAGTCCCATTCATTCTTCAGTCTCTCTTCTCTTCTAGTCCCTAGTTCCTAGTACCAAGTCTCAAGTCTCAAGTTCCAATTTACTCTCTTCTGAGTTCTCTAGTCCAAGTACAAGTGTCTAATAATTTCTTCTGTCTGCCTCTTGCCTTTTATATGTCTCACTTCTAAGCCATGCCTTTAAGTCACACCTTTAAGTCTCACACACCCAAGGGAAAATCCTGGGTATATAAGATGTTATCAGAGTGTGCTCAGCTGTTGTAGGCTGTTGAAAACAAGTCTCTTGTCAGGGTATATGGCTCAAGATGGCTGCAAGGATGATAGCCACCTTCTGTCGGCTCCCCACAGGTGCTCACACACATGAGCCTGTGTGGACACAGGTGGAGATGTCACATTGCTGTTATCCCCCTACCTCAACCCCATCTCTCTTGGCAGGCACCAAAGACTTCCTTCCCTCTCTGCACCTGGCTGCTACATGACTATTAGAGCACTTTGGGGGTGGGGGGTCTTGTAGGTAGGTCCACTGGAGAGGTACCCCAATGGTCACATCTACTCCCCCTACTGAGCTAGAAAAAAGCCAGGATATTCACTGCCTCAACTCCATAATAGCTGTTAGGGTTACCTCTTCAGAAAGGGGTGGGGGTGAAAAATGGGTTAAGATTTGACTAGGCAGCTTAGGGAAAAAAGATCCAAAAGAAAAGTAACCAGTTGCTCTCTTGACTAAATGCCAGATGCCCTTGGCAGCAGCAGCCTTCCCAGAGATGCCAAATTGTTTGGAGACTCTGATCTCTGGTATGGTTCTTCAATGTTTCAAGGGTTAAGCTCTATTTACCTCTAAGGTCTCAATGATAAGCCAAGGACTTTGGACTTCCACCAAAGTCCAGTGTTGCCAGTGAACTTAGTGGGCTTCCTTATAGGAAGGTGAGGGTTAGTTACAGGGTGTGGACACTCCTCCGCTCACCGGCCACACCTGGAAAGCCTTGTCTAGCGGGGATGAGGGCTTCCATAACCCACAAAGATGTAGCCCCAACTCACCGCCTCATGTGAGGAACTGAAAAAAGCCCTGAGTGAATGTGTACATAGCAGATGATGGGAGTTTGACAAAGCCTTCCCTTGAGTGTGAATGTGGACAGTGTGTGCAAATATGAGTCCTTGTGAAGGACTGGTGTGTGCAAAGGGTTCATAGCAGCCACAGCTTCATTCTCCCAGATGTTTACAGCCAAAGATTGTTTGACCCTAGACATCTGAGACTAGCTAATGCTGCTGCCTCTTAATAAAGGTGCCGAGGTCCTGAGTTGTTGCTGTAGTTGGGACCACTCCATCAGAGTGCCCACAGCTCACCTGACTCCAGCTTTTTTGTACGCGCATCTTACCTTTTCTCCCCAGCCAAGCCCCAGCTACAATGAATGCTGTGGGCTCTGTTCTTCCCTGGTGTGTGCATGTGTGTGAATGCATATGTGTGCGTGTGTGAGCTAGCTGACTCCAGCTTTTCTGTACTTACATGGGTCCTCTGTTCATTCCCTCATTCTTCCTGATCAAAGTCAAGTACCAGCTGAGCTGAATGCTGTACTCTCTGTTTTTCCCTGGTTGTGTGTGTGTGTGTGTGTGTGTGTGTGTGTGTGTGTGTGTGTGTCTGTGTGTGTGAAAGAGAGGGAGAGAGGAGAGAGAGAGAGAGAGAGAGAGAGAGAGAGAGAGAGAGAGAGAGAGAGAGAGAGAGAGTGTTAGGGTGAGGTGTAAACTCTGGACATCTGGGGTTCTGTTTCACAAGTATGGGGCATAATTGAATGCTCAAACCTGGCAAGTTGCTTGGCTCTGAGGATAGTCACTCATAGCAGGTTGGCTCTAAAGAGGAGAAAACATTATAATAGTAGGTGAGGTTTGTTAAGAGAAAACTCCTTTTGGCCTAGAGAACATAGTCTCCAGCCTGGGTGGACCTAACATTCCAAACTAGCCTGGTCAATTACTTGGCCAAGGGGCCACCCCTCAGAAGGCAGGCTTACCTCAAGCCATGCTAAAGAGAGGTATGGAGGTATGAATTCTTTGTCTTAGGGCCCTCTTCCAGAGTCTCATTGAGACCACTCTCCTAAAACAGTCCCAGCCACTTGCCATAATAGTGATATACTGTTTATAAAACTTAGAAAGTCTGTATATGCTGGTTAGGTTAAAAGAAAAAAATGTGTAATGGAATTGTGGGGTTTCCCCCACCCCCCAGCAAAGGTAGTTAGCATGCTGACGGCCAGTATTCCATACACCATCTTGTTTTTTGCTTGGTTGGTTTGGTTTTGTGTTTTTGAGACGGTGGCTATCCTGAAACTCACTCCAGAGTGAGACCAGGCTATCCTTGAACTCAGAGATCTCTGCCTGTCTTTGTCTCCAGAGTGCTGGGATTAAAGGCATGCAAAGCAGAAAATACCAGGGTATCCAAGGAAATTGCCTGCACAGATGAAGGTAAAAAAAATTTGTGATGGGGTGGGGACATCCTCTTGGAGATGGGGGAGGAGGAATGGGATGACGAACTGTTGGAGAGCAGACCGGGAGGGGG
This sequence comes from Arvicanthis niloticus, assembly GCF_011762505.2. Taxonomy (NCBI): domain Eukaryota; kingdom Metazoa; phylum Chordata; class Mammalia; order Rodentia; family Muridae; genus Arvicanthis; species Arvicanthis niloticus. The sequence goes on from NC_133432.1 coordinate 20,607,944, forward strand.
ATAATGACTGGACTGTAAAAAAAAAAAAATTAAATAATAATAGGGCTGGAAAGATAGTTTGGTAGTTAAGAGCACTGGCTGCTCTTCCAGAGGTCCTGAGTTCAATTCCCAGCAACCTCATGGTGGCTCACAACCATCTGTAATAGGGGTCTGATGCCATATTCTCTGTGTGTCTGAAGTCAGTATACTCATTCATAAAATAAATAAAACTTAAAAAAATACTACAATGCATGATGGTACTTGCATTATGCTGGAGGTTGGAGGAGGGTGAAACGTGCTGCCAGCTTGAAGTGAATGCAGGGTCTGGCTCCATAGCTCCACAGGTATCTATGATGACCTCACACAGCTTTCTGGTAGTTCTGATTGGGGGATTTTTGTAAAATCTCCCTGTTTGTAAAAAGGACCTAACACAGGACACCATCCAGAGATGGAATCAGGGTACGATGGACAAAGTGTTTGAATTCTGAATGTAAAGAATCTCCATTAAATGAGAGTGAACTTAAGTTGGCTATTACATGCAAGAAATTCTTTCCTTTTCCCAACAGCCTTGTATGAGGAAGAAACACATTCTGCATCTTAAGAGCACCCTGACCCCTTGGCATGGGACAGAAGGAAGTAGCCTGTCCAGCAGGCTTTCTAGCACAAGGAAGTTGTAACGTGCTATGTCTTATGGCTTTTCTGTTTCTAGGTGATATAGCCTCATCTGTGAAGGAAATGTGTCTAAGAGCACTCTGACCTATGGCACTCTAAGGAAGTGATCTTTACAACAGATGACCTTTTTGGTAAAACAGACGGCCTTCTCTGTTTCCATGTATTTTTCTTCCTGTACTTCCGTATCTTTGTTCTCCCTGATAATAATCAATTAAACATTCCATTTCCTCATAAGTCAATTTCCATCACGGTTTGATGACCTCACAGTGTCTTTATATGCGATTGCTTCTAAAAGCAACTCAGCACTGGACATACTCTGGATCCCCAGAGATTCTTGCCACCATGAACCACCATGCTTGGTTTGGCTGGGTCCTAACGTTTGTTCCTTTGGCCCCACTGTTTCTAAGCCTGTTTTTTTTTTTTTTTTTTTTTAACTAGAATATTCTCTCCCACTCTTAAGAGTCTTTTTATTCTAAGCTTGTATATTTACCCTGTCTCCAGATTTCCTTGCATCCTGGAAATTAGTTTCCAGTGACAGTGACATAGACAGGCTACCAAAAAAAGAACAGGGTGATGTCATCCCATTCTGGATTTTTTTTTTCTCTCACTCTCTTTTAAGCCATTTTTCTGTGGTCTATATTTATCTTAGTTACTGTTCTGTTGCTGTGGAGAGACACCAGGACCAGGAAATCTCTCTTTAAAAAAGTAAGTCTTCAATTGGGGGCTTGCTTACAGTTTCAGAGGGTCAATTCATGATCACCGTGACATGCATGGCAGACAGGCATGGCACTGGGGCAGTAGTTGGGAACTTTACATCCTGATCTATAGGCAGCAAGTAGGGAGAGATGGTAGTGGGCCTGGCATGGACTTTTGAAACCTCAAAAATCACCCCCAGTGACACACCTCCTTCAAATCCTTCCCAAACAGTTCCTCTAACTAGGAACCAAGCATTCAAGCATATGGACATAAGGGGGCCATTTTCATTCAAACCACTACAATATTTGTTAGATTATCGGTACTAAATTAAAAATAACAACAATAACTGTTGGCAGTCAGCTCATTATAAAGAATACAGAAGACCCTCTACAAAAAAAAAACCCAAAAAACAAAACAACAACAACAACAACAACAACAAAACCCCTCTCAATAGCTTCTCCAGTCTCCTAGTTCTGGTTCTTATAAACATCAATTTGATGGTGTTTTACTGTGTATTTCTGCCATGTTCCACCTGCTACTTGCACTTATTCAAAACCAAAAGGATACCAGTGGTAGCTCATTCTTTGGATGGTACATAGAGTGTGCACATGCAGACACAGATCTGTGACTGCCTTGGGTTTTCTGTATGATTTACCTGAGAACTAGCAACGCCCTGTTGTCCAGAGAGGCGACAGAGCTCCCATCCAGTGGATTCTAAACTAGAGTCCAGTCTACAGAGAGGAGGGTTGCATTAGTGTGCTAAAACACCATGACTAAGGTAGTTTATGGAAAACATAGTTTATTTTAGTTCATGGTTCCGGAGGGTTAGATTCCACCGTGGCTGGGGAGTATGGTAGCAATTGGCAGGCATGCAGTTTGAGCAAAAGCTCAGACCATCTGCTTTGGTGCACTTGCTATTGTGGTTAGGGTCATGGTACACCCTTTTTTTTACAAGAATGAATTGCCTTGTGGGATTACTTTCATTTTGTTGCTGTGTTTGTGTGACACTCCGATTCTTATTTATTTATTTATTTAAAAAAAAAAAAAAAAAAAAAAAAAAAACCTCAGCCTCGGAGCGCTGGGATTACAGTTGTGTGCCACCACACCCAGTTTTGAGATTATTCCTTTTCAACAATTGCTCGAAGTCAGGCAGGGCAGCATAGTTTGCCCCTCACTGGGCTCAATAACAGAGAACACGGAGCCAGCTCTTGCAATCCACGAGACCCCTGTGTCAAAACAAAACTCCAACAAAAGTAAACGAAAATCGCGTCCTCTTTATTATCTCACACCATACACACCAAAACATGCAGAAGTACTTCGGGACGGAACTGAGCAAGCTCACCGCAATCCGCGAATGACTTCAGGCAGTTTCACATTCCCATACCTTTGCCTTTTAGCCAAACGAAGACTGCCTGCTTCTCCCCCGCCGCTCGCCCCGGAGCAATTCTGTCCCTGCCGCGCCGCCGTCGCGTGCGGGGTCAGAGGTCGCGGCGGCGTTAGTGGTGACGTGGTTTTCTGCCTTCACCCGGAAAGCCCGGTGTTCGCAGCGCGCGGAGCCGGCGTCCCGTTGGCGCGCTCTGGCCTGTCTTCGGGTCGTCACTTCGGCCCCGAGGAACCGCTCGCTGTCTCCGGAGCGGCGGAGAGGATGGTGCGGGACAGCCCGGGGCCCGCCGCGCGCCGCCGCGAGTGAACAGGGCCAGGCCGCGGGCGTCCGCGGAGCCGCCGGTCTGTGGGGCGGTGAGTAGGAGGCAGGGTCGGGGTCGGGATCGTGGGCGCGTGGGCCGGGACCCGGGGCCAGGGACCCTGAACCCCAGGCCCGCGGGCGCGCTGGTCGGGTCGGTGTGCAGTCTCCTCCATCCACCTCAGCTCCGCTCACCTCTGTATTTAGCTGGCTCCGTCCTGCTCCATCCTCCCGAGGCCTGAGGCCTGCGGAGCCTTGCTTCCAGAGTCAAGGCTTGTTAGGTCGGCTGGATAAGGCTGGGTGGAACTGCTAGCGTCCTTTGCAATTTTTAGGAAAAAAAAAAATGACTTGTTTTGATTTTTTTTTTTTTTTAAATGATGTGGTTGTGTCTGTTTGTGCACGTGAGTCCAAATAGTCGTCGATTCCAGAAGAGGGCGTTGTATCCCTAGAACCAGAGTTGCACGCCATTGTTAGCTGCCTGATGATATGGTTGCTGAGAACCTAATTCTGGTCCTCTGGAATAGCAGGTGTTGTTCTTAAACCCCCTAGCCATCTCTCCTACTCCACACGTACGTGTGTGTGTGTGTGTGTGTGTGTGTGTGTGTGTCTGTGTGTGTGGTGTTGAGCGATCTTCGGCTGTAGAGAAGATGAGAGGGAGCCACTCATCTACACAAGCCCAAAACGGAGTATTGGTCCTTGTTGTCATCTTACATGAATCCAAAACAGGGTTTAATGCAGCCCAGACTGGCTAGGATTTCCCTATGTAGGCAAGTCTTCCCTTCAACATTGATCTTCCTGATTCAGACTCAGTAGTTTGGAGATACAGGTGTGTGCCACACTGCCAAGGCTTAATAGTATAATAAAGGTAGTGTTTTGGTTTTAATCTGAATACTGGAGACGGTGTGTGTGTGTGTGTGTGTGTGTGTGTGTGTCTCATGCAACTATGGATAGTAAGCCTGGCTAAGATAGAAATTTTTAAAAGACAGTTCCACTGTGTAGTTCAGGCTGGCCTCTAACTCTCTGTGTAGCTTGAAGTTGTGACCCTCCTGGCTCAGCCTCATATTGGGGTGTTAGCTGTGTGGGACCAGGCCCTGGTCACAAACAGAGTAGTGGTAGCCTGGTGGCAAAGCTAGTCAGTACTGAGACAGGGGGCTAATTTCTTACCTGTCCTCGTAGTTTAATTCAACAAATTAAGGGATGATTTCCACATACTGTAAGACATGTAGCTTTAGTTCTCCGGATGCAGAGACCCCAGAGATGTGGGTTTAACATGGAAATAAACTGAAGCCATATCACAGTTCTGGAACTTGTATCTTCCCAGGCTTCTGTCGTTGCCTTGTGTGAACATTCTCAGGAGCGAACGGTTTTACAGTTCTATGCTTCCTTTGGACCCTTCTTTCCTCTCTTGTCCAGTGCTCTCCTCTGTATACACGCGCATTAGAGAAAACTGGTCCTGATGAGGGGTGGGAGGGTAGAGGGGAAATAGAGCACAGTGCAGGGGTGGTGGGCCTACAGGATGGTTCTGGTCACTATGTAAAGTCTGTAGAGTTCGAATGATGGGCCAGAGTTGGTGGCACATGCCTGTAATCCCAGATGCTTGTGAACCGGCACTGGGGCATTGGGATCCCTACCCAGGAGCCCTGGAAGAGCAGCTGAGCCTTCTTTCCATCCCACAAAACTTGTTCTTAGACAACAATTGTCTAATTGTCTAATTGTTGTTATGGTGTAGTTGCCGTGTCCGAGGCATGTGGAATTGGTTGGCGGGAAGCCCTCTTTCTGGCCCTGGTATTGAGTGAGAGCACAGTGAATTAAATGAGAGTCCATCTCGCTCGTGTCCCTTGTATCCTTGTATGTTACCTAAGCTGTTTTGACTCAGTTTCCACTTCCGTAAGATAGGGACACTAATACCAATACCCACCTAACAGTGTTGGAGAGATTAAAACACCCATCCAATGTGTGTTAAGCAGTTGTCATGGTGCCCAGTGCATGACATATATTGTGGAAGAGAGTTTTTGTTTGTTTTAAATTTATTTATTTATTTTATGTATATGACTACACTGTCCTGTTGCTGTCTTCAGAAACCAGAAGAGGGCATCACACCCCATTACAGATAGTTGTAAGCCACCATGTGGTTGCTGGGAATTGAACTCAGGTCCTCTGGAAGAGTAGTCAGTGCTCTTAACCACTGAGCCATCTCTCCAGCCCTTACATTGTTATATTGTTACCTTATATTGTTATATTGTATATTGTTACTGACATTTTTAATTTTCTTTTCTCTGAATTTTTGGCTATTGTATTTAGTTTGTATATGTGTATGTGCACACCATGGTATTCACATGGAGGTCAAAGGACACTTATATGAAGTCAGCTCTCTCCTCCCATCTTTATGTGGGTCCCAGGGATCATATTCAAGCCACTAGGGTTGCATGTCAAGCACCTTTACCCCTGAGTGATCTCAACAACTGTTTTTTATTTTTATATTTAACTGTTTTAAACATTCCTAAGTCAAGCGGCTCAGTAGTCAAGCTTTTGTTTCATAGCCGTGATTAGGATTTTAGAAATACAGTCAGAGAAGCACAGGCGGGCTACAGTTAATTCTGTTGAGTGTCACAAAGCTGTTCTATGTCCTTTTAAGTAATTGTGTTCTTAGAACTTGAGGATTGTTGGAGCTACCTTCTGCACAGTTGCTGCCTTTTGCCCGAGTTGTCTGCAGTTTGGCTTTGTCAGTGAAGTAGCCTAGGTAGCACACTGGTGGCCTGTATTCATCTTCCTTCTGTGCCTGTGAAGACAGTTTGGCTCTAGCTGGTGTCCCTCCCCTCAGTCCTTGGACTTCTCAGAAGCCATTCCCCAGCCTTCATTTCTTACCACCTGGTTGGAATGAACTTAGGGGAAAGAGGCCAGCCAGAGTGCCTGCCCCCGGTGCCCAATGGAATGCAGTGCTTGCTTGTTTATTTGTTTGTTTGTTTTTCAAGACAGGGTGTCTCTGTGTAGTCCTGGCTATCCTGGAACTTGTTCTCGACCAGGCTGAGCTTGAACTCAGAGAGACCTGCTTGCCTCTGCCTCCTGGGTGTTGGGAGGTGTGTACCACTACTATCCAGCTTGCATTTTTATTTAAAAGTAAGGCTTAACTCTTAAGAGTAAGAAACTTTGTTGTTGTTGTGTTTGTTTTTCGAGAAAGGGCTTCTCTGTGTAGCTGTCCTGGAACTCACTCTGTAGACCAGACTGGCCTTGAACTCAGAAATCTGTCTGCCTCTGCCTTCCAAGTGCTGGGATTAAAGGTGTGCACCACCACTGCCCGGCTTTTTTTTTTTTTTTTTTTTTTTTTTAAACTTAAAGGCAAGTCTTAGTAGTCCTGGCTGGCCTGAAACTCTGTGTAGACCAGACTGGCATCAGATTCACAGGGATTGGCCTACCTTTGCCTCCCTCTTGAGTGCTGGGATTAAAGTGTTTGCCACTGGTTCAGAAACCTTCTTACACCTCTTTGCTGATAAAGACATACATACAAGCCTCTAATTTCCTCTTTGAAAATGAGTGTGGTCGGGCTGTGGTGGCGCACGCCTTTTAATCCCAGCACTTGGGAGGCAGAGGCAGGCGGATTTCTGAGTTCGGGGCCAGCCTGGTCTACAGAGTGAGTTTCAGGACAGCCAGGACTACACAGAAAAGCCCTGTCTCGAAAAACCAAAAAAAAAAAAAAAAAAAAAAGAAAAGAAAAGAAAAAAAAAAAGAAAAAGAAAATGAGTGTGAATGGTAGAAAGGGCTTTGAGTTTTGTGAGTTATTTGGAGTCTTGATAATTTTGTTGAGAACGCTTTTGTGTAGGCATGGAGTTGTACCCCTGTATTCCTAGCTCCGTACCATCCCAGCGCTTGGAAGGTGGAGGCAGGAGAGTCAGTTCAGGGCCTGGACTACATACTGTTTGAGAATAGTTTTACTATAGAACAGAACACTAAAACTTCTCGCTCCTGCTTGACGTAACTTAGTACTGTTTGGTCAGCCTCTCCCTATCCTTACATGGTTCTAATCTTTCATTTGCTGTCAGATATTTTGAGGCAGAGACAGGTAAGATTATTTCTCTACTCTTGAGTGATTTACTGTTTGGGAATACCAGGCAACTGGAAAGTTTCAGAGGTGTGGTCCTTGAGCTGCCCTGGGTTCAATCCCCAGCACTACATAGATGGGGTGTGGTGGTGCATTCCTGAAATACCAGCATGTGGAGGTGAACGCAGGACTTTTTCTGAAGCTCAAAGTCCTCCTTGGCTACATAGCCAGTTCTAGTCCAACCTGAGTTTAAAAAACAACAACAAAACTACAAATAAAGGGCTGGAGAGATGCCTCAGAGGTTCAGAGTGCTTGCTCCTCATGCAGAGGATTTGTGTTCACGTCCCAGTGCCTATGTGAGCAGGCGACATCACCTAGAACTCCATCTTTAGGGGATCCGATGGGCTTTTCTAGCCTCCACAGTTATCTGCACACAGGTGACATACTCACACAAACATACAAAGATACACATAAATAAAAATAAATCTTAAAACAAAGTAATTCTGTGCTGTGATGTTTAAAAGCCAATATAAAATGGAAAATTCTTAAAATACCTGTTTTCTCAAATTTGACTCACCAGAAGTAAAAAATAGACATATAGGCATTTAAAATTGTTAAAGTAGCTAAGATAGCCTCCTCAAAATAGAAAACAAATACTTGGCAGACTCATAGTTTTCTGGCCAAAGTCAATCAATTTCTAAGAAGTAGAAGTGCTTCTTATTCCTGGTAGCATAGGCCTTTAATCAAGTACTTGGGAAGCAGAGGCTGGTGCATTTTTGTGAGTCTGGAGTCAGCTTGATACACATAGGAAGTCTCAGGCCCTCTGGGCCACACAGGGAGCTCTTGTTTCAAGAATTAAAAAAAAAAAAAAAAAAAAAAAAAGGAAAAAAGATAGCTATGCAAAATGACAAGCTTGTCTTATTTATGAATACATAGAAAAACTGGGAGTAAAGGAGCAAATATGACAGTAGCTTTAAAAGTCTTGATCAGGAGCTGGGGTATAGTTCTGTGATTTGGCATGTGTTCTTCCCCATATATCAAAACAAAACTCTTTTAATTCTCAGTCATACCAAAATTATCCAAACCGTGCAATCAGCATGGAAAAGATTAATCAGATTATTTATGTTAACAGAGAAAAAGGCAAAAATTGATTGTTTAGACATTGCAGTTATGTAAAGAATTCATTGACATGTAGTATTTGGTTGAATTCAATAGATACATAGCAAACATAACCTTGGGTTAAATCCCCAGAACCAAGAGAAAACCAAGCCAGACGTGGTAACATATGTCTATAATCCCAATACTTGGGAGACAGAGGTGGGAAGCTCAGGGTTCAAGGCCAGCTTAGAATACAGGAGATCCTGTCTCAACCTTTTCCCTCATTAAAAAAAAACAAAAACAAAAAACAAAATGTATAGTGAAAATCTTTTGTAAACTTCTAAGAAAGAATTAAGTACTTCCTCACTCTCGAGAAGTCTTCTGATGTTGTGATAAAACACCGTTAACAAAAAAGCAAGCTTATTTGGCATCCACTTCCAGAGCATTGAAGGAACTCAAACAAGTCAGGAAGCTGGAGGCAGGAGCTGATGCAGAGGCCCTGGAGGGGTGCTGCTTACTGGCCTGCTCTTTATAGCTTGCTCAGCCTGCTTTCTTATAGCACCTAGGACCACCAGCCCAGGGGTGGCACTGCCCAGAGTGAGCTGGGCCCTCCCACATCAATCATCAATCAAGAAAACACCACAGGTTTGCTCACTGGCCAGTGGAATGGGGGCATTTTTTCATTTGAGTCTCCTTCTTCTAAAAGAACTGCAGCTTGTGTCAAGTTGACATAAAACTCTGACCAGCACACTTCTCATCAGAAGCCTGTGTTGAGTTCCAAATTTAATAGTGAAACATTGCAAAACATTTTTGTTAAACTCAGAAGTGAGGCAAGCATTTTATTACAGCAACTGCTACTGATGTTTCATTGAAGTAGGAAAAAGGAGAAAAGTACTGCTGATGCTCTTGTTCTCAAACTGTGACTATCTATAGACATCCAAGAGAGGTCGCAGACAGCTCGGCTAGAGTCAGGAGCAGTGGGGGCTGGGGATGTAGCTCAGTGATAGAGCACTTGAGAGACAGTCTCCTGTAGCCCAGCCTGGTCAATATGTGGCCAAGGATAAACTTGGACTCATGATCCTTTTCTCTCTGTCTCTCTCTCAAGTGCTGGCCTTATACATGTGTTCCTCCCTGTTTTACACAGTGCTGGTTATGGGACCCAGGGCCCTGTGTATTCTGGGTAAGCACGTACCAATGAGCTAACAGCTCCACCCTTCCCCTCTACTTTCTTTTCCTTTTTTAAAAATACGTTTTTATTTTCTTAGAAAGACTCTTTTATACAGTTTAGGCTGGCTTTGCCCAGAGCTGAGGATGAACTTTGACTCCTAATCTTCTACTTCCTGGAGTCACAGGTATGCACCACCATGCCTGGCTCTTCTAGTCTTTGGAATGAACTCACCGTGTGGACATTTTCTCGGATTCAGCCTTTGTTCCACAGTACCATGATAGGAGACTAAAGTGAGTGCTACAGCTCAGAGCAGACAGGCCACCAGTCACTCCTGTGCTGACTGTGTTGCAGGTTGCCGCTGATGAGAAGCATGTTCAGTGTCAGCCCCCTGGAGAACCTGAAGCTGTACATCAGCAGCCGGCCGCCGCTAGTGGTGTTTATGATCAGTGTCAGCGCCATGGCCATCGCCTTCCTCACCCTGGGCTATTTCTTCAAGATCAAGGAGATCAAGTCCCCAGAAATGGCTGAGGTCAGTATACTCCTAATGTCTACTTGTGCTGGTTGGACCTTGTAGAGGAGTGGGTAGAGGAAGGACAGCTCTTTTTATATTTGAGGTCTCACTCTGTACTGCAGGCTATTGGCTGACCTGGAACCTGATGTGATCTTCCTGCCTCAGCCTCCTGAATGCTGGGATGCTGAATGTGTTGTGTACAACTACATCTGGACAGTTCTTTCTGAGACAAGGTCTCCTAAAGCCCAAGCTGGCTTTGAACTCTATCCTCTTGGCTCTGTCATTCAAGGGCACACAGATAGTAGATAAGTCAGCAAGAGATACATATTTATATAGAATTTCCTGTCTTTTTTTTTTTTTTCTGTGACTGGCTAGGGAATGCCTAGTTGTTTTAAGTAATGCTATCAGTTTTATGTAGAGAAACATGCATTTGGGAGAGTGTATTTATAAAACAAACAAACACTGCGTATGGTTGTCCATGCCTGTGATCCCAGCACTGGGGAGACGGAAGCAGAAAGAGTGTGAGTTCAAAGCTATCCTGGGCCATGTAGTAAGAGTGTGTTTCAAAAGAGTCTGAAGAGAGATTGTTGAGTGGGCACGGAGAAGGGGAAATGTGCATCATGGAGATGTGGTGACAAACCTATGGCCTTATGTGCTAACCTAAAATATTGAGTAAGAGTCCTAGGTCCTAAAGAGAAGTAAAGGACATTTTTATTTCCAGTGTAGTTCTTTTTCTTTATTATATTTCTAATTGGTGTATTACTGATTTATTTACATAGTCTCACTATGCAGCCCTGCCTGTTGGATACTCTACAGATCAGGCTGATTTCTGGCTCCTAAGTGCTGGGATTAAATGTTTGCACCACCATACATTTTATTTATGTATTTATTTATTTAAATATAGATGCATGGTTTGCCTGCATGTGTGTCTGTGTCCTCATGCTTGCAGTGTCCTCAGAGGCCAGAAGACAGTGTTGGATTCCCTGTAATTGGAGTTACAGACAGTTGCAAGGTTTTAGGCATGCATGTGGTACACAGCCATACATGTAGACAAATACCCATATATTAATATAAATACATAAATCTTAAAACAAGTTATAAAATAAATGAGAATTAGTGATTTTAATGTGTCACCACTTTTGTTCAAGATCCTCTGCCCCCTTTTTTTCTTTAAAGCAGGATTTCTCTGTGTAGCCCTGGCTGTGCCGGAACTCAGGGATCCACCTGTGTGTGCACCCCCTCTGACCGACTGATTTTTTTGTAAAATTTTTAGTGTCTATGTCTGGGTGTTTGCCTGCATGTAAATATGTGCACTATGTGCCCCAGGAGCACAAAAGGGATACGAAGACTCTGACACTGGAGTTACAGATGGCTGTGAGCCACCACATGGGTGCTGGGAACCAAACTTGGTTTCCCTGTAAGAGTAGCAAGTGTTCTTAAACACGGAGTCATCGTGACAGCCCTCGACCTTTTTGTTTTGCATTTATTTACTTTTATGTGTATGGAGGTTTTGCTCCCATTTTATGTCTGTGCACTATGTGTGGGAAGTGCCAGAAAGAGGGTGTCAGGTCCCTTGGAACTGGAGTTACAGTTAGTGTTAACTGCCATGTGGGTGCTGGCAATCTCTGGAATGGCAGTCTCTCCACCAAGCTAGCTCTCCAGCCCCTCAAGGTCCCTTTTTGAGTTTGATCTTGAGCCAAGTTGATTTTTTTCTTAATTTACAATATGCTGAATTCTCCACTGTGGAGTGTGCAGGTTACCAGGGCTAACATAGTTATAGCATGTGTTCTACAGGTGCTTGAGCCCGTCAGCCTCATTTCATTCTTTTCCTCCTGTGCTGTGTAGCAGTCCGAGGTCACGGCTGTTTCTGCCTTGGAGATGCTGGGACTTCATATCTTCTCTCTGTTTTATTTTGCTGAAGGATTGGAATACCTTCCTGCTCCGGTTTAATGATTTGGACTTATGTGTATCAGAAAACGAGACACTGAAGCATCTCTCCAATGATACCACCACACCTGAGAGCACCATGACCATCGGGCAGGCCAGATCATCCACCCAGCCGCCCCAGTCCCTGGAGGAGTCAGGCCCCATCAATATTTCAGTGGCCATTACCTTGACCTTGGACCCTCTCAAGCCCTTTGGAGGGTACTCTCGAAATGTCACACACCTGTACTCCACTATCCTTGGACATCAGGTTGGATTGTCAGGTGTGTGCCAGCTACTTTCCTTTCAGAGTTCTGAGGCAGCAGCTGAGATAGGTTCCGTGTTCTGTTCTGTGTTTCTGCTGTTTCTCCTCTTGAGACTTGGACTTCATGAAGTCAAGAAGGACTGGTTGCTGGGCGTCTACACTCAGTCGGGTCTTCAGGTATCATACACAGTCTCTTCATAAAAGCTGGTCAAGAGTCAGGACTGATGCAGCTGGAGACACAGCTCATTGCTAGAGCACTGGGCTTGTGTGTGAGGCCCTGGGTTTCTCTGCAGCACTGGGAGAGGCGGAGTGGGAGGGGAGAGAAGCTGGAAGTGTGGGCTCTGTTTCTGGCCTCAGTATATTTGACCTTTGACCAACATAGGTTTTACTTGCTCAGGTCCATTTATACTTGAACTTTTATTATTAAAAACTTTTATTTTGTGTATATGAATGTTTTGCATGGATGTATGTGCTGTGTGTGTTCTTGGTGCCTGCCAACATGAGAAGAGCTTTAGATCCCGTGGATCTGTAGTTACAGAGGATTGTGAGCTGCCGTGTGAGTGCTAAGAACTGAACTCTGGTCCTCGGCCAGAGGGCCTCTGCTCTTACTGCTGAGCCAGCTCTCCAAGAGAAGTGAAGCAAAAAAGTGCAGGGATGCCTATTAGGTCATAACGCCCCGAGGCCAGGCTTGGCAGTGGTCCATAGTGATCATCCCAGCATGTGGGAGGAAAGTAATAGGATTGTGAGTTTCGGGCTCTGCCTCAAAAGTAAACAGAAAAGCTGGTGGCACATGCCTTTAATCCCAGCACTCAAGAGACAGGTTCAGGGGGATCTATGCAAGTTTGAGGTCATCTGGTGGTCTACATAGCAAGTTCTAGGACAGCTAGGGCTACATATTAAGACTTTGTCGCAAACAAAAAAACAAAACAAAAACCAGAGAACTAGAAAAGCTCGTGGTGGTCATGAGGTAGAAGCAGGAGGGTCATAATAAGTTCAGGGTTGTCAGTACTGAGTTTGAGGCCAGCACACACTACAAATAAAAACAATGAAGACATCTTAGAAGCATAACATCTCACACTGTCTTACTGTGATAGTTTTGTAGACTCTTTTTGATTGCATTGGGGTCACATAGCGAGTGTCCACTTACAACATGCTAAGTCACTGTGTGAGCAGTTCATCTGTAATGTCAGGGGCACACAGCAGAAAGCAGTGATTTTGCTGCTGTGTATTTTTCCCTGTTTATGATACAGGAATGAATATGTGTTAATTGACTGTTAAAGTTGTTAGTAAGTTCCAATCACATAGAGCTAAATTGGTTGTTAAATTTAAGTCTGGGGAGGCAAGAATTACACTCAGTTTTTTGATTGTGGAGTCAGCACTCCATTCTTGTGTTGTTCAAGACAGTGAGTGTATTTACAGACATCTATGAATAGGTGTATTGTGCTGGGGTTTGTGTGGGGGTGCACAAGCAGTATACCTGTTCATAGAAATGTTTGTAAATATAGGTAGGATTAATCTTAGGTCATCTGATAGGTTGTTTCTCTACTGGTGAAATGAGACAATTCAAGTCAGATTAGAATGAATATATATATATATATATATATATATATATATATATATATATATATATATATATATATTGGTTTTTCAAGACAGGGTTTCTCTGTTAGCCTTGGCTGTCCTGGAACTCACTCTGTAGACCAGGCTGGCCTCGAACTCAGAAATCCGCCTGCCTGCCTCTGCCTCCCAAGTGTTGGGATTAAAGGCGTGCGCCACCACTGCCCGGCAGATTAGATTATATTAAAGGCAAGTTTATTGGGAAGCTGCTCTCAAGGTGAGTTCAATGGCCCTAAGGACTGAGGCCTGAGGAGTCACCTTGGGAAGTGGGAGGTAAGAAGAAAAAGAGAGAGAAAGTGTATGTACACTCCAAGAGAAAGAAGAGGAGACCAGAATGTCTGGATTATATAAGGAGGGGTAGGGCATGCCAGGTAGGGTTCAAGGATGCTGGGAGGACCTGAAGGCCATGTCTGCTTTGATGTGTAAAATATGTACCTCAGTCCTGTGTCCCAAACTTCATCATCAGGCTTATTTTTCTTGAGCTGCTGAGCTGTCATACAGGTTATTATTTACTGTTGTTTGTGATGCTGGAATCTGAACCAGGGCCTCATGCATGGGAAAAACTGCTCTCTCAGGCCTGAACTTTTTTTTTTTAATTTAAAATTAATTAATTAAGTATGTTATATGTATTGTATATTGCCTGCTTGTATGTATGGCTAATGTACCATGTATATGCTTGGTGCCATGGAGGCCAGAAAGCACAGGATCCCCTTGGGACTAGTGTTTTAGACAGTTGTGAGCTGCTATGTAGTGCTTTGAATTGATTCTAAGGTCCTCTTAACCACTGAGCCATCTCTTCAGCCCTAGGTCTGCACAGTTTTAAATGTCCACAGTTTATTTAGCAGTGTGCTAGCTTCTAGGAAGAACTAGAAATAGCCTCAGACCTGATGCCTCCAGCCTTGAAATTTGGGGATTATAGAAGAGGCGAAAATAACAGGAATCAGGCTGGGGTTGTAACTCATTGGGTAAAGGGTTGCCTAGCACGTGTAATGCCCTGGGTTTAGGTCCCAGTACTAAAAAAGATAAACCAAAGTTCATATGCTGCCTAGTTTTACGTCAGCTTGATACAAACTAGAGTCATCTGGCAAGAGGAAACATCAGTTGAGAATATACTCCCACTAGATTGGCCTGTGGTTAAGCCTGTGGGGGGTGTGTGTTTTTGATGATTGATGTGGGAGAATACCAGCGTATTATGGGTGGCATTACCCTGGACTGGGTGAGCCTGGGTATTATAAATGAGCAAGCCATGGAAAGCAAGCCAGTAAGTATCGCTCTTCCATGATTCCTGCGTTAGCTCCTGCCTCCTCCAGGTTCCTACCTTGGTTGAGGTCCTGGCATGACTTCCAAAGCAATGTATATGACCTGAGAGGTACAAACAAACCAACCCTTTCCTCCCCAGGTTGCTTTTGGTTATAGTGTTTTATCACAGTAGTGGAAAGCTTATTAGACGGCTCATTATTACAGGACTTTCTGGGGTCTCAGCTTGTGATTTAATAGTAAAGACACGGAGACATCTGTATAGTATAAGGCTGCTGGCCTTTTTGCTGGGGCAATCCCTCTAACTCAACCCGACTTCTCTGCCATCTTGTCTTTCCCTGTGGCTTTCTCTCTGCTCTACCTCTCTGCCCTGCTCCTGTTCTGCCTCCATTCCTCTGTCTCCCTCTCCTGTCTTCTTTTCTTCTGCCCCAGCTTCAGCTGCCAGTACTTTATTGCTCAAATGACACATTTATTTCTGATATAAAAAAGCTATTAGCATAGTGGGAGATTCTTCCCCCTTGGCAGCTTGCCTTTCTTTGGGGGCAGGTGAGGAAGTGACAAACACTTACATATCCTGTCAGCCTGGTGCTGCCACTGGCACAGCAATTAACAGTTAATACAGGATATACCTTCATAGCCAGTCCATACAGTATGTGTGGGGGTGGGTTACCCCGAAAGTTCATCATGAATTGACACTTAGTAAGTGCTTCAGATGCTAATTAGGGGCTTGTTAAATGTCTCACTTATTTTTCTATTGCTGTGTTAAGGCACCATGAACAAAGCAACTCGAAGTTAAATTGGGCTAATTGTCCTAGAGGCTTGAGTTTATATTAGCTGATGGTTGGACAAAGGCATGGCTGCAGGTGCTGGAGCAGCGGAGAGCTTACCTCTTAGCCCACAGCAGGAGGCAGTGAGCTCACTGGGAATGGCAGAGGCTCCCCTCCCCACCAACTCCCCCAGTAGTGCTTCTCGGTGTAGCCTTAGCTGTTTTGGATCTTGCTCTGTAGGCCAGGCTGACCTCAAACTCAGAACTGCAATCAAAGATTCATCTGCCTCTGCTTCTCAAGTGCTGGGATTAAAGGCATGCATGCCTGGCTCCAGGACAGACCTCTTCCACAAGGCCACACATCATAATCCTCCCCAAATAGTTGCACCAATTGGGGACTAGTATTCAAACATTTGAGCCTGTGGGGACCGTTCTCATTCAAACCATCACGCTAAATAATACAAACAGTAAGTAGCATGGATTATGGCCATGCCTACTTGTATGTGCTAGGCCTGGGCACAGTAGTTCAGTGGTGTACGAAGACATGAAAGGAAGCTGGGAAAATCTGGAAAGCCTTTGTTCATTCTAAGGGCTGGCTGGACTTTGGGGTGGGGCCTAACTTTTGGTTCCCAAAAGCCTTTGGGTAGTCAAGTCCTCAAGATGCCTGTTGCCTTTGACTGTTAAGAGTGGACAGTTTGAGCCACCATGGTAAGAATACAAATCACTCCTGTGAGTTTCAGGAAGCAAACACCCTTTTCTCCTTATGACCTTAGAACATCTTAATTTAGTGCAAGCTTCACTCTGTAGTCCCAAGACCGTCCCTAAGTCCGGTGACCCTCTGCTTCTCCTTGTGTGTGTGCAGAGAGGCTTGAGGCACATCCATGGGGTAATGGTAGATTCTGAGTGAAGTATCATTGGTGTGGAAAATCACTCCACTCACACTGTCCAACTCTGTTCTGCCTGGGCTCTGGCATGGCTCCCTATCCCCCAACTGAAAAGCCTTTTGTGAACTACTTTGTGGCTTGACTAGTCTGGTGGGCCTCACAGATCAGGACTGTGGCTTTCAGAAATCCCATAGGGTGGGTATGAGGCCAGTCAGTGCCTGTTGAGTTTGCCTTCAGACTTAATTGAATACCAGTAAACAGTCTATAAATTTTTGCCTGTGTCCACCAATAAACTGCTAATTCTTTCACAGGTAGGGAAGCCCATGAGGAGGTCAACATCACCTTCACCCTGCCTGCTGCCTGGAACGCCGATGACTGTGCCCTTCATGGCCACTGTGAGCAGGTGGTATTCACAGCGTGCATGACCCTCACAGCTGCCCCTGGAGTCTTCCCTGTCACTGTGTAAGTGTCCTACACATTTTGGAGGCCAAGACGACTACTGGCAGGAGTCAGTTCTCTCCTGTGTGGGTTCTAGGGACTGAACTCAGGTTGTTAGGCTTGGCGGCAAGCACCTTTACCTTCTGAGCCATCTTGCTGGCTTCAGGGATTATTTAATTTAATTTGAAGGTCTAATTTCTCCATAAACAGATGTGCCAGTTGTAGCTCAGTTGGTAGAGTCTTTGCTTAGCATTCATGAAATCTTGGGTTCCATTTCACAGAATAAACTGGGCATGTGAAGTACACCTGTAGTCCCAGCACTGGAAGGGTGGAGATGGGAGGATCAGGAGGTCAAGGCTAGCCTTGTCTCAACAAAACAAAACCAGAAAGAATCCTGCCCCCAAGCTAGCGCTTCAGTCGGGTAGTGATGCTGTGGCCGCTCTCCAGTTACCTTTTCTACTAAAGGAATCATGTATTGGACAAGGAAGAGCCAGGTCCCCTGCCAGAGTGACCTGTAATTAAAGGTGCCTAAAGGTAAAGGTTCTCCTCATCTCTGTGACCCAGAAATTATGTTTTCTTTTATATTTTTTAAAGATTCATTTTCATTACTTTAAATTGTGTATATTTGTAGGGGATATATACATGAGTACAGTTATTTTTGTTTTTAGTTTTTTTGGGGATTTGTTTTGAGATAGTCTCATGTAATCTAAGTTGGTCTCAAGCAGTATAGAGCAGAGGTTGGCTTAGAATTGCTGCTGATTACCCTGCCTCACTCTGGACTTCTGGGATTAGAGGTGTCCAGTCCTATGCCTTATGTGTGTATTTAAAACAAAACCCACCATAGAAGTTTGATGTGTTGGTTCACACCTGCAATTCTAGGCACTCGTAGGCCAACCTCTGGTATGTATTGAGATCCTGTCTCAAAACATAATGGTATCTGTCCCAGAGGAGCATGGGAATTGTTCCAAATGTCTTCTCTCTCCTTTCCTCATGTTGCTCTGTTCAGTGTTGCCCGGTGCTGTGTGGAGGGAGTCCAAATAAATGTTTCAGGTCACCGAGCTGGTCTCTTCCTCTCCCTTACAGCCAGCCACCTCACTGTGTCCCCGACACATACAGCAACGCCACACTCTGGTACAAGATCTTCACAACTGCCAGAGATGCCAACACAAAATATGCTCAAGACTACAATCCTTTCTGGTGTTATAAGGGTGCCATCGGGAAAGTCTACCATGCTTTAAATCCCAAACTCACCGTTATTGTTCCAGATGTAAGTGAAACAAGTCCTTGTTGTGTGTCTGTGACTGTGTGTGTGTGTATGTGTGTGTGTTTACACGTACATCCCGGAGCTGTGAGTGTATGAATGTTACATCTTGGGTTAGCTCAGCCTTGGTCATTGAAGATTTCCACTTGGTTTGGGAGACTAGACAGTAGAGCTGTGGACATCTTGGTACCTTTGTGGTTTAGAAAAGCCTTGTTCCTTAATTTTGTGTTTTTTTAAAGCAGCAGTTTTATGTTAAGATCTGTTGTATTTGTAACCTATAGGGGTCATTGTGAGATCCTGTGAGGCCTTACATGCAGAGTATCTGTTTAATGTCAATGTTAGCAATAGTCAGTGCTGGTCAAGGTACAAAAAGGGTGGAAGTTCATAGAAGAGGCAAATCATTGTTTGTTTCTCCTCTTTTTACACAGTGTCTTACCATGTAGCTCAGGCAGGCCTGGGAGTTGTGATCCACTTACTTTGGCTTCTCAAGTGCTGGGACTATAGGCTTGTGTCACCATGCCTGGTCTAGAATGTGTATTTGTCTTGATAGTGGGGCCTACATAGCATTTAACCTCAGAGGAAAGAGGAAGCAGTCACTGCTGCAGTCTGTGGGTACAGCCTGCCACACTGGTGACTTTTACCCTTGCTTCCTTCCTGAGTGTGCTCTATGGGTTTCTATTTCTTTTTCCCTGGACTATCCCTTTTTCAGTTTCTGTTCAGTTACGGATGTTGGCAGCCAGTGAGCTGCTAGTGTGGGGTTGAAGGGAAGGCTGCATGATGGACAGAGGTCAGATTCCAGAGCCTTCCCTGCTCAGCCATAGTGCTCAGCTGTCTCCTTCAGCAGGGCCCTGACTGCCTTGTAAGGTGGTTGATGAAGCATTCATGCACTCACTGGTCTGGGGCTAGAGAGATGGTTCTGCAGTTCGGAGCACTTGCTCTTGCAGGGGACCAGAGTTCACCTACCTCAGGCAATGCACAGCACCTGTAACCTCAGCTCCTGAGGACCTGGTGCACTCCTGGCTTCCACAGGCCCTGCATACATGGCACACACACATATGTAAAAGTAAGTCTTAAAGAAGACTGGTCTGGTCTATATATTACTCAGATTCTGGCACTTGGGAGCTGAAGCAAGATGAGTTCCAGGCCAGCCTGTGCTACATAGTGAGTTCCAGGTCAAACTGTACTCAAGAGTGAGACTCTAAAACGGGCCCTGAGCACTGGGTCAAGAGAAGGTAATGGAAGGTAGCCAAGGTCTCTCCCAAGGTCCTCTACTGTGGTTACATATGAGATCTCAGGAATGAGGCTAGCCTGTGCCCCTTCCTGCCAGGACATAATGAATACCGAAGGAAAAAGGATGCTGTCTCTGGTAGGGTGTGCCAGCTGTCCAGTGGACCAGCTGCCTTGTGGGATCAAGAGGACATGTCAGAGCAGAGCAGGACTCTGGAGTGCCGGGCAGCTCCCCTTGCATGGAAGTCCCATGTCTTCACATAATGACAACTAGTCGGGCAGCTTTGGAGACACATGGAGAGACTGCCTGTTCAGACTTAAGAATCACTGTGAGGGACTGGGGATGGAGCTCAGTGATAGTCTGTTGTGTGTGAGGCCATGGGTTCAAGTCTGAGCACCACAGAGGCATGGCCTTGCTGCAGGCATGGAGCTGCTGTTGGAATGTCAGTGATGGAATGCATGTCTGGCTTCCTCTGTTCTTCAGGACGACCGCTCATTAATAAACCTGCACCTCATGCACACCAGTTACTTCCTTTTCGTGATGGTGATAACGATGTTCTGCTATGCAGTTATCAAAGGCAGACCCAGCAAACTGCGGCAGAGCAATCCTGAATTCTGCCCTGAGAAGGTGAGTAGTGGGTGGATCTGGCTGGCTCTGCCAACAGGCCTTTCTCAAAAAAAAAAAAAAAAAAGTCTGGACTTGATGATAGCTGTTCTGGAATAATCTCTGATGGAGAGTTCATGTCCCTCATGCCTTTTACCCCCAGTCCTTCCTTCAACACACGAGTCATGCAGCAGTCATCAGGACCAGTTAACTAGTGGTTAGGGATGTGGCTTGGTTAGTACAGTGCATGTCTTTCAAGCATAAGGCCATGGGCTCAGTCTGCAGCACTTTGTAAACCAGACATGGTACACGCCTGTAATCCCAGTACTTGGGAGATCAAGGCAGGAGGATCAGGAGTTTAAAGTCATCCTCAGCTCATAGTGAGTTTGTCAGCCTAGGCTACCTGAATTCTTGTCTCAAAAAAAAAAAAACAAAAAACAAATCCAAGGTTAGGAATGGTGGCACACACCTTTAATTCTGTTCTCAGGAGGCAATGGCAAAGCAATCAATTAGTCCAAAGCCAGTCCACATAGATCGAGTGTTCCAAGCCAGCAAGAGCTGTCTCCAGAATGAGTGAGTGAATGACAGGTTAGCTCTCCAAGCATAGCATACGTGGTTTTGCAGGTTGGAACTGCTTATAGACTTAGGGTTTTGCTCACTCTTCTCCGAGGTGAGGTAGTTTCCTTAAAGTCTTACTAATTCCCTTGCCAAAAGGTAACAGGCGTTGATAGTCAGCGTGACCTTGTGGTGGTGCTCTGGGTCCCAGTGGTTCCCTAGTTGACTCACTTGTCTGCTTGCTCTTTTCTAGGTGGCTTTGGCTGATGCCTAATCCCACTGCTCCCCATTTTCTGAGAGACCAAGAACCATGATCATTGCCTGCTGAATCGGCCAGGGCCTGGCCACTCTGTGAATACACGATCTTGCAATGTTGGGTTAATCCAGCCAAAGACATTTCAAGTGCCTGTAACTGATTTGTACATATTTATAAACATTGATCTGGAAATTGGTCCTGTGATGCACGTGCTTTGCCCTGGATGCAGCCTGAACTCGTCACCCTCATTGAGGGGCAGGAGGGCACGGACATGGGGTTCTTCCATGTAGTGCCAGGGGGATGTGGGGATCTTGCCAGAGTTGAGCAGGTCGTGTTCCAGCGCCAGTGGGGCCAAGGTTTGCTGTGGTTCTTGTTTCAGACTGGTGTGTTGAGTGTTGGAAGCTGTTTGCACCTTTGTCAGGACACTGCATTTCAGAAGCCACTCTTTCTCCTGTGGCTCAATGACCATATAGTGACAGCAGTAATTCCTTCTGTTTGCTTGCAAGGAAACTTTTTTTTTAAAGAGAAAAAAAAAGTTGCAATTTACTATTCCCTGGTTAGGACAGACATGCTTGTCTCTCCCAGGTGAAAGAGCGGTCATGCACCCACGTCATTTCTGTACTGAAGATCAGAATTTCATTTCTACACTGGCAGCTAGGAACAGCTCTGCTCCTGTGTGCTCCTGATAGGGAAGTTCCTGGCTTGAGAAGTAGCTGTGGAGTACTGTGCAAGCCGACTAACTCCACCTAGCAGAAGAGATGGTGGGTTGCTCTGATGCTCACAAGCAGGGCTTGCTCTTGTTTTTTCTTTTAGAAAAGGAGATAAATTTTCTTAATTTTTTTTTTGCATTCATTTTTGTACATCACACATCTCCAGAAGGAGAATGACCATTATAGATATATAATGTGAAACCGACGCTGGGGAGATCTGAAGGAAGAAGGCATGAGGCTCTGATGGCTTGCTAGTCAAAGCCAGAAGCATTTTCCTTAGGACGGTTGTGACCCTCTGGTTCCTCTGTCCCAGTGCCCTCTCATATTCCGCTTACAAAAATCATTCATGATCCCTTCCACCTGTTATTTGTATTTTCAATGTTTTTCTATCAACACCTTGCCTTAACAATCCCCATGCAGTGTTCTCTCAAGCAGTGTTCCAGACTTGTTAGGTGTGAGGATGAATGCATGTAAGAGCAGCCCTCTGGAGGCTGAGGCAGGAGAATCTCAAGTTCAAGGCCAGACTGGGCCACATACTCATCCCCTATCTCTCAAAGGAAAACAAAGCTATTTAGGTATGTCAGTACTTTTGTCCCGTAACTGTAGATCTGTCTCAATTGGAGTTAACTTGCTATATTCTGAAACTTAACTGGCCTAGAGAATTTTATCCCAGGCATTCTTAGATGGAAAACAATACTTTTGTTTTTTTGTTCTAAATTGAAGCTTGTTAAAATAATCATTGTAGTTCTGTGATGATGCACTAGTATTTTTTAAAGCAGAGGTGAGTTGCTTATAAGGTGGCTGATGTGTGAATTTAATTTGGTCTCAGAGACTTTGAGACCCTTGTTAGGCAGGATGGAGAAAGCCCATGTGGCGTGGCTGGTGTAAGTGTGACGTCAGGACGTCAGGCTTCTGATTAAGCTGCTACTGAGTAATAAGTCCCAGCAGAGTAAGACACGAGAAGAATCACATTTATTGGTGTGTTCGCTATGTTCCTCGTCATCATCCTTGTGTTAATGACAGGCAGTGGCTGGGATCTGTAGAGGATGGGAAGGAGGAACACCACAAGACCTGGGGAGAGGAAGTCCCCAAAATGCTTGGGACATCCTGAGGCCAGATATATACTTTAAAACCCAAATATTCACCATAGCAGGTAGACAGAGGGAGGATGGCTGGGGAAGGAGGTTGTGGGCTGAAGTTTAGGGGACTACAGACACATCTGGGCCTTGTTCTCAGCTGCTCCTTGCTGGTTAACCTCAGAAATGGAATGTCAGAGTGGGCTACCAGTGACCTCTGACCCCAGCAGCACTGACTTGTCCTCAGGTGTGGGGGTATAGTCAGAAGTCAGTGACTTCCTGGGAAATGGTTGTTTCGGATCATATTGATCTCTTTCCTTTTCTTTCACCGTATGGTATGACTTGAATCAGTTTTTGATTCTATGTGTAAGTTCTCATCGTTTGGAACCTGGTATTTCTGTTGTGTTCTTGGCAGTGCATAGGAACCCAGCCTCCTGTGTTTTGACCCTCCTGCAGGCACTGTGGGACTCGGGCAGCAGATCCATCTCCCGTCCCTTGCTGCATGATGGTCACTAGCTGATCTGTGATGGCGTCCCTCCCTCATTGATTTTCTGTGTTTGAAGTATGTGCATATGCTTTACAGAATAAAACATCTGGATTTACTGGGTTTGTCGTCTTTCCTCCAGCCTGAGGAGCCTTAAACAAAAGTGTTAGGCAAGGAGCACTTCCAGGGTTTTGCAGGCTGATTTTTTGAAGTATCTCCTGACATGAAGACGAAGGGTGGCCAGTGTTTCCTACTAAGGTGGCCTCAACAAATCCATGGGTCTTTGTACAGAGTGTAAAACTTTGTGTGAGACCATGGACCTGACCCAAACTCTACCAGGCCTTAGAAAGAGCCAGGGCTGACCTAGAACATCCTAGTGAGCAGCTGAGGGCACAGCTAAGTAAGCAGTAGAGTTCTGGATTCTATTCTCAGTGTACAGGATACACACCCAATGAACCAGCAGAGGTTAAGGATGCCCTGGCCAATTACCTATAAATCCTTTGTGTGCCCTCAGCCACCATTAGCAGCAGGCTATGGCTGGAGACAGCTCAGTGCTTAAGAGCTCACTTTCCATAGGACCGGAGTTCAATTCCTAGCACCCACATTGGGCTCACAGCTCTAACTCCAGCTCCTGGGATTAGATGCCCTCTTTTAGCCTCTGAGTGTGCACACATACAGTTTTGGGAGCGGGGGGTGGACAGCAGCCCACTGTAGTCTCTGCAGGTCAGGTTGCAGTCATGTGGGTGTCAGTCTCGTCTATCCCTCCTTCACTTCCTTTCTGTTGGAACCCGGCACTTGGAGTGCTCTGCGCTCCTCACTGTCTTACGTGTTCACCCCATCTCAAGAGACTGTCTTGGAGAATAAGCACACACCCCCTCTGCAGTATAATGCGATCCTGCTGTAGAGCTGACTTGTGAGGTATTGTGATTTAAGTTCCCTCACTCAGAAAAACAAGGATTACCAGAGATGTGACTGAGCTCATTGTGGGCACACGGCATACTTTGTGGCCTTAGTACTGACGCCATCGAGGCAGGAAGGGCCCGGTTCAAGGCCAGGCTGAGCTACACAATTCTTGTCTCTTTTTTCCCCCCATTATTTATTTATTTTGGAGATAAGTGTCACTACAAAGCCCCAGCTGGCTGGAGCTTTCTGAGGAGATGAGACTGGCTGCCAAATCAGAGATGGGATCCCTGACCCGAGTGCTGAGAATAAAGCTGTGCTATCCTGCATCCCATGTGTGTATGGGTTCGTGTGTACTGCTGTATAAATGGAAGTTAGGACAACTTTTTTT
Organism: Arvicanthis niloticus; assembly: GCF_011762505.2. Classification (NCBI taxonomy): domain Eukaryota; kingdom Metazoa; phylum Chordata; class Mammalia; order Rodentia; family Muridae; genus Arvicanthis; species Arvicanthis niloticus. Next base: position 20,632,399 of record NC_133432.1, read on the forward strand.
TTTTTTTTTTTTTTGGTTTTTTGAGACAGGGTTTCTTTGTATAGTCTTGGCTGTCCTGGAACTCACTCTGTAGACCAGGCTGGCCTCGAACTCAGAAATCTATCTGGCTGCCTCTGCCTCCCAAGTGCTGGGATTAAAGGCGTGCGGCACCACCACCCGGCAGGACAACTTCTGAAGTCACCTGTTTCCCTCTCTGTGGGGAGCCGACAGAAGGCAGCTATCATCCTTGCAGCCATCTTGAGCCATATACCCTGACAAGAGACTTGTTTTCAAAAGCCTACAACAGCTGAGTGCACTCTGATAACATCTTGTTTTATATACCCAGGATTTTCCCTTGAGTGTGTGAGACTTATAAAAGGCGAGAGGCAGACAGAAGAAGGGGCTGGAAACTTGGAACTTGGAGGCACTAGGCACTAGGAGACTTGGGACTTGGACTAGGAACAAGGGACTTGGAAAGAGAGAAGAGAGACTTGAGAATAAACGGGACTGAATCACACTCTGTCTGGTCTCCATTCTTAGGTCTGCCCTCACTCTCTTGCTGAACCCTGATCCTTGGACTGGAGCAGCAGTATGAGCCGGAACAATTTAGCCCCCAAAGCTTGGGGCAGTGCGGGCTCGAACAATTTTGGCCCCCAAGCTTTTGGCAGTGTTCCAACATTTGGCAGAGCGGTCCCCGACACCTCTCCCATGTGGGTCCTGCGGATAGGATTCAGGTCATTAGACTAGGGGTATGGGCCTTTGCTGGTCATGTTGTTGGCTTGAAAACCTATTTAAAAACAACAAAACAAATCCCAGAAAGAAACACCTCATTTGTGAAAGCTGGGCTTTTTGCCTTGGAAAACCAAATTTCTTGTGCTATATTAGTTGGTTGTAGATAAACGAACTCTAAAAACAGGGGTTGGTCACAGGCCTATAATCCCAGTATTCAGGAGGCTGAGGCAGGAGTATAGACTCCTAAAAGGAAGAAAATAAAAGCAAAATCAAAAAATGGTCAAGGTTGTTTTGGATGTTTTGTCTGGGTTTTGAGACAGGGTTTCTCTGTAGTCCTGGCTGTCCTGGAGCATGCTGGAAACTAGGCTGGCCTTAACTCAGATCTGTCTGCCTCTACCTCAAGTGCTGGGATTAAAGAAAGGCCTTTGACTAAGACCCTCAAATCACAAACCAAACCAAACCTGTAACTCCCCACCTCCCTCAGTTTGTACCACCATTTGGATAGGATGCAGAATCCCTGTGGGAACAGACTTCTGGGCACATCTGTGAGAGTCTCTAGATTGGGTTTTCTGTCTGGGCTGGGGTCCTGATTAAATAGAAAGGAAAATTGAGCACCTGCACTCATCTCTGCTACCTGACGGCAGATGCAGCACGACCAGCTGCCTCGCCATTCTGCCACCACGTCCTCCTCTGCTGTGAAGGCCTGTGACCCCTCACACTGAGCGGAGGCAAAACCTTACCTTCCTTAAGATGTTTTTCTCAGGCATTTCATCACAGCAGTGAGAAAAGTACAAAATACAAAACCAGAGCAAAAAAGAAAGCTGTCTAGAAATGCAAGCCAGAGCTTAATAAAAATAAGTTTTATTGATTACATATAATTTCAACTATTCTAACATATATTATAAACCTTTAAGAATTAGTATTAAATGACTTTATAGATTTTCCCAAGAATAATCTAACTAAGTCAGTTGTGGTATTATGTTTGTTGAAAATTAAAAATTCAAATTCTCCCTAGTCATTATACATCTATTGGTAGGGAACCAGAGGTTCTCTCCATGCTCACACCCCAGACCTGACTTGATTATCCAGAAACACCACATCTTCTTTCCCAGCAAACTTCCCCGCCTGTTATACAGACCCCTCTCCAATGATCTGTCATGGACTAACTCTACCTTCTTATCCACCAACGCTGTTCTCTGGTCTTCCCTTTGGAACTAGAAAGACATAGATGCAGTGAACACCCATCTGGACTCTGTATTTTGCGTTATTTTTCATTTTTGCTGGAAACCCCAGGTGACAACAAAAATACCCAGGTACCTGGGCAAATGTTTAACACAAGATGGAAAGTGGCACGTTGCTTGAGCAGGGCTCTTGGCAGGTCACAGAAATAAGCTGCTGCTGCTGCTGCTGCTGCTGCTGCTGCTGCTGCTGCTGCTGCTGCTGCTGTCAGGACCAAGCGTCCGCGGTCGTGCTGCAGCTCAGGAGCTGAGCGATGTCATTCGAACTTCTCATCTCCTTCCTCCACGTCCTTCAGACTGAGCACTTCCAAAGAACCCTTGCCTTTGGTTTCCTTTTTTATTAGCTCATCAATTTCCCTGAAGCAGCCTGGGTCGATGAGGCATACCTGCAATGATTAATGCAGCTGGTTTCCAAGGGAAGGGTAATGGTACCGGATAAAGCCAGTTTTAAAGTTCAGGGCAGACCTATGGCTGTGGGCTAGGTGCTCTGCCTCGGTGGAGGCCAGGGCAGCAGGCTGGGTCTGGAGTTCAGCCTCCATGCTAAGCATCTACTGTTGGACTCTGGAAAAGGCACTTAGCCCTGAGACTCACCTGGCCAGTGCTGCAGCTCACAGTGAGAGCCAGCATTGCTTAGCATTAAGACCCTGGGTTCAGGGGCTGGTGAGATGGCTCAGTGGTTAAGAGCACTGGCTGCTCTTCCAGAGGTCCTGAGTTCAATTCCCAGCAACCACACGGTGGCTCACAACCATCTGTAATGGGATCTGATGCCCTCTTCTGGTCTCTGAAGAGAGCCTCGGTGTACTCTTACTTCCTTTAATCTGTTCTCTCAAGTGTTTGGGTCACAGCTATGCAAAAGTAATGAACACAGCATTTATGATCAGGAACGAGGCTACTCTGGTAGAAGGAAGCCGAGAACAGTGTGTTACGGCCGTAATCCCGGGACCTGGGCTGCGCTGCTGGCTCCCCACCCCCATCATCTTACGATCTCCAGCTGCTGGCTGTAGTCCTCACTCTCCACGACCTTCATGAGTGGCTTTAGCTTTTCCTTCAGCTTCTTTCCTTCGTTGACGGGCAGGAGAAAGCGCAGCCGCATGTGGGCCCGTTCTATCTTCATCTTCTCCTTCAGCTGCCTTATCACTTCCAAAGCCTTCCAACACACAACGAGGAGCGCTTGTTAGTTAGTTGTGGTGCTTCGATAACTCATGTGTGCAACACGAACAAAGTATGCCAGTGGCTTCAGGGCCAAGATACAAGCAATCCTAGAAATACCTACAAAAATGAGATGGGGCTGGAGAGATGGCTCAGTGGTTAAGAGCACTGACTGCTCTTTCAGAGGTCCTGAGTTCAATTCCCAGCAACCATATGGTGGCTCACAACCATCTGCAATGGGGTCTGATGCCCTCTTCTGGTGTGTCTGAAGACAGCTACAGTGTACTCATATCCATGCAAAATAAAAAAATCTTAAAAAAAAAAAAAAAAAAAAAGAAAAATGACATAGTGTCTTTTTGTGAAATGAAAAAAATTTTTTCTTTTGCTTTGGAGGAAAGCACTGTCAAAGGCTGGGAATCAGTTCAGTGGTAAAGCACTTACCAAGCATGCATGAGGACCTGGGCTCTGCCCTTAGCACTCTAAAAGCAAGAAAATGTGTGGGGTGGGAATTACATATATTTGCAAACATAAGTGACCTTCTTTAGAATAGACAAAATATCTTTTTGTTGGCCTCAGAGACTTCTAAGCCCACCGCGTTTTAAGCCATGAACTTTGAGGACCTGGGCCCATAGCTGAGTTCATAGTAATTCTAGAACAGTGGGGAGACCAGAGGCATGTTCCTTGGGAAAATGGACCAGAGCATCCCACAAGCCGTCCAGCAACGACCTTCCCACTTGGTGAACACCCTTGCCTAGAATCCGTCACTGGGTAGATAAGACAGACCCAATGGCTTCCTTGAAAGCCTAATAAATAAATAGCCATTCAGAGTGTCGGGATGCCTACAGGTTTGAGAGCTTTTGAGTTTAGACGTAGCTGCCAATACACGTTGAAGTTCTGCCAGGCCTTTGTGTTGCTATCTCGGGCACTGACCCACAGGAAGAATTATTGGGGTTACCGGTGCAGAAGCAAAGGACCCAATTCGGATTCTTATCTAGGTTCTGGATATCCATGTTTAGGCCTGCATTCTTGTGTGGCAAGTGCTCTCATGGACTGAACCATCTCCCCAGGTCTTTATTTTAGAGTTTCTCATGCAGTTCAAGCTTGCCTCAAACTCGTTATGTAGCGAAGGGTGACATTTTGCCTCCACCTCCCTCATGATGAACGTACCAGTATTACAACTTGCAAAGGTTGTAGGCTCTGAGAAAGTACTATAGAGCTGACTATTCTAAAAACAAAAAAAAACAAAAAAAACAAAAGGTGACTTTGTTTTCTGAGACAGGGTCTCGGCCTCGAAAGTGTTTGAAATCCAGGTATGCAGCAGAAAGGCCAGCAGAGCTGTACGAAATATGTTAATAAACAGAAACAGGGAAAGCGTTCACATGACTCAAAGTCCAAGCTTTGTCTTTAAACAGCAGCTAAAGGGTGTGGCTCCGCTGGGGGAGTGCTTGCCCAGAATGCTCAACCACCAGCACAGCCAGGCAGACTACGAGTGTGTGCTTCTGATCCCAGCACCCGAGACGGGAAGGCAGGAGCATCAGATACTTCCATGGCCCTAGGTTCTGAAGACAACCATGAACCCTCACCTGCTGCTTTGTGCTCTTGTTGGGTTTGACGGAGTAGTGGATGTCCTTCATGGCTCTCTCGATGAGGATAACGGTGTAGGGTCTCTTTGTTTCCGGGTTCACACACTTGTCTGCCACAATGGTGGCAATATCCCTAAACATCTGCTCCAGCTGTGTGTGCCGTTCTTTATCTGACACTTGAACTTCTCCTTTAGTCAAAATCTAAAGATGGCAGAACATACAGAAAGCCCTCATCAGTTCTGGTTATCTTTCTCTACTGCACAGAAGTAGTTAGCAGGGAGGAAAGGCAGGCTCATCTGCTTTCATCACTGCAGCTGCTGACACAGCCCTGGATTCTAAGGAGTGAGGTGATCCTACTTACTAAGGGACAGGGAGAAAGTCCATTTAGAGCCGCAGTCCTCAGCCTATAGGTCACGACCCCTTTGAGGGTTGCATATCAGATATCCCACTTATCAAATATTTAAATCATGAGTCCCAACAGTAGCACAATTACAGTTATGAAGAAGCAACAACATAATTTTATGGCTGGGGGTCACCACAACATGAGGGACTGTGTTAAAGCGTGTTAACAATAGGAAGATTGGTTACAGCCTGTAGCTTGCATGCCAAGGCCCTGGGTTCAATTCTCAGAACCAACACCACAGAATTCCTCTCTCCCTGCCCCCACCCCCCCAAAACCCATAGGCATATGTGGTGGCAACAATTTTAATTCCAGCACTTGGGACTGGAGAGAAGGCACATTGGCAAAGGGAGCTTGCTGTTCTTCCTGAGGTCCAGAGTTCAATTCCCAGCACCCAGACCATGGGGCTAACGCTTTTAACTTCGCGCCCAGGGGAAATCTGGTTTTAGTGTTGTGGTCATTTTCTAGTCTCTTAGGCACCTTGCACCAATTTGCATGCATGTGCAGACATACAAAATAAAAGAAGTTGGGCATGGTGGTATGCATCTTTAATTACAGAACTCAGGAGGCAGAGGCAAGTGGATCATTGTGAGCTCAAGGCCAGCTTGGTCTACACAAGTGAGTTTTGAGCCAGCCAGAGCAACATAGCGATATATTGTCTGATGTGTGTATGTGTGTGTGTCCCCGCCCCCCCCCATATCTCCTACTTAATCTTGGGGGGGGGGACAAAACCAAAAATCCCCACAACACTGTTTTATTTACATAAAAGTAAATTTAAAAAGTAAAGTAAAAAGTAAAGACTCAGGGTGTGGTGGGAAGTGCTGAAGGCGTCTATCCTAGAATATCTGTCCCTAGATAAAAAGTGGGGACTCTGAGGGAAGTGTGTGCGTGCACGCTTGCGTGCGTGTCATCTGCAATCTCATTTCAGTCTTTGCAGGATTAGCTTCCAATTCTTATTCCAGAAAAATGACCATAGTAAGTTTCCTTTTCTTTCTGACAGTTTCTGGAGTCTTAATCATTGCAAGTTATAATGGATGTGGGTGAGGTGGCATGATGCCAGGGAATTAGAAGTTCCATGCCAGCATGGCTATCCAATGAGTTTGATGTCAGCTTGGGCTACATAGTGAGACTCTGTATCTCAAAAAAACAAACAAAAATCAGTGGTCCTGATGTTGCCTATCATCATGAGAATTCATTATGTTGCACCTGGCAGGACCTACCTGCTTGCAGATTTCAGTCTGGTCGTCTGTCCCAAATGCACTGATGAGGTCTTCCTTCTTGGCAACCTGACCTTTGGAAACATTTACAAACACTGAATGGGTCTGCAGAACTTCATCAAGGTCTTTTTCCCTTGAAAGGGCAGGAGAGAAAGTCCTATGTGAATCCACTGGACAGCTGAAAATCCACTCACATTTAAACACAAGATGCCAACAATATAAACGGCAAGTGCTGCAAGCTGGGTGTGATGTGCACATCTGTAATCCTTCATTAGGAGGTAGAGGCAGGGAACTAGGGAGTTTAAGGCTAGCCTCAACAACCAAAAAAAAAAAAAACAAAAAAAAAACCAAAAAAACAAAAAAAACCCCAAAAAAACAAACAAACCCTAAAGGAAAAAAAAAGAGAAACCAAACACACACACACACACACACACACACACACACACACACATTTAGTCTCTCTCCCTGGTGACTACCTGCGAAGGACCAATCGAAAACTCAAGACAGTATCTGTCCACTTCACCACGGAGGGAAAAAAATACGTCATTGTTTTATGTAAGGAAACTCAGGGTGTGGTGGGGAGTGGTGCGCCCATCCTGGAATATCTGTCCCTAGATGGCAGCAGTGAAGGCACTACGCACTTTGGAAATTGAGGATTTTGAGGTGTGTGAGACATTTTCTGTACTAGTTTCAGTATTTGCAGGTGTAGGATTAGCTTCCCGATTATTATCCCTGGAAAATAAAATGGCAACAATGTTTCTTTTCTTTGTGATAGCATTTGGAGTACTGGATTCCTGTCTTAATCATTAATCCAAGAGGCCACTGCAATTTCGAGTCCTCTTGACTGCAGCTTTGTTTTATTAGGACAGGGACACACGGACGGACGGACACACACACACACACAAACACACAGAGTTTCAGGCTGGCCCGGAACTCGCAGCAATCCTCCTGCCTCAGTCTCTGGAGCGCTGGGATTACAGGCCTAGGCCGTCAGTTCCACCCGGCTCTGACGGAGTTTGTAACAACAAAATCCCAAACCAGAACCCAATCCGAATCAGGCAAACCAGGCCTGAAAGGTACCCGTGGCTCTCAAGAGCCGTGGTTAGGGAGGCCATGCCTCGGGGTGGCCCGTCCGCTGAACTCTGGGCACAAGATCACTCACACGCCACTCCGCCAGCCGACGACCTTGTTTTTATAGCAGGCGATTTCGAAGCGCTTCCCTCCCCGCTTCATCCGCACCACCGCCACATTGGTCAGTCGGATCTGGTTGGTGGGGGTGAAGATCGACATGGTGACTGCTCACAGATCTCGAGCTCGCGGGGAGTCTAAGGTGCTCGGCTGAAACGACCCTATGGCACGCGAACCCTTAACGCCTAAGGAGTGCGCGTCTCTTCCGGGACCTACCGGGCAGTAGCCACTACGCACTCGACTGCCCTACTGCGCATGCGTCGGGGTGGCGCTACCAGGTAGGAGAAAGCAACTACGCCTGCGCGGTGACTTTTCGGCCCTCTATCTCCGCCCTCAAAGGAAGGCGGTCCGTTCGGTGGTGACGTCATTTACAAGCGCCAGCTATGCCTATAGGCTGGTGAGTGACGTTTGTTGCTCCGGTGGAAACATGGCACTCTGGTTGAATAGTTCTGCAGAGTTCAGAGACTGCACTCATTTTTAACCTTTTAAGGAGAATTTAAGAGGCAAAAGAGGAGGTAAAAAAGTGTAACGACCTTCCGTTTCGCTTCAATAATTATCAACCTGTTTCCATTCTTATTCTTTCCTTCCTCTTTTAATTGTATTATTTTACAGCAAATTACCCTGTAGGATGGCCATCGCCTGTAACACCAGAATCTGGCAGGTATAGACAGGATTCCAAGAGTTCAAGGCCATCTTCACTAACACAAGGAGTCCGAAGCCAGTCTGGATTGCTTGAGAGCCTTTTTCATCATTGTCTTCAAAACATCATCATATGGTTTTATTCTTAAATTCTTCAGTGTGTATACCGTTAGCAGACACCGGTCTCATATGCACTTAACATTCTACTTTTCTAACCTGAACATTTCCTGTTACAGTCGCTTTGTTTTGGTTAAAATGCAAATAAGCCCACCCACTACACATCTGGACAGCATCATACTATAGTCATTGTGGTTTTTGTTTTTGAAACAATGTCTCACTATGCAGTTTAGGCTGATCTCTAACTCATGGGCAATCAATCCTCGTTTTGCCTTAGTCTCGAATATTGGTATTAGAAGTATGCGCTACTACACCTAGCTACCCTTAGTCTGTTTTGTTGTTTGCTTGATTTTTAGATCCCCTTTTCTTTCCCTTTCATTTAAACATTTTCTTGGAGGAGCTGAAGAGATGACTCAGTGGTTAAGAGCAGCGGTCCTGAGTTCAATTCCTAGGAACCACATGGTGGCTCGCAACCATTTGCAATGGAATCTGACACCCTCTTGTGGTGTGTCTGAAGACAGCCAATATATATATATATATATATATATATATATATATATATATATATATATATATATATATATATATATATTATTATACACATATACAACACACACATATAATTTTTTTAAAGAAGTAAATATAAATCCTGTTGGCCTACACACCTATGCACCTGGGAGTCAGAGGCAGGCTAATTGCGTTTGTAAATTCAAAGCCATTTTATTTTACTTAGGCAAATTACAGACCATCCAGAGCTACACAGCGAGACTCTAGTAGCTATCCTGAATCTCGTGATCATTCTGTTTCTCCCTCAAGAGTGCTAAAATTACAGGCCAAGCTGAATTTGTTTTATTTATTTATTGAGACAAGGTCTCTCTATGGCCCTGGCATATGTATGTTCTGGAGCTCATTACACGGACCAAGCGGTCCTCGAACTAGGAACGCCCAGAGATCCGCCTGCCTGTACCTGATTAACGATCTGCATCATGCTGGCTGTCATTCATTTCCTGATAGTACTGTCCTCTGTCCCGCCCTTTCCTCTTCTGAGCCAATCCCAGTGGAGCCGGAAGCACGCTTGCTTTTGCATCTCCCGCTCTAGAGGAAGCTTCCCACAGGCCCGCCCCTTTCCACTCGGAGCCAATCCGAGAAGTACAGGAAGTACTTTAGCATCTTTTCCCAGGGTTACGATCCAGGGCTTCTCTCTGGTCCCGCCTCTTTATTTGGGCCTATCAGAGAGGAGGTTGGCGCTTCCGCTAGCTCCGTCTTCTTCTCCAGGGCCCGCCTCTGTCCCCTGTGGCCAATGCGGGCGGGCCTGCGGACGGCATGGCTTCCCTGGCTCTGTAAACCTTACTCTCCTGATCGTAGTCCCGCGCTCTCTGCGTTTGCTGTCGACTTGCGGGGCTCGGGCTCCGCGGAGGATGGGTGAGGCCGGGCTGGCCAGGGTTTCGGGCGGGCAGGAGGAAACAACTTCCCTCCGCACGTAGAGCGGTAGATTGCTGCGCCTGATGTTTTACTTCGTGTTTTTATTGTATCGTATTTTTCCTTCTTGCTTCTCTTTATTTTATTTTTGTTTTTCTTTTGGAAGGGTCGTATTTTGTATCCCAGGTTAACTCAGAACTCATTGTGTAGCTCAGGAAAATTTAGGAATCACCATGTAGTCCAGGTGTGGAACTCAAGTTGTGTAGCAACTGGCTCGGTGTTCAGCCTATAGCTGAGGCTCGCCTGGAACTCACTACCCTGGCGGATTAGGGAATTGCTATGTAGTCTAAGCTGGCCTGAAACTCGGATGTAGAGGAGCCTTAAAAATTAACGGTGTTCCTCCTACCTCAGCCGACTGAAGGCACATATTAGCAGGAGACCGTTGTTCCAGGGGAGCAGGGAGGGCCAGTCCATGCTCTTAACTAGGTTTTCCCCTTTCTTATGCTAAGGGATTTGTTTTGATGGAAACTGGCCTAAACCTCAGGGGTGGGTGGTGGTGGTGGTGGGTAACTTCTGGGTCTATTGAACAGCACCTGTAAACAGTAAATTTCAGATTTCTAGTCCTTTGAAAAAAAATCTTTTCAGCTTCTGTGTTTAACGCTCTGATTGAAAACAAGTCAAGCGTGGGCTGGAGAAATTGCTCAGTGGTTAAGATCACTTGCTCCTTTTCCAGAGGTCTGTGGTTCACCTCTGGCCTCCAAGGTTCATCATGCCTCCAGGTGACTGAGAGTAGTACAAACGAATCTTTTTAATGGTGGCACTGTGCACATACACACATGCCTACAGGTAATGCAAATAAATCTGTTTTAACGCGGGTACATGTCTTTACTCCCAGCACTTGGAAGGCAGAGGCAGGTGGCTAGCCTGATCTTCCTAGTGAGTTCCAGGACAGCCATAGTTATACAGAGAGGCAGCAACAAGAGTCATTCATGGCGCTATTTGTACACAGAGGCAGGGGGATTGTTGAGGATGGCCTGGTCTCCAAAATGACACTTTGTTTCAACCAAAAAATGGATTCAGCCATCTGCATTTCTTCTTAGATCATTGAATATGAAGTTTGCTTATAATTCTTAAAGCATCAGTGGGCATCTTTGTGTGTTACATCTGTGTGGTTTTAAACTCAGGCCCTCCTCTGGATGTGTGGGATTTCTCCTCGTCTCTGCTGTCGCTATGGATGAACAGGTTCTACATATATATGGGCTGTGCCCTGGGAGTTACCCTTTGGATCTGTGTCCAGATCATTGTCAAGAAGCAGGTAAGTGGGGTAGTTTCTCTCTCTCTCTCCCTCTCTCTCTCTCTCCCTCTCTCTCTCTCTCCCTCTCTCTCTCCCTCTCCCCATAAAATATTTTATTTTTAATTAGGGGCCCATGTGTGGGTATCTGTACGGTGCCTGTGGAGACCCGAAGAGGGTGTTGGATCTTCTGGAGTAGGAGTTGTAGGTGGTTGTAACTGGTTTGGGTACTGGAAACAGCTGAGTGTGTGCTCTCAACAGCTGAGTCGTGTCTCTGCCACCTCATCTAATTTTGTGATGGGGTCCCCCGTTTAACCTGGAGTTTGCTGGCCAGTGAACCAGCACACCTCCTTTTTTTAAAACTTTTTTTTTATTTTTATTTTTATTTATTTATTTATTTTTTGGTCTCCCCAGCACTGGGATTTACAGGTATGTGTCACCACACCCAGCTTTTTATGTGGGTGCTAGGGTTTGAACTCGGGTCCTCAGTGTGTGTGTGCAATTGATGGGTCTGTACTGGGTGATCCCCTTCCATCTTTGTTTTTTTTTCTAAGAAATATTTTACATGTATGAGTCTTTTGCCCACATGTAGGTCTGTGCCCTTGGAGGTCAAAGAGGGTATTGGGTCTCTTGGAATTGGAGTTACAGATGCTTGTAAACCCCCTGGGGCACTGGGAACGGAACTCAGGTCCTCATGGAGAACAAATGCTTTTAACTTTAAGCTGTCTTTCTAGCACCTGCCTCCATTTTTCTTTTTCAAAAAGAAAGACAACATTTTCAAAGCTTTCAATAAAACTACAGAAAAGCTAAAAAGGAACCTTTAGAGTTTTTATTTTTGTTTTTTATTTTTTTTAAAGATTTATTTTATGTATATGAGTACACTGTAGTTGTCTTCAGACACACCAGAAGAGGGCATCAGACTGTATTACACACAGTTGTGAGCCACCGTGTGGTTGCTAGGAATTGAACTCAGGACCTCTGGAAGAACAGTCAGTGAGTGCTCTTAACCACTGAGCCATCTCTCCAGCCTGAGTTCTTATTTTTTATTTTTTGGTTTTCATTTATTTTGTTGTTGTTGTTGGTAGTGGTGGTGGTGAGTGTGTGTGTGTGTGTGTCTGTCTGTGTGGGAGAGAGGCAACACCTTTTAGGAGTTGGTTTCTTTCTTCCATAATATCTGTCTGTCTGTCTGTGTGAGTGGTGACATCTTTCAGGAGTTGGTTCTTTTATTCCATGATGTAGGTTCCAGAGATTGAGTTCCAGTCAGCAGGCTTGGCCACAGGAGCCTTTGCCCACCCAGTATGAGACAGGGCTGTGTTATGTATCCTGGCCTGCACACTATGTAGCCACTGGCCTTGAACTTTGCCTTAAATTTTTTCCCTTAAGATTTTAAAGACTATGTTATAATGGCCTAAGTTAGAATCAAAAAGAGTTTTATAATGGACTTTTAACCTACAAAGAGAAGAATCCCCATGTGTGGTAGTGCATGCCTTTAATCCCAGTACCCTGCAAGCAAAGGCAGGGATTTCTCTGAGTTTGGGGTCAGCCTGTCCTATAGAGTGAGTTTTAGGACAGCCAGGGCTATGTAGAGAGACCCTGCTTCAACTAAACAGAAAACCAAAACCAAAACAAAAAAAATAAGATAAAAATAAAGAGGTAGATGGATAGATAAACAGATAAATAAACATATGAGACAAATCAAGCTGTTTTGCACCTTCAGGGATTAGGGTACTCTTTCCTTTACACACACTAAAGGTCAGAGCAGAAGACTGCACAGTTTGCCCACCATATCCTCATGCTTTTTAGGATTAAGTCAAAAGAATAGAAAGTATTTGGCAGCTGGACCGGGAGATGGGGAGATGGTTCGGTGGGTGACAGCACTTGTTATGCAAACCTGACAACCTGAGTCCAATTCCCAGAATCCACATAAAAAGCTGGCTGTGGGCATGGAGAGATGGCTCAGCAGTTAAGGGCATGTGTGCTCCTGCAGAGGACCCTCTGCTCCTACAGCCCATGTCAGCGACTTACAACTGCCTGTAACTCTAGTTACACACACACACACACACACACACACACACACACACACACACAGAGCGCAACAGACTTCTTTACCGAACATGTGCTGACTTCTCACCTGTTGTGTGACATTTTCTAAGATGCAGTTTCTGTTCACCCTAGGAGAGGACTATGCCAGACTGAAGACTTGTTCATTCAAGTCCCACTTTGTGAACCAGTCAGTTTACTGGAGTTGTTTTCAGTGGTTATGGTGGTGTGTGTGTGTGTGTGTGAATACACACTCTCGTGTCATCTTCTGAGCATAACAGCTGTCTCTGTCAGAGCTGCTCTGACTGCTTGCAAGAGATCAGGCTTGGTGACTGTTGACTCTCCCTCACAGGAGGAGGGGTGTCCAGCGACTCAGTTGAGATTCAGGTTGCTCCTCATTCTTGTTTTCTTTGGGCAGGTGTATGTAATTCTGTTCTAATCCCATGTGGCCTTTTGCTCTTGGAAGGTGATAGAGTCTGTAGAATGTGGGAGGTTACCTGAGCAGCGGACTCCGACTCTGCAGCTGTAGGGAAGCCATCCTCCAGTCTGGGTAGGATTTGTAAGGTGATGGGGCTGCTTTCAGGTTGCCCATGTTGGGCTTGGGTGGAATGGTGGAATGGTTTGATGTGAGAGTGCTCTAGGGAGGGGTGGACATCGAGTCCATCTCCGTAAAGAAAGAGGTCCTGCAGCTGTGTATGTCTGTCTATCCTGGAACCAGTCCTCCATAAATGCCAAGGGGAGGCTGCAGCTTTCCTCTGCAGGGAATGGGTGTCATGCAGCTTGGACAAAGTGGGTCTTGCCTTTTGGGACCCAGTTAGGCTAAGAGGATGAGCTGAGGTATATACCCAGAAAGATGAAGGGAATCACACACAAGGGGATTTAGGGGATTGATTTTTTTTTTTCTTTTCCTTTTTTCCTCCCTCCCTCCCTTCCTTCCTTCCTTCCTTTCTTCCTTCCTTCCTTCCTTTTTTTGAGACAAGGTTTCTCTGTAGCTCTGGCTGTCCTGGATCTCTGTAGACCAGGCTGGCTTTGAACTCACAGATCTGCCTGCCTCTGCCTGAGGTTGAATCTTGATGGGTTCTCTTCTGTTGTTCATCTTCAAGGTCACTCGTTCCCAGGAGAAAAGTGTCCCAGGAGCTCCTGATAGCTCTCTCTCCCCTCAGAAGAAGCAGACACACGTGACTGGAGTGAAGATTTTCTACGGATCCCAGACAGGCACTGCCAAGGTGAGCACTCTGTACCATGGCTCTCCTTCCTTTTGCCAGTGTTTAAAGAAAATTCCAGAAACCCTCTTTAGCAGTTAGCTTTGTCAGCCTTCTAGTCCCTTCCCCCTTCTCTCTTCATTCCTTTCTGGAATGGTGGATGGCTTTCTGCTGTTGGACCCAGTGTCTGTGGGTTCTGGTCTGGAAGGGCCCTGAAGCCCGTGTCTGCCTCTGGAGGATGGAGATTCTGCTGTGGTGATAGGATGTGGATTTCAGGCACATCCAACATTGTGACATGACATTGTAATCTCACATGTAGGACCTCACAATTGAGGTAGAAAAAATTGTTCAGCACTCTGGTAATGAAGCAAGCTTGATTTGCGTGTGTGTGTGTGTGTGTGTGTGTGTGTGTGTGTGTGCGTGCTGCTTTTATAGCTGCCTTGGGATGCCTGTGGCTGTCAGCTGTTGGTTGGATGTGCCAAGCACTAGAGAGAAGTGAGAGATGGTGATGGTGTCAGGGATGGGTCTCATCTCTGGCACATTCACACATCCAGTCAGTGCAGTCAGTGTGTTAGAGGCAGGGAAGGTAGATGTTAAAATAGACTGGAACTGGATATGTGTGGACCAGACTCCCCTGGCGACTCTTCTTGGATGCACGTGTTCCTAGCTTGCTTCCCTGGAATGAGGGTCATGACTGTTGAGTGCTTTCTAAGGAGAGGCTTGAGGAAGGCTGCCTTGAACAATTATTTTGTGTGCTGCTAGAGCGGGTTCTACTGCCCTCCTGTGGACGTTGTACAGAATAGCTGTTTTGTTCAAGACAGTCTCAGGTGGAATAATACTTGTTATCGTCATTATTTGATTTAAAAAACTTTATTACTTAGTGTGTGTTTGAGCCTGTGTGTGGGCACATGTGTGGATGCCGGAGGAGAAATTGCAGGAGTCGGTTCTCTCCTTCTACCATGTGGCTTGAGGGAAGGGGAGACGGGGGTGGGGTGGGGTGGGGAGGGATGTGGGAGGGAGGGGAGGCTTAAGCTCAGGGCATCAGGTTTGGCAGTTGAGCTTTACTCACTGAGCCAAGTTGCTGACCTTGTAATTGTTACTTCAGTGTTTCACAAAAATTTATTTTATGTGATGGATGTTTTGCCTGCATGTCAGTTGCATGCCTGGTGCCCTTGAGGGCCAGAAGAAGGGGTCAGGTCCCCTGGGACTGGAGCTGCACACAGATATGAACCTCCATGGATGCTGGGATTTGAACCTTGGTCCTCTGGAAGAACAGACTGCTCTTAACTGCTGAGCCATGTCAATGGGGGCAGAATTGGAGTTTATTCAGAAACACTTTTATGTAGATTTTAAGTACGAGGGTTGAGGGAAAGCGCTCATTTAGGAAGAGGGCAAGGATGTAACCGTGTGGGCACAGACTCCTGAGTCACAGGAGTAATGCGGCTTGTGCCAGCAGTAGCACAGCTGAAGCCACCTGCATTCTTGTGTGTATGTGTACCACACACCACTGCACCGACATGGAGCTCAGAGGGCAGCCTGCTGGAGTTGGCTCTCTCTTTACTATGTGGGTCCTGGGGATCAAACTCAGGTCCTCACGCTTGGTGGCAAGAGCCTTAACTCACCCACTGAGCCATGACACTGGCCCCATTCAGAGCCTTATAATATTTTGTTTCAGGCCAGCTTTTCTTTATTCCAGGCTAACCTCAGATTCTCTCTGTATAGTGGAGAGTGACCTTTGCTGAGTACCTCTGAGGCTTTATCATACATATTAATCACGTAATAACTCCTTTTAATCGTTGGCCATTGGTGATTAAATTCTAATCACATGGTTGGTTTTCCTGGCTGCCAGCCTTTGTCCTGGAGTCTAAGGGCTCTCTGATGATTTATGTCACTGGCCAGATAGTGAATTCAAGGGGTTTAGGGACTTTGGGCTGAGTAACAAGGGTCAACTACTTACATTTTTACACACACCCTTGTGCTGACGTTCTCTGGAGAGTAACCTCGCTTGCTGTCCTTGCCCCAGCCTCTACCTCTCCTCTCATCTTTTCTTCCATGGTGCTCAGTATCACCTGGTATGCTCCACTGACTTTTGGAGAAGCATCTTCAGGACCAGGGCTTTGTTTGTTTTGTTTGCTTCTGTGTAATGTTGCCCAAAAGTGAGGCTGGCATGGTGAGTGCCCAGACAGTGAAGTGGACATAGCTGGTTAGGAGTTGTAGGGGGCCAAGTCCTGGGACTGCCAAGTAGCAAAGCATGTGAGTGTCAACCTGCTTGGAAACTTGAGATTTCCTGAAGCATTTGGTCATGTGCTTTGGGAGAGCTGACAAGAATGTTACATGGGAGAGGGTAACTGCCCCCGGTCTTTGACATCTGTGTATCTTCCTCCATGCGGTATAATAACTTGGTTTTCTGTCTCCTGCCTTCTCTCTTTGCTGTAGTTGACTTCATCCCAGAGCCTCCCTGGGCTGTCAGACAAGACCTCAACTCCAGGACCTCTTCCTGTTTGTCAGCCAGCTTCTCATTTCCTGCCACCCAGCTGTGTTTGTGTGCATGTGTGTATTGTAGCACATGGGCACGTGGCAGCCATGTATCATTGTAGATGGCACAGGGTCCCTGTGCTCACAGATGAGCGCTTGGGAAAGCAGAATGTTAAACACACCATTGTCTCTTCACAGGAAGCGAAGTTTAACTGTTTTCTGCCTAGAAGGTTGGGAATGGATGTAGTTAAAGCCTCATGTGCTCTGTGCTGTCGATCTGTAGGGCCAGGCCACACCTGACAGCCCCCAACTCTCCCATTTATCTCAGACTTTTCCTCCCTAGCCCTTACCTTGAGCATTGTTTCTCAGTCAGTAGAACCCATCCTTATGGACGAGGTCACATGTGCCGTGAAAAGAGTTTCCAATATTGTCTTAAGCTTTCTTGTACACACAGAATTGAGTTAATTATCATCAGGAAAGTTTTTTTCCAAAACTGTGCTGTGCTTAAATATGCCTGGAACAAACTGCCCAGGGTCAGGCTCCTGAAGTTTGAACCGGCACCGGCTACTGAATCATGTTCAACTGAATTGCCTTCGTGTCTTGCTCAGATTGACACTCGGCCAGCCCTGATGTTTGCAGAATCCCTCTCCTACCCCCAAGCCTGGGATGTTGTCCTTCAGATCCTATCTACCTTGTGTTTTTATCTACCTTTGTGTTTTCACTGGCTTGAGATTCTCCAAATAGGCTAGGCCGGCTGGTCCATGAGCCTCAGGGAGCCACCTGTCTCTAACGCCTAGGTTCTGGGATTATAAGTACATAACCATCTTGCCTGCTTTTAGCTTCTTTTTCTTTTAAAAATTTAAACATTTTTTACATTGTTTGTGTGTGTGTGAAGTGTGAGTCTATACATGCCAGACTGCACAAGTCAAGGTCAGAAGACATGCTTGGGCGTTTGTCCTCATTTTCTGCTCTGAGACTGGGTCTCTGTTACTTAAGGCTGTGGACCCCAGGCTAGTTAGCCTAGCTTCTGGGGAGGCCCCGTCTCCATGTCCCATCTTGTTGTAGGAGCAGTGGCATTCCAGTGTGTGCTGTTGTATCCGACTTTACGTCGATCTGAGGGTTCTGAAGTCAGGGCCTCATGACTGTGTTATAAGCTCTTTATCCACTGAAGTATTTCCCCAGTCTAGAATAAAAAAAGTAAAATAATAAAAAATAAATAAAATAAAAATACAATCTTTATTATATTTACTTATTGTATGTGTGTGCGTGTACACATACGTGTGTGTGGAGGTCAGAGAACTACTTGTGGGAGTTGGTTTTATCTTTCTACCATGTAAGCCCCAGCATCTAACCTAGGTCATCAAGCTTGGGGGCAAGTGCCTTCCTCTGTGCACTGAGGTGTCTAACCAGCCCCCAGCTTCTCTATTTCTTTTCTTTCTTTCTTTTTTTAAATATTTTTACTTATTTATTTATTTCATGTATATGAGTTTGTTGTCTTCAGACACACCAGAAGAGGGCATCAGATCCCATTACAGATGGTTGTGAGCCACCATGTGGTTGCTGGGAATTGAACTCAGGACCTCTGGAAGAACAGTCAGTGCTCTTAACCACTGAGCCATCTCTCCAGTTCCCAGCTTCTCTATTCTCATTCTCAGGACAATTTTTCTATTCCGACTGGGGCAAAGCACCAAAGCCAGTGTGAGTTTAGTCCTGGGCACACCTTTATAGAGTGGGACCATGACTCAGTGCCTCAGCAGACAAGAGTCCCCTGCTTACAGTGAGGATGCTCAGGACGAAGCTGCTGAGGAAGCACCCACCACCGGGGGCACCAAGCCCTCTGCTTGCCTTATTTGGCACACTGAAGAGTGTATTACCTTTTCTCTCTTTCTAGGGATTTGCAGCGATTCTTGCCAAAGCTGTCACCTCTCTGGACCTGCCTGTGGCCATTATTAATCTGAAGGAATATGATCCAGATGACAATCTGATAGGAGAGGTTGGTAAATTTTTTTTTTTTTAATTAAAACTCCCAAATTTGGGGCTGTAGAGATGATACACCAGTTAAGAGGTTTTGTGGCTCTCGCAGAGGAGCTAGGTTCAGTTCCCAGCACCCACATGGGGTAGCTCACAGCTGCTTACAATTCCAGCTCTGGGGATTGTGATGCCCTCTTTTGGCCTCCTTGGGCACTTGCACTCATGCGCACTCACACTCACATGCACACACATACATACACACAAACATATACTTACAATTCAAATAAAGATCTAAAATTCAAATATAATTGACCACCCGTCCTGAACAGAATCTCCAGAGTAATTTAAAAAAAAAATTCATGCTGAACCATTTCAACTGGAACCTTTTCTACTGTGACTCAGGAACTTTTATCTATTTGGTTTTTGAATCAGGATCCTGCCCTGTGTCCCTGGCTTGACCTCAGACTCACAGCTGTCCTATTGCCTCTGCCTCCCGAGGGTTCTGGGATTCCTGGTATACCACTGGGCTCGGCTCCAATGCCTGCATTCAAAAAACGAACTTCACTTGCACAATTGAAACCCTGTATGTTATTTTTTAAAGATTTATTATGTCTTTATTTTCTTGACCATCAGCATTTGCCTGCCTGTCTGTAAGTGCACCATGTGCATGCCTGGTGCCCATGGAGGCCAGAGAGGGCTTTGTTGAATCCCCTGGAACTGGAGTTACAGCTGATTCTGATCCACCGTGTGGGTTCTGGGGATAGAACCTGGGCTCTCGGTAAGAGCAGCAGGTGTTCTGAGCCACTGAGTCATCTCTCCATCCTTGCCTTGAATATTCTTGTGATCGTGCTTACTTCTAATATTCTTCTGACATCAACACTGCCTTATTCAGATCACTAGTAAAAACGTCTGCGCCTTCCTGGTTGCTACATACACGGACGGCCGCCCTACAGAGAGTGCAGAGTGGTTCTGCAAATGGTTAGAGGATGCGGCTAATGACTTCCGCTTTGGCAAAACTTACCTGAAGGGACTGCGATATGCGGTGTTTGGCCTGGGAGACTCTGCCTACCGGAGCCACTTCAACAAGGTGGGTGTGTGGGGAGTTATAGGACTAGGTCCTTCCTTAACCAAAAGACAGACAGACTGACAGACAAAGTCTCACAAACATGTGTGAGAACTAACCTGTGAACTTTACTTTTTAATTTTTATTTCATTTGTATGTGTGTTTTGCCTACATGGTTATCTGTGCAACACTTGTGTGCCTGATTTCTCCAGAGGTCAGAAGAAGGTGCAGGGTATCATGGAACCAGAATTTCAGACTTGTGAGCTGCCATGTGTGTGAGTGCTGGGAATTGAGTGTACTGCAAAGCCATCTTTTCAGCCCCAATATAATAAATTATTACATTTAATGTTCTTTCTTCATGGTGCTGTTGATGGAACCTAGGGCCAGAGCATGCTAAACCAGTACACTGCTGCTGAGCCACGCCCCCAGCCCCTCCCTGGGGGAGTCTAGGCAGGGGCTCTACCGCTGAGCCACACCCCCAGCCCCTCACTGGGGGATTCTAGGCAGGGGCTCTACCACTGAGCCACGCCCCCAGCCCCTCACTGGGGGATTCTAGGCAGGGGCTCTACCACTGAGCCACGCCCCCAGCCCCTCCCTGGGGGATTCTAGGCAGGGGCTCTACCACTGAGCCATGGCCTCAGTCCCTCACTGGGGGATTCTAGGCAGGGGCTTTGCCACTCAGTTCCATTCTCAGCCAGAATAATCTTGAACTTCTGATCCTCTTGCCTTCATCTCAGAGTTGTGTGTGCCACCACACCTGGTTTATACAGTGCTGAGGACTGAAACCTGGCTCTCTTGTGTAGGCAAGAGCTCTGTCACTGAAGTATATTTCTAGCATTTTATTTTGGAATATAGTCTCATAAGTTGCCCAGGCTGGCCTTGTGCTTACTGTATAGTTCAGGGAAGCCTTGGACTTGAGACCCTCCACCTTCAGCTCCTGAGCAGTTAGACTGAAGGCCTGAGGCACCAGGCCCAGCTTGCAGCTTGAAGATTGTTTTTTGGACCTGTGCTGTGTTCCTCAGCAGAAGCTCCTGAGCTGTGGCCCGGAATCGCTGCGCTTGTGCCGTGCAGCCTGCAAGCCTGCTTTAGATTAGATGTTTAGTTTGTATGTTTGTGGGTTATGGTTTTTTCAGTGTGTCTCTCTCCTTTCCTTCCTGAAGGTCAGCACAAACGTTGACAAATGGCTCTGGATGCTCGGTGCCCAGCGGGTGCTGACCCGAGGGGAGGGTGATTGCAATGCAGTTCAGAGCAAACATGGCAGCATCGAGGCCGACTTCACAGCCTGGAAGACCAAGCTCATCTCCCGGCTGCAGGCCCTGCAGAGAGGGGAGAAAAAGGCCTGTGGTAGGAACTGCAAGAGAGGGAAGTGTGAGTCGGCCCAGCACGGCCCCGGAGAGACACGGTCTCACCCGCAAGGCGAATTGCATCGAGGGGATGCTGAGGTATGTGCTTATGCTCCTTTGTAACTCTGTGTGTGTGTGTGCACGCACGGGTGTGCGTGAGCGTGCGTGAGTGTGAGAGTGTGTGAGAGAGAGAGAGTGCGCATGCATGTGTGGCTGTCCTCTGTGAGGCTGTCCTCTGTGTGGCTGTCTTCTGTGTGGCTGTCCTCTGTGTGGCTGTGTGGAGATACCTGGCTTTACCTCTGCCCTGGTTAGATGATCTGAAACTCATTGCAGCTATTTCAGAGCGAGCGAGTGAGCGCAGCTTGTGACTTACAGCGGGTGCTAGCCATGTGCTAGATGTGTGGCTCCTTCTCCTCCCCTTCCCCCTTTTCCTCTTCTTTCTTTTCTTCTTCCTCTGGTATCCTCCTCCTCTTCCTTCTCTTCATTCTTTCATTCTTCTCACCACCTCGTCCCTCTTCCCTCCTTCCCTTCTGTCTTTTCTTTCTTCTTCCCTTCCCTCTTTCCTTTCCCACTTCCCCCTTTTTCTGTTCCCTTTTCCCTTTTGTCTGACGGGGTCTGGTTATGTAGCCTGGACTGGCTTGGAGCTCATTGCTTAGTTTCCGAGCACTGGGCCTTGAAGCTCAGGGCCATGACACTTGTTCTTGTCCCTTTCACTGCTGCATTGCTGAGTCATTCTGACTTACCGTCTTTCTCTGGTCAAGAAATGGAAGCTAAGAGGAGTGACATATGTCTTGGTCTGAGCCTGTATCCTGACTGCAGTGACTGTTGCTTCACTGTTGGAGCAGCAGGTCATTCTGGGTTCACCTGTCGACTCCCTCAGCCTCTAAGCATTACTCTCAGTGATTCCTCAGGCATCCATGTCCTTAGAATTGCACAGTAGCTGCTGTTGGCATAGCTGGGCTCTTCCGGCTGGCTGCCTGGCTCTGAGTGTTGGCCTGCTGTGTCTTTTTCTCCACTTTTGCTCCAGTCAGTAGACGAGGCTTAAATGTCTGTGGAAATGGTCAGTGCAGCTCCGTAGCTGCTCCCGGCCCTCACAGCTCCAGCGATCGACAATGTGGTCCCTCCATAAGGGTGGTGTAGGGCTTCCTTTTGCTCTTTGGCTGGCCGCAAATACACAGTCTCTTTTCTCGGCCTCCCAGGTGCAGCTGCACAAGTGTGCAGACACACAAAGCCTGAGTCCTTTGTTTTCTTCCTGAGGATTGAATGGGATCGCAGGTCTTGCCAGTATATCTCCAGCCCACCATTTTTGATTTGTTTTAGACAGGGTCTCATACAGCTGGCCTTGACACATAACTGAGGATGACTTTGAGTTCCAGATTTTCCTGCCTTGCTTGCTGGGATCACATGGTTACCCATCTTGATTTTCTTTTCTTTTCTTTCCTTTTTTTTTTTTTTTGTCACTGGGGTCTTACTAAGTTACCTAGGCTACCCTTAAAGTCACTCCTTAGCCTAGGTTGATTGTGGAATTTTCCTGCTTTAGCTTCTTGAATAATGAGGATCACAGACTTGTGCCACTAGGTTTTTTTTTTCCCCCCTTTCCTTTTTCAGACAGGGCCTTGCCCTGTGCTCCCAAAATTGCCTTGGAGCAATTGCTGTGCTCCCAATTGCTGGGTGTGTGTAGTCCATGCTGGCTTTGACCTAGTGACCTCTTTCCTGACTGCTGAGATTACGGTGACAAGCAAGATAGGATCTCATTATGTAGCCCTGAGAGCTGGGATCAGAGGTGTGCGTGGTCATTCTCTGTAGTTTCCCCTACTGTTTCAGAAACTCAAAACTCCGCCCCTCTACCTGACCTTGGCCCCTGCTTACTCCCGTCTCCACCTGCATCCTCTTTTTCCCTCTCTTCATTACCAGCTACTGACACATGGGGTCC
Source organism: Arvicanthis niloticus (assembly GCF_011762505.2). Classification (NCBI taxonomy): domain Eukaryota; kingdom Metazoa; phylum Chordata; class Mammalia; order Rodentia; family Muridae; genus Arvicanthis; species Arvicanthis niloticus. Next base: position 20,655,378 of record NC_133432.1, read on the forward strand.
TTGGTGCTGAGCATAGGTGTCAAATGACAGGTGAGTTTGAGCACCAGGCATCTGCTTTCCTGTTACCTGTGAACAGCCAGTATCTTCTTCCCCAGTGTACTATAACAGGCTTTCCACAGCTACTCCTGTCTGCAGTCTGGCTATTCCATCATCTTGTGTTTTCCAGGTTAGACACGGGCTACATTGCACTCCTTTTAGACTATATTTTAAAGTTTGTATTTTCCCCTCAGTTTCATATATGTGTATGTAGTGTCCATGTTTGTGGGCATATGTGTATGCTTGTACATATGTACACATGTGCATGCCAGAGGTTGATGTTTGGAATCGTGTTTGATTGCTCTTGTACCTTATTCATTGAGGCAGGATATCTCAATCAAACCCAGTGCTCAGAGAGAGAGATGGCTAGTCTCTCTAGCCAGCTTGCTCTGCATTTTAGCCAGGCTGGAGTACAGCTGGGCAGCCACACTCACCCAGCATTTATATGGATTCGAACTAGGGATCCGAACTCTGGTCCTCATGTTTGCCCAGCAAGCACCTTAACCACCAAACGGTTTCCCCAGCCCCTTTCAAGCACTTTAGAAGCCTCTGCCATGTTCCTTCCAGGATGTGATCTCCCCACACCTGTCCCCCACGCCACACTTTGGTTCCCAATTTGCTGGCAATTTCTCAGGGGCTTACTGTTGTTTTGTGTTCTGCCTCCCACCAACTTAGGTGACTTTTCCCATCCACTCTTACAGCTTTACGTTCCCTTAATGTCTGCTCAGTTGTTCCACGGCAGAGGCAGCCTCCTGTGGCCGCCCATCCCTAGACCCTCCAGCCTCAGCTGGAGAACTTGGAAATGTCTGTACCCCTGGGTTACTGTAATTGAACCAGAACCTTTCTGGGGAGGAAGGAGTGCTTCACAATCGTTTTCTAACTCTTGTGGCTTTCATGAGTTACATTTAACTTCTTTTGTTCTTTTTTTTGTTTTTGTATTTGGTTTTTTTTTTTGTTTGTTTTTGTTTTTTTGGTTTGTTTGTTTGTTTGTTTTTTTGTTTTTTTGAGACAGGGTTTCTCTGAGTAGCCTTGGCTGTCCTGGAACTCATTCTGTAGACCAGGCTGGCCTTGAACTCAGAAATCTGCCTGCCTCTGCCTCCCAAGTGCTGGGATTAAAAGTCGTGCGCTACCACTGCCCGGCTTGTTTTTTTTAAACATTCATTTTTTTTTTTTTAAATGTGTATGTATGGGTCTTTTGCCTGCAAGTGTATTTATTGTGCAGCACATGCATGCAGTACCTGTGAAGGCCAGAAGAGGGCGTGGGATCCACACAACTGGAGTTCCAGACCATTGTGAGCTACCAAGTAGATGCTAGCAACTGGACCTAGAGCAGCCAGTGCTTTTGGCAGCTGAGCCGTCTCTGGAATCCTCTGCATTCATCCTTTATTGAAGACAGGTTTTAAATTTTCTGAAGGTCACAGAGCCAAGTTAATGGCAGTTCTGATTAGACTTTATGAGAAGATGAAATGAGTTCCTTTGAGAGGCAGTAAGCTCACCCCTGTCAGAGATGAGGTTCTGAGCCTGAGTTACAGAGCCCAAGATGGTCAGCCACGTGTGTCACCAGCTAAATACCACATGCTGCCAATTTTAAAATTGCAATTGAGTTGATTAATTTTGAGTCAGGGTCTCACATAGCTCAAATGGCATTGATCGATATCTGCTTGATTGAGGATGACCTCGAACTTCTGATGCTCTGGCCTCCACCTTCAGTGTGCTGGGAATATAGGTGTGTTTATCCAGTGCTGGGACGGAACCCAGGGCTCGTTACACGCTGTGGAAATACCTGTCAGTCTGTCTACCTCTCCAGACTCACTTTCCTCTGAGGGTTTGGGGTCATAGCTGTGCTCATCCTCCCCTATTGCACAGCAGCATCTGTGTTAAGCCTGGCAGAGCTGTATGGCTGAGGCTGGGCTTGTTTCTTTTTCCAGAAACATTGGCCTTCGACCCTTCATACAGCACTGAATTGAAATCACTTCCCTATACTTGCCTGCAGAAATGAGTCACAGGCACATGGCATTTAACCTCAAAATATGTTCTGAGCATTGGCGTGTTCAGGCTGCTCCAGTGCTGGATGGGCATCAGTACGTGTGCTGAAAGAAACGGAGAGAGAGGCCTGTGATGTCACAGGCAATAAGGGCTCATGGGGCCACTGCCACACATATGGCCCATTGTTGGGTGATACTATCTGTGACACATTACTAGTTTGTCATCTAGAAGCAAACAAGTCTCTGCCCAGAATTAAAATTTTTTTTTTCTCATGTGTGTGTGTTTGCACACGTGTAGAGGTCAGGTGACCCCTTGTGGACAGTAGAAGTCAGTTCCCTCTGTTCACGAAGTGAATCCAAGAGATAGAGCCCAGGCTGCCAGGCTTTGTGCAGGCACCACTACTCATTGCAGCAAGCATCTTGGTGGCTCCTTCTGCTTTTGGTGGCCTCAAACCTGCTAGGAAGTGCTGTCCCACCGAGCTACCCGCAGCCTACTGTTCCCACTGCGTGTTTGCTAAGGGATTAGTTTTTTGTCACTCTGAGGTTTTTTTGTTTATGTGGCTTGCAAGTAGGTCTGTGTACAGAGTGGATGCAGCACCCATCCATGGAGGCCAGAAGAGGGCACCAGATCCCCTGGAACCAACATTAGAGACAGTTGTGAGCTGCCATGTGGGTGCCGGGAGTTGAACTCAGGTCCTCTGAAAAAGCAGTGCTCTTAACCACTGAGCCACCTCTCCAGACACACTCTGTGATGCCTTTTCACAGGGATCACTTTGATGCCAGGGATCTAAGATGGCTTATATTTTTAAAAATTAATACTATAAAGGTGGGGCTAGTAAGATGCCTTAGTATTAAGGGCACTTGCCATCAAGCTTGACCTGAGTTCCGTCTCTGGAACCTACATAGACGAAAGAAAGCATTGACTCCATAAGTATACTTTGGCATGTGTGCACACACACACACACACACACAAACACACATACTGATAAATACAAAAGCAGCAAAGACAACTCACACAAAAACACTGTAAAGCTGCTTTGAAGTGTGGCAGTGGTAGAGCACCCGCCCAGGATTGTGAAAGGCCAGGGAATCAGTCCCCAGCAGCACAAAATCACGCAGTCACAATAAAACAGTCCGGCCCCCCGTGGAGGCGGGTGAGAGATGAGCTTTGTGTGGGGCTCTGAAGTTCTCGCCTTGCAGGAGGAAGAGCCCTGTGAGAGCAGCAGCGAGGACGAGCCCGGGACCCAGGATTATCAGAGCCTGAATTCTGTGGTTGATGTCGAGGACCTGGGCAACATTATGAACTCTGTGAAGAGGGAAAAGGTACTGTTCCTTTGGGGGATGCTGCAGGTGGATCCTATGGTCCGCTCAGTGCCTAGATTCCAGCGCAGCACCCTCCTGGCTGGCAGGGAAGGGGGTTTAGTTTCTCTGTCTTCCACCTGGAAGGGTTCTGTTTCTGTTGCTGTTTGTCTTTCTTGTTTTGCTGTATTTACATGAACTTTGAACATTCAAAATTACATTTGTTTCACGTGTGTATGCACTTTGTGTGTTGTATGTGTATAGGGGCACACATACAACATGTTGTATAGGGTACAGCCAGAGGACATCTTTGAATGGGCTCTCTCCTTCCACCCTGTGGGTCCCCACAATTGGACTCAAGTTATCAGGCCTGTGGCAATCGAATTTATCTGCTGAGCCATCTCTCTGGCCCTTCCGTGGACTTTGCTAAATTCTTTTTCTTCAGTTCTGTGGAAACAGGCTGTGGGGAGGATGGGTGCTGTCCATCTTAATGTGGAGGCTGAGGAGAGGACACTGGTTCAGAGAGGGCATTCAGGGCTGTGGAGGATTCTTTATCATTCATATTTCAAATGGAAGCCCAGCAGTGGTGGTGTAAACAACTCTAATCTCAGAACTGGGGAGGCAGAGGCAGGAGGATCTCTGTGAGTTCGAGGCCAGCCTGGTCTACAGAGCTAGCTCCAGGACAGCTGGGGCTACACAGAAAAACCTTGTCTCAAACAAATAAACAACAACAACAAAACAAAAACATGAGTTCTTTTATATTTTTTTTCCAAATCAGTCAAACTAAAATGCAGTGAAAGTAATTTTTATCTTTTGACTGAAAATGTAATTTTCTTTATGTAAACAGTCTTTAAATGGAAAATTAAAATGAAATAGCAGATTTAGATAGAATTCTGGAATTTACACCTTGTTAAACCTTCCTTAAATAGTGAGGTTAGGAGAACATATTCTTTGCTTTTTGTCTGGTGGCCAGTAGAGGTCGCTAGAGAACACAGTAATGAAATCCATAACCATTCTTTGCTATTTATTAGTTTTGGAAGTGGAATGATGTTGGACCTAGAAGTTGCCAGCTTACAGTATTTTAAAATTTCCCATAAAAGCTACTAGATGGTCTGTGTGTATTTTTCATCTTCAGAAAGACCTGGAAATAAGTGAGCAGTGTTTTTTCTTTATTTATTTTATATATGTATGTATATGTTTGCGTATATATAGGTGCACACATGTATTTAATTTATTGTGTTGCTCTGTGTTAACCCAGGGGCCATTGTGTATGCTGGGCTCTGTATTGTGTTGCTGTGTGTTAACCCAGGAGCCATTGTGTATGCTGGGCTCTGCGGTGCCGTTGAGTTAGCCTGAATCCCTTCCCTCTTTTTGTCTTTTCTTGTTGTTTGTTGTTGCTGTTTCTTTGAGAGTCAAATGTAGCCCAGGCTATCCTTAAACTTGATGTGTAGCCACTAATGAGAACACATGATTACACATGCCACCACTGCCCAACCTGGAATGGTAGTTTATTTAATCTTTGCACTCTGCCCCCTTTTCAGGTGAAGAAGCTGAAATTCAGAGAGAGTCAGTAATTTACCAAAGTTAGGCAGTTTGTCTGTGTTTGATTGCTAAAAATGTTTGATCTTGGGGCAGGCAAGATGGTTCAGTGGGTAAAGGTGCTTGCCACCAAGCCTGATCGCCTGAGTTTGGTCGCTGGGATGCATACAGAGGAGAAAAGAACCAACTCCCAAGTGTCTTCTGAGTGCCACACACACATTCTCTAAGTAAATAAAGTAGAATAAAAATTAAATCCTTTTTAAACAGATGAACTACCGACTTAGGTTGTGTTTTTATGGTTGTTTTTTTTGTTGTTGTTGTTTATTTGTTGACCCTGGTGGTATGTCTTTTGGTCATTGTCTCTCTGTAAGTGAGATCACCCTATGGGATGCTGGGTCTCACCTTGGCTCCATTTTTTGTTTTTGTTTTTGTTTTTTGTTTTTTGTTTTTTTGTTTTTTTCGAGACAGGATTTCTCTGTGTATCCCTGGCTGTCCTGGAACTCACTCTGTAGACCAGGCTGGCCTCGAACTCAGAAATCCGCCTGCCTCTGCCTCCCAAGTGCTGGGATCAAAGGGGTGCGCCACCACCGCCCAGCTCACCTTGGCTCCTTGACCTCCTCACTGTTGTTAGGGATTCTTGATTGTTGTCAGATCTGGATTTTATTTTCTCAATTGAACACAGAAAGAAAAGGCTCACCAGGAGGGGAAAGCTGCCCTGCAGAGGAACGCTGAGAAGAGCGAGGACAGCCAAGGAAGAGCTATGATAACGCCTGCCCTGCGGGAGGCCCTGACTAAACAAGGTGACCATCTGCCCAGACTGGGACATTCCTGCTCTCCTGTGTGCTCGGCTTGATGCCCAGGATGGGAAACATAGGACAGGCTTGTCACAGGACACAAAGAAGTCTCGTGTGGTCAGTGTTGGGTCACAGCGTGTGTCAGAACTTGGGCACTGGGACCTGAGAAGAACAATTTGGGAGGAACCATTTTTCTAGCTCAGTTTCAGACGCTTAGTCTGTGTGGTCTGGGGCCATGTGGCCCTCGTTCTGAGTCTATAATGAGATAGAGCCACGGGGCAGCAGAACTGCCTGGGAGAGACCTTGATGTAGGAAGAAGATGGAAGTTGGAGACAGGAAGCAGCCACACCCTTAGGCACTCTTCCCATGACAAGCTTTCTCCAACCAGCCCGCCTTCCACAGTGGCACTGCCGTATATAAACTGCTCACTTCTTGACTCCATCAGAGGAACATTTATTTCCTCAGAGTCCCCCATTTCTGACCTCTCTGGACAGACCTAGGTGTTGTCCATCCAGTGGAGCTGAGCTGCCAGAGCCACTCCTACCCACCCCATTGCCTTCTCTCCTCGCCTCTTTCTCAGGCTTTCTTTTGGGTCTTGTGTATTCCAGGATGGTTTCAAACTCACTATCAAATTAAGGATGATCTTGAACTTCTGATCCTCCTGCCTCTACCTTCCAAGTGCTGAGATTATAGACATGTCCCATCATATCTAGTTTTCATGGTGCTGGGTTCAAACCCAGGGTCTTCTTGGTTTTCCTGCATGTATGTTTGGATACCACCCCCGGAGGCCAGAAGGCTTCAGATCCTCTGGAACTGGATGATTGGGACCCACAGTATGGGTGCCGGGAGTTGAACATAGGTCCTCTGAAGAGTAGCCAGTGTTCTAAACCCATATGAGTCATCTCTCCAACCCGTTACTTGAGTTTTATTACATTTCTCTAGTTTTATTATTTCTTCAGTTATTTTATTATGTCCTCTCCTTGTTCCTTGGAGACTGTGCTACATGTCTTCCCAGCTGCTTGCATTTGACCAAAGCTCACTGATGTTTCTATTTGTTAAATTCTTTGTTTCTTGTCTCACTTTTCAGTTTAGCTTCTGTCATTGTATCTTCAGATTTGGCATTAAAAAAAAAAAAAAGATTTATTTATTTATGTATATGGATGTTTTGTCTGATGTACATTTTTACACCAGAAGAAGGTACTGAATCCCATGGGACTACAGTTACAGACCGTAGTGAGCTCCCATGTGGGTACTGGGAATTGAACTCAGCATTTCTGAAAGAACAGCCAGTTTCTCTTAACTGCTGAGCCTTCTCTCCAGACCACCAGATTTGACAGTATTTTTGTTTTTTTGTTTTTTCAAGACAGGGTTTCTCTGTGTAGCCCTGGCTGTCCTGGAACTCACTCTGTAGGCCAGGCTGTCATGGAACTCAGAAATCCGCCTGCCTCTGCCTCCCAAACGCTGGGATCATAGGCATGCACCACTACCATCTGGCTTAGACTTGGCAATCTTTTTATGTCCAGTGTCTTAGTTACTTTTCTGTTGCTGTGAATAGACAGCGTGATCAAGGGAACTTATAAAAGAAAGAGTTGATTTATTTGGCTTACAGTTTCAGAGTGGAGTCCATGACTATCATGGTGGGAGGCAGCAGCAGGCAGTTGTGGCACAGGCAGGCGTGACACAGGAGCAGGACCTGAGAGCTTACACCCTTATCCACAAGTAGGAGGCAGAGATAGCTAAATGGGAATGGTGTGAACTTTTGAGACCTCCAGGCCCCACCCCCGGTGACACACCACCTCCAACAAGGCCACACCTCCAAATCCTTCCCAAACAGTTCCATTAACTGGGACCAAGCATTTGAATACATGAGCCTATGGGGGCCATTCTCATTCACACCAGCACATTCCTTTCCCTGGGCTTCATTCCCCCAGAGGCTCGAGGCCATGTCACAATGCAAAATGCATAAGCCCAACTTCAGACGTCCCCATTGCCTTTCACGTCTGCACTTCAGTTCTCTCTGTCCACCATATGGGTTTCAGGGATTGAACTCAGGCTTGTCAGCACATGCCTTTACCTCCTGAGCCCTCTTGCTGGCCTACCTTGAAGAGCTCTTTGAGTCAGAGTACCACAGAGATAACTGTACCACTGCGTTTACTGTAGCCCTGTAGCCAAAGGGTACAACTGCCAACTAGTCAGACTCGGTGTCAGCAGATGAATGGATGAAGAAAATATCCATACACCTTTGTTGGACATAAAGAATAAAATTACTTTTGTAGGAAAGTTGATACTGGAGATGATTATAGTAAGCCTGGCTCAGAAGGACAAATGACATTTCTCTTTCATCTATGGACTCTATATTGTATATGATATACAGCATCATTTGTGTGAGCCTTTTGGGGACATTTCTCATTCAGACTGCCACATGCACTGTAGTTGTTGAATGCAGTGTGTTTCTGGGCAAGGTCTTTGTCAGCCTTAATTATCACCTTGACCCAGCTGTCACCTAAGAAGGAAGTCTTAATTATACAATTGCCTAGGTCAGGTTGGCCTGTTGGCATATCTGCGGGGAATTGTCTTGATTATTAATTGCTGTAGGAGGGAGCGGCCCACTGTGGGCGGCATCATTCCTTGAGTGATGGTCCTAGACTGTGTACACAAGTTAAGGGAGCAGTAGCCTGTAAGTGAACCATCAAGCAGTTTCCCCCGTGCTTACCTCCCTCCCTCGACTTCCCTCAGTGATGGACTGTGACCTGAAAGTGTGAGACAGAAAACCCTGTGTTCCTGTAAGTTGCTTTTGGGCTGTTTCAACAGAGTGAGAGGAAGGAGACCAGGTTTGTCTGGGACACTGCTCAGACCTTGAGATTCACTACTGAGACTGGCTTGAGACTGTTTAGCTCCTGGAAGCCAAAAACCTCCCCACATGACAATGGCTTAGTTCATTGTTTGACTCTCTGTCATTAAATACATATGTGTTTTATTGATTTATCTTTTTGTGAGTTAGGCTTTTACTATGTAGCCCTGGGTAGAAACTCACTGTGTAGACTAGGCTAGCCTCAAGATCTGCCTCCTGAGTGCTGGGATTAAAGGTGTGCACCACCACACCCAGTATGGTTTTGTTGTTTGTCTTTTTGTTTTTTGTTTTATCGAGACAGGATCTCGCATAACCCAGCTTCAAACTTCAGAATGTCCTTGACCTCTAGGTGTTCCTGCCTCCATCTGCTGGGTGCTGAGGCTGTAAGTCTTGCCTCAGTATGGTTATCAGTTTTCATGGCCATTAGGTTGCTGGCTCACAACCTACAGCCTCAGCACTCTTGGAGGCTGAGGAAGGAAGACTGGGGTTATTCAGTGAGACCTAGCTACAAACCAAAACACAAAAGCTTTCTTAGTAAGTTAAACCTTCAGGGTTTTTAGCAACAGGGTCGTTGAATGCCATAACTTAGTAAAGAAAAGTGGTCTTACTCAGTTTTGATGACACCTTGTGCTGTGAGACTTTGGGTTCATTTTTCTTTCTGTTGTCTGCTTCTCCATGTAGGGTACCAGTTGATTGGCAGCCACTCTGGTGTGAAGCTTTGCAGGTGGACAAAGGTATTTATTGGCTTTATTCAAATATTTCTATTTTCTGCAACTCATTTATTTTATATGTGTGTGCACAGGTGGAGGTCAGTGCTTAGCCTATAGGATGTGGTTCTCTCCTTCACCCTTGTGAGCTCTGGGGACCAAACTCAGGTCTTCAAGCTTGACAGCAGAGCCTTTCCCCTCTGAGCCACTTTGATGGCTCCTTTACGGTTCTCAGCAGTGTTGTGGAATAATTTACATTCAATACGTGGCTCACTTTAGTGTGTTGATAGCCATCATCCCAGTCTGACTTCAGGATCTCTCTCTGGAAGAAAGGCCAGCAGTCGCATTCTTGAGTCTCCCCCAGCTCTCATGAGCCATTGATCTGCCTTTCGTCTCCACATTAACAGGCTCATTCGACATTTCAGAAGACTGTAGTGGTAGGCCTGGCTCATTGTGCCTGCTTTCTGTCACTGCTCTGATGTTTCTGTGGCACAGCTGTTGGGCACCATGAATCTGCATTTGATTCTTCACCATGGCTGATGGCATTGCATGTCACACCTTGTCTATTCATTGAGACATTGATTAATGGACACTGGGCTGGCCTTGAACTCATTTGTAGCTGAGGATGACCTTGAGCTCCTGATTCGCCTTCCAATACTTCCCAAATGCTGGGATTACATATGCAGTACCATGCCCTGTTTGTGTGGTCCTGGACTTAAACCCAGGGCCTCGTTCCTGCTGGATGATCACTGTACCTCTGAGCTACAGCCCAAGAAACTATAATCCTGAGTCGTTCCTCTTCCTTCTTCCTAAGGCACAAATATTCCAAGAGACTTTTGCTCTGATACTTTCTGTTACTCCGTCTACTTTTGGTGGCAGTGCGCTCAGCCCTGCACATTAGTTAATGGCTTCCACATGTCACATTCCCCATGGTTCTCTTTTCCAGTCCAGTGACTTTCAGTGACGTCCAACTCGGTGCCTTCTGAGCACAGCCAGTAATAAGCAGTGTCTTTTTTACCATCACTAAATTCAATTTTTAGATAATAAATCACAGGCATAATTTTGAAAATTGGTGTTTCATTCAATCTGTAATGAAATGAAAGAGGAAGCACTTTATGTTAAATGTGTATTTCCATGCAAAATCCTGTGAGGCTTCAGTGGTAGACGCCTCGGTGAGGGGCCAGCTGCCGGGTCTAGATCTGCTGGCCCACTTCTTTTGTGGCCTACTCCTCTTATTCTTCCTCCTCCTGTTCCTCCTCTTTCTCTTACACATTCTCTTCTTCCTCATCTTTTTTTTTCTCTTCCTCTTTCTCTTCTTCTCTTAGCTTCTCCTCCTGCTGCTCCTCTCTCCTTCTTCTGTGTGGAGCTAAGCACAAGACAGAGTCTCACCGGGCTAGACAAGCATTTGATCACTGAGCCACGCCTGCAGCCCTCCCACTTTAAGTGGATACGTCACGTTTGAGAAAGATTAGAAGTGGCTTTGCACAGGAAACAGTGAGATGCCAGGCTTATTTGTATATGGTAAGACTTAGATGGAAGCAGCCCTTAGCGAAGGAGGGCTAAGAAGCCCAGGGCTTCATTCAAGTGAAGAGAGTGAGCAAGGAGGCTGCACACAGCTCCACAGACTCAGACCTCATTCATAACTCAGAATGGGGGTGGAGTCCTGAGAAGTCACTTGCTGGGGGGTTGCCATGGAATGACACAGGAAATAGGCCTTATGTCTTGAAATGCCACGACTCATTAAGGCCCATGCTTTGTTTCTAATTGATTTACTTTAATTTTAATGTAAAGTGTGTGTTTGTGTTTATCTGTGTGTACATGAGTGTAGTGCCTTCAGTGACTAGAAGATGTCGAGTCCTTAGGCTGGAGTTACAGGTGGTTGGGAGCTATCTGATGTAGGTGCTGGGAACTGAACTTGAGACTTTTGCAGGAGCGCCATGTGCTCATCATCTCTCCAGCCCTGTTTCTAATTTGTAATAAGACTTGGAGGTGGCCCCCTTTAAGCCATTCCCACTGCACTAGGCCATGTGTTGAAACAGGAATACTAGGAAGGACTAGGCCAACGTGGATGGCAGACACAGCTTCAGAGCAAGTGATGGGCAACCCTAAAATGACTCAAACACATGGTTATTACAGCTAGGTGTTTATTCATTCACTTACTTTACTCATGGGATTATTAGCAATGTGAGGTTGGCAGTAATTTTAAAACAATTCTATTAATAAGAATTCTATAGGCAATTATTTTCTTTATCTTTCTTGACTGTTTTGGATATAAAGTCTTACTGTATAGCCCAGGCTGGCCTTGAATTTCTAGTCCCTTTGAGTCCTGGGATTACAGATATACACCACCATACTTGGCCACCTCAATGTCCAGGTAAGAGCTGTCTTGCCCGAAGCTACCCTGTGACTCTGAAGGTGATAGTGTCTTGCTCAGCAGTCTGAGTTTGTGCCAGAGTCGCATACTTTCCATGTCCTGTCACCAGTGGCTTCTCGGTCTCCTCTCTGTGCTCTCCAGTCAGCAGTTATACAGCTTTGCCTTTTCACTTGCCCAGGACAACAACTGGCAGCCACCACCCTCTCTTTTTATTATTGCCATCTATATTTATAAATATTCCCAAGGGCTGGCAAGCTGGCTTAGTGTATAAGGGTGCTTGCCACCAGGTTTGACCATTTGGGTTCAGTAGCTATGACCCACAGGGTGGAAGGAGAGAACCAAGACTCACAAGTAGTCCTCCTGTTTACAGACGATGATGATGGTTTTCCAGTAAAACATTTTGTCACTTAGTCCAGCAGGGAAGCACAGACATGTCTATAGGACTGTGGGTGTGGCTCAGTTAGTAGAGTACTTACTTGGCTTGCATGCCGGAAGCCTTGGCTTCTCTATCTCCTGTACTGGGTCAACTGGTGGGATCGTGTACACTCGCAATCCCAGTACTCCTCAGAAGTGTTCAAGATCATCCTTGGCTACACAGAGTGTGAACCCATCCTGTTATATGTAAGACCTTGTCTCAGACAGACAGAGCTGCCATGTAGACTTCCTGAAAACAGGGTAGGCCAGGAAGCATGTGAAGCCCCAAGCAGCTGCAGCGGTTGTCACAGACCTGAGTGAGGTTGTCTTAAGATGAGTGACCTCTGTAATTCAGTGTCACATTAAGTCAGAGTTTGAGGCCCTATGCTAGGTGGCAGGTCTCTGCTGGGTGGGGACTGGGTCGTGGATTGCTGGTCATTTGGAGAATGTGAGTTATCTGTGTGGTGGGGAAATCAGTCACAGTGACAGACCATAGAGCTGAGACTGTTGAGAGCCCTGAGCCAAAGCAGCGCTCTGGTTGTAGAGAGGGGTGGAGACGAGCTTGATGAGAGAAGCAAATGATCTGCCATCTTCTTCTGAACTTCCACGTCAAGGGTTATTAGGCTGAGAGATTAGGAGCCTGGCTGGCATCTCCAAACATGCTGGTAGGGCTTGGGCATCATCTTCTGGGTGGTTTGGGGTTCTTTAGCCAGGAGGCGTGGCTCTGAGGTGTGCTGTGGAAGGAGGTGGTGAGAGGGGGGCAGCTGTCGGGCATGGGGAGCATCACAGAAGCCCGAAGTCTCAAGTCCTCCACCCAAAAGGAGATGGTGACGGAGACCCGTGCTAGCTGCCTCAACCTCACAGAAAGGCATGCCTCCTTAGGCTCTACTCTCTCCTAGCTTGAAGGGGAGCCCCTCCAACTGAGTTAGGCAGGCCCAGTTCTCCTGACAAAGGACACTGGCATTCCCACTAACAACAAATAGGGCATGCTCTCTTCCGTCTAGCTGGGCCTGGAATTCTTTCTCTGTCTGCAGATACCAGTCAACCACTTTCTGTGAGAAGAGACCATTCCCCCACAAGAACTTGGCCTGAGAAATGCTCTCCTTCCTTGCTGGCCTGACATTTTCTTTCCCAATTATACCATAGCAGTACCATGGTAACTAGGTGGCTCTTGTAGTTAGGGCAGTCTCTTTGTCCCTGTGAGGACAGGAGTTTGCTTTCTGCAGAGTATACAGGCCAGAGGGAGCCTTGCTATAGAAGCAGTCCAGGCCAAGAAGTCCACTGGCTTGACACCGTTGTCTTCCAGTGAACCAGCAAAGACCAGGGGCCATTCAAGGTAAGGCAATCTGTAAAGGCTGGGGCAGTTCAGTTGCTGCAGAAAGCCCGGCACAGGACCCTTCTCCCAGCTCAGCAAAGTAAAGTGAGAGAGAGAGAGAGGAAAGGTGTAGCTCAGTGGTTCTCAACCTTCCTAAGGCTGCAGCCTCTACTGCATCTCCCCATGTTGTAATGACCCCCAAACATAACGTTTGGTTTTTGTTGCTGCTTTGTAACTGTCATTTTGCTGCTGTTATGAACTGTAATGTAAACGTCTGATGTACAGGACAGCTCATAGGTGGCCCTGTGGGGTTATGGCCCACAGGTTGAGAGCTACTGGTCTAGACTCTCCTCGCTGACAGAATGCCCGGGACACTGCAGAAAAATCACCTGTCACAGCAAGGACTTGAGAAAGTCATAACTCAGAGAGTAGAAGACAGTCAGCTGCTGTCAACAGGATCAAAGCCGGCGAATACTCTGAGCAGCTGTAGCAGTCAGTCAGTCGTCAGTGATCTTCACACAAACGAAGGAATTAAATAGTCCAGGCAAGAGCAAGGCTAAAAACACAGCCGAGAAGCCCAATACCCCAGAAAAGCAGAATAACAGGTAAAACGGCTTCCCCGGGGCTCAGCCGTCGGCCAGGGTGGCAGCCTCTGTACTCTGACCCCAGCAGATCGATGGCACAGATTGTACCCAGGACCAGTCAATAGGATTTACCCAGTCTGAACCACAGAAATCAAAAGTAGATTAGAAACAAAACAAACAGAACTCGAAGTGGGGCCTCAGGGCCCCGTGGACTAATGTGATGCTCGGTCAGCGTCTCTGCCTTTGACGCGTCAGGACGCACATGGGGAGGAGTGGAACCGAGGCAGCATGGTCACTCACATACTGCTGACAGCGGGGACGCACCCTGGGAAAAGCACAGGCAGAACTTGGTTATCGGTGTGTGGAGGTTGGGACAATTTGGAGGTGTTGGTTCACCTTCTACCTTGTGGGTCCCGGGGGTCACACTCAGGTCAGCCAGTGCTTTTACCTACTGAGTCCTCCTCTGCCCCATAATGTATCTTAGGAATGATGTCTTTGGGCTGAGGAGATGGCTCAGGGTGAAGGACTTGCCACAGAAGCCTAGTGGCCTGAGTTCAGTCTCTGGGACCCACATAAAGGCGGCAGAAAGAGTCAACTCCACAACGTTGTTTTCAGAGCTTCACATGCTGTAGCCTGCCTGAGCCTGCACACACCTCATACACAGTAATAAACAAGAAAACTAAAGCAGGCAAACAAACAGTGCCTAGCTGTTGAGTTTCTGTTACTCTGCTCAAGTGATGGCGTGTTTCCTGCTTGTCACAGGCGATGCTGCGGGGGAGAGGAGGTTGCTACAAACACACATTCTACGGCATCGAGAGCCATCGCTGCATGGAGGCCACCCCAAGCTTGGCGTGTGCGAATAAATGTGTCTTCTGCTGGCGGTAAGTGGGGATGTCCGGTGAGGTGACCAGATACCCAGCACTGCCCGTGGAGTGTGGGACTTGTGTGCTGTTGGGGACCAAGCTCAAGCAAAGTGTCAAGAAGAATGTCAGCCTACATAGCCCTGTCATGAGTGTGCTAATAGAGTTAGTGTCTTAGGGTTCTACTGCTGTGAACAGACCATGACCAAGGCAGCGCTTATAAAGGACATCATTTAATTAGGGCTGGCTTACAGGTTCAGAGGTTCAGTCCATTATCATCATGGCAGGAGCATGGCAGGCAGATAGAGAAGGGGCTGAGAGAGTTACAGTTTGATCAGAAGGCAGCTAGGAGGGGACTGTCCCTCATAGGCTCTTCTCTTTCATCCTAGGTGGATCTTGAGAACTAGGAACCCTCAAAGCCCACCCCCACTGACACACTTCCTCCAACAAGGCCACATCTCCTAATAGTGTCGCTCCCTGTGGGCCAAGCATTCAAACACATGAGTCTGTGGGGGCCAAACCTATTTAAGTCCACAAACAGTGGTTAAAATTGTAGCTAGGGGCTGGAGAGTAACTCGGTGGTTAAGTGCACTTGCTGCTCTTAGGACTGAGTTTAGCCCCTAACTCTCATCAGACAGTTCACAACTGCCTGAAACTCCAGCTTTCTGGGGATCTGATGCCCTCTTCTGGCCTCTGGGGTCAGCTATACATACATTTACATAACCACATATAAACACAGGGGAAAAAAATCAGAGTTGGAAGCAATGAGGCCTGTGTGTGTTACATATTCTGAGGAACACTGAAGGGAAAAGGCATAGCCAAAGAGTAAGAAGCGCAGAAGTGCTGTGGATGCGGCTTAGTCGGTAGAGGCTTGCCTTCACGCTAGCCCTTAGTCGGTAGAGGGCTTGCCCTCACTCGTGAAGCCTGGGTTCCATTCCCAACACCGCCTAAACCACATACAGTGGTCTGCTCCATAATCCAGCACTGGGGATATGGGGCTAGAGGATTTGAAGCTAAAGGCTATCCTCGACTACATGGGGAATTTGAGAGCAGCCTGGGCTATAAGGGAGTCTGTCTCAGAACAAAAGACTGGAGTGTAGAGAGAGGCCACGCCCACTGTTGTTGAGAATCTTGGTACTTGGCATAGGTTCTGGTTTCTAAATCTTGAGTGCTTCTGATCTTCTGTGGTTTAGGAAGCGTCAACTCACAGTGGAGATGTGGTGGCCAGAGGTCACTGACGTGTGTGCCTTTATTCAGTTTACATGACTAAAAGCAGGAAGGAGGAGCTGGAGAGGAGGCTCAGCAGTTAGAAGCATTATTCCTTGTCAGAGGACCAGGGAGCCGATGCCTCTTCCGAGCTCCTTGAGTACCTGGACACGGGTGCACATATACCCACAGACATGGACATAAATAAATAATACAGTATTTTTTAAAAATCAGGTTCATTTGTTTGGTCAGCTTATACCTGGAGTTGACTCTGAGGCAAGAGCGGGCAGACTGCTGAGGGACCTCTCCACCTGTCTCTGCCATGTGCCATGACCGAGTAGGGAGAATCCTCTGAGCAGAGGAGCTTTGTCGGGACAGCAGCTCTAACCTTATGTTGGATGAGCTAGTCACAGTAGACTCTGGGATGTCATAACAGAAGGCCTTAGCGCCCTGTGTTTACAGGCACCATACGAATCCTGTGGGCACTGAGTGGCGGTGGAAGATGGACCAGCCTGAATTGATCTTGAAGGAAGCCATTGAGAATCATCAGAACATGATTAAACAGTTCAAAGGTATTTGCCTGCTTGTTTATTTTATTTTCCTTGCTACGAGACAAGGTATTCATATCTGAAGCTGGTCTTGAACTTGCCTTGTACTGGAGGATGATGGCCTTGGACTTCTGGTCTTCCTGCCTCTGTCTCTCGAGTACTGGCATTTACGGGTGTTTATCACTGTGACACCCGGTCTTATCTGGGGCAGGGATGGAAGCCAGGACCAACCTTCTGGGTGGAAAACAGGTAAAACACGTCTCCCTTGGAAGAGACAGTTGTGTGTTTCACATTCCTGGTATCTCCAGTGCTTATCTGTGGGCACAGGGACCTCCATGCCTCCTGCACTACTGTGAATCTCCCTGCGTGGAAGCAAAACTGTAGCCCTTTTAGCTTTTATATTTCCATTAGATGGAAGAATGAACAATTCCAGCCAAAGCTTATTAGCACCTAGCGTGAGGTGCACTGTCTGTTTCTCCTGGAGATGTGTCTTGTTGTCTTGTCGACGGTCCTAAATGCCTTTACTATTGCTTCTTGGAGAGCATGAGATGTCTTGGTGAATGGACCTGATGCTTTAGTCTGTAGCGAGATGGGCTCAGTTGTTTAGAGTGTTCTGTCCCCAGCCCCCACTTCAGGTGGCTTACAACCTCATCACCACAGCTTGGTGATCTGGCGCCCTCTTCTGGCCTCCGCAGGCACTAACTACACTCATGTGCACATACCCCTTCTCTCCCAGACACATACTCAGAATTAAAGATGAGGTAATGTAGATGTGGGGGCTCAAACCTTTAATCCCAGCACCCAGGAGGCAGAGGCAGGTGGCTCTCTGAATTTAAAGGCCAAGCTGATCTACATAGGGAGTCCTTGCCTAAAAAACCCCAAAAGGTAAATGTACTGGTTAGTGAGGTGGGGTTGCCTCATTTCATTTATGAATGAACGCCCCATGGAAAGGGCGGTGTTCTTAATAAAATGCCTTCACATGGCCCACAGTGATGCCGCAGAAACTGTCCTTCATTTTCTAGTTTTCCAGTTCAGTTCTGCCGAATACTTAGATATATTTGGCTTCACTGGGAGCTCTGGCTCCAGACTTGACTGTGAGTCAGAAGCATCTGTGGCTGCTCAGACACCGACTGCTGCTCCTTCCCAGAGAGGAAGTCTGGCGAGCTGAGGCCCGTGAATGTACAGTTCTTTCTTTTCTCGTTCTGCTTTCCTTCTTGTCCTTCTGTTTTTGTCATGAGGGTCTTACTGTGTAACTCAGGCTGGCCTTGAACTGCTCCTCCTGCTTCAGCCTCCTGAGGCCTGGGATGACAGGTGTGAGCCACCAGGGCTGGCAAATGCATGCTTTTCACAGGATTCCAGGAGTCTGCACTGTTGAACTTGGGTGTGCAGTTGATGAGAGCCTGCTGTAGACAGACGGGATGAACGTGCAACATGATGGTTTTACGTAGTGACTTACTGTGCACATTGGAATTGTTCTGTATTGTTGGAGCCCACTAAGAAGGTGGCTCTAGAATCAGGGCTGCAGGTACTCCACCCTCTTTCCAATGTCTCAGATGCAGCTTTTTCCTAAGGTCAATGATATCTGCAGTTGATTGGGCGGCATCAGAATAGATTTATTGGTTGAGTGTCTGTCTGCCCTGCCATCATTTCAGCAGGGGACTATGAATTTGAGATCCTGTTTCATAAAACTGAAAAAAGAGGTGGGTGGGAAGGGACAGAGAGAGAAAGAGAGAGAGGACTTCTATCAGTGTCATTGAGGCAGATGTAGAATGCTTTGGTATTTGTATGTTGTAACCAGAAGTGCTTAGAAATAGTTCTAGTTCTCCTCCTTTCCCTTCCCTTCCCCTCCCCACCTTCTCCTTCTCCTCCTTCATAAATTGCAAAGTACATGCATGTTCGTTCTTGAAGCCCTTTTCCTCTTAGCTGCTACACCGGGCACCTCCACCCTGGCTTGTCTTTAGAGGTGCACTTCAGTGACTGTCAGCATGAGGGTGTGGCTTGGGCAGAGAACACTTAACCTGGCATGTGTGTGAAGCCCTGGGCTCTATCCCTAGACCAGGCATGATGGTGCACCTTGTAACCCTAGCACTTGGGAAGGGGAAGGCAGTAGGATCAGGAGTTCAAGATCATTCTTAGCTACATATTAAGTTCAAGAGCAGCCTGGGCTACATGTGGCCCTGTCTCAAACAACATAAAACAAAACAAAACCTCCCCAAATCAAAACCAGTCAACCAACAACAACAAGAATGTCCTTTGTTCCCGAGAGTGCCTCCTAACTCTGCCAGGAAAGCACCATTCTTTCTATGGGGTGGCTCAGTTTTGAGGATATTCTCTGATTTCTTTTTTCCAAATGTTTGCCTCTGTGCTCTCAGTTCAGTGGGCAGTCATTGTCTCTTTGACCTAGTCATTAAGATAGCTTTCTTCTTACGACCTCTCCTTTATACACAAGCACAGTTAACTGTGTATTGATGATGAGAAGTGGGTCAGGACTTCAAAGCAACTTAGCGTCTTCTAGCACTATACTCTGCCTCCCCAACCCCTAACACCACCCTGACCGCGCGCGCGCACACACACACACACACACACACACACACACACACACACACGATCAGAACGTCAGCCTGGGGCACCAAGGGGTGACTGCATTGTTAAGAATGTCGTGGGTCTCGAAGATGTACATGAAATGGACATTTGTTGTTGTGTTTCTGTTCGTCCTTAGCGCTTGCTGTGTCAGACAGTGACACAGAGGTGTGGACACACCTGTGGCTTGTTTGCTTTCCTGTATGTGTCTGAGTGTTTTGCCAGCATAATATGTATGTGCACCATGTGCTTGCCTGGTGCCCACCAAGTCCAGAGAAGAGCGTCAGATCCCCTGGAACTGGAGTCACAGGAGTTTGAGCTGCCATGTGGGTGCTCAGAGCAAACCCAGCTTCTCTGCAAGAGCAGCAAGCATTCTGAACCTCTGAGCCGTCTCTCTAGCCCCTGGTCTCTGAACCTGGTTTAAGGTTCAGGAAAAGGGGTAGGGGATGACAAAACAGAACCCTGATGTTGAACAAGCTTGAGGCCCTGAGTTCAGCTTCCAGAACCCATATGAGAGATCAGGGCATGGGTGGCATGTGCATGCTGAGAAGACAGAGGCAGATGGATCCCCAGGGCTCCCTGCCAGCCAGCTTTGCTTCCTCGGTGACGAGGACCCTGTTTCAACAGGATGGATGGTACCTGAGGAATAAGGAGGTTGTCCTCTGGTATCTACACAAGCATATACACGCACCTGACATTGTGAAGTCTCCATCAAACATGTGTCGTGGCTGTCACTCTCAGCCGTGGACCTGTATCGTGAGAATGAAGAAGAGAATGTCTCATATTTGATTAGCCTTGACTTAAGACATGGAAATCCTTGAGCCAGGCATGGTGAGGCTCACCTATGGTCCTGGTACTCAGTAGGCTGAGGCAGAAGAATAGTAAGTTCTAGCACATCTTGGGCTATGTAGTTGGAAGCCATCTTGGATTTTACAGTGAGACCTTGCCTCAAGCCACAAAAAAGAAATAAGGATGTCGTATGTGGACAGGTGCATCATTCATCGTGTGTGTGCCGTTTGCTTTACTGAATGTTAGGCTAAATCCCGAAGTTCTGCTTTCTTTGGCGTCGTTCTGTGAGTTTCTGTAAGTTTGCTCCTTACTTTGTCTGATGACTGTCCTTGTGGTGATTCAGGAGGAGGAAGCGGCTGCCCAGGATGAGGGAAATGGCCCAGAAGTTGCTTAGCAACAGTGAAACCAGGAAAACTCGAAAGGGTTAAGATTTTGTGGATTGGATTGTGTGTGTGTGCATGTGTGGTGTGTATGCTTGCATTGTGTTTGTGCTTGTTTATATATCCATGTTGTGTGTGTGTCTGTGTGTGTGCCGATTCCTGAAGCTGTCTCTCTAGAGTCCACATGTGGGCAGTGCTTATTCGTTTGGCTGCCTGACAAACGGTTCAGCTTCTTGTCTGACTTTGAATACTGGATGTACTTTTCCATACTTACCCAGGGTTTCTCTTGGTTATTTTGTTGGGTTCATTGCTTGTTTTGTCTCTGTTGTTCCAGAGCTCCATTGCTCAGGTCATACACTCAAAACTTCTCCCTGGGACACCTTATTCTCCCTCGCACACATCTGATCAACAAAACACCGCACTGGTGATTCATTCTAGACGGCCGCAGCTGCAGCCCCTTTCACACTAGCTGCATCCCCAGTCCCTCCACAGTCACCATCTTGCTCTGTGTCACCTGCAAGCCTTCATTTTTTGTTTGTTTGTTGTTATCTGTGTGTGCGGGAGTAGGGGAACGGGGTTGCATCAAAGTCTTATGTAGCCCAAGCTGGCCCCCCACTCAGCATGTAGCTGAGGATAACCTTAAACTTGTGTTTCTTCTGCCTCTTCCTCCTGAATGCTAGGATTACAGGAATGTACCTCTATGCCTGCTAGCAGGCACTTGGCCAACTGAGCCACATCCCAGCCCCTGACTTAATTCTTGTTCATGTTGGTCTTTTCTGCTCACCATGTTAAACATTAGGGGAGAAGAAGGCTGGAGCCCTGCCCAAGGATGCCAGACTCGTAGTAGAGTCAGAAGTAGAGCCCAGTGCCTCTCCCCGCCTCCCCAAGATCTAGCCAGCATACCCTCGTCCCACGTTCAGAGTTGGAGGCTGATTTTGCAGTTCAGGGTAAACCCACCCCTCTCTTCTGCTGCTCATGGGGAATTTAAAGCTAACCAGGACTGTTAGGCAGCGTGCTAGTTGTCTTGGCAACACAGACTGAGTTGAAGGATCAAGTTTTATTTAAAACTTGGATTTGAGTTAAATCTTAGATTTCGATAATGCAAGGAAAAACTCACTCAGAAATACTGATGGGAAATGCACACGCTGAGTGCCAGTCTCACAGAAGATGTCATCTGTCATTGTTAGAATTTTCATCTGCTTCCTGGTCGTTAGATAGGGGAAGAGTGGTTTACTTGCATGTTTATATTTCCAAGTACATTTTAAGTTCTTTTTTTTTTTTTTTTTTTTCTGGGGCAATAGTGACATTTCTCTCTGTCTCTCTTTGTCTCTCTCTCTTTGTCTCTCTCTCTCTCTGTGTGTGTGTGTGTGTGTGTGTGTGTGTGTGTGAGAGAGAGAGAGAGAGAGAGAGAGAGAGAGAGAGAAAGGGAGGGAGGGAGAGAGAGGTTCAAAGCAGGATGGATGCTGGGTGTCCTGCCCTATAATTGCCCCTCCCCTCTTCTTTTAGACAGGGTCTCTCACAGTCCCTAGCAAATCCTCCTGTGACTGCTCCCATTGGTGCTTAGGGTTATAGAGGTTTGCATGGCCATACCCAGCTTCATATCCGAGTGCTGAGATCTGAACCCAGGTCCTTAATGGTTGTGAGAGCAAGAGCTTTTGCCCACCACACCATCCCTCCAGCTCCACCAGCAAGGTTCATGGCTAAAGAGATGGCTGAGAGATTAAAAGCACTAACTGTTCTTGGAGAGGTCCGGGATCTATTCCCAGCACACACAGGGCAGCTCTCTGTCCATTTACTCCAGCTCCAGGTGAGCTGGTGCCCTCTCCTGGTCTCCCTGGGCACTGCACAAATGTGTATGCAGGCAAAATACCCATACCCATAAAATAAAATCATTTTTTTAAAGAAAAGAGAATTAAGTTTGAAGGTGGGTGTGGTGGCCCACTCCTGTAATCTCAGCAGTGAGGGGGCTGAGACAGGAGGATTACTGAGAGTTTCAGGCTAGCTTGGGACACAAAGTGAGCTCCTGTTTCAAAAAATAAAAACAAGAAAGGGGTTTTCCCTCTGAAACCAAAGCATCATTCGCGGTCAAGGAAGCAGCGCTATCTGCTTGTGCCTTGTGCTGACTTTCTTTACTGCTCTCTCAGGAGTGCCAGGCCTCAAGGCAGAGCGATTTGAAGAGGGGATGGAGGTCAAACACTGTGCTCTGTCGCTCGTGGGTGAGCCGATAATGTACCCAGAGATCAACAGGCTTTTGAAGCTGCTGCACCAGCATGGGATCTCCAGCTTTCTGGTCACCAATGCACAGTTCCCTGAGGCAATCAGGTAAGGCCACAGCGTCACTGCACTCCAGGGTCAGTATTGTCTTGTAGACAGTGACCAGTGGAAGTCAGGCCTGATACTGGTCCAGAAGTCACTGTTGAGCTGAGGCTGGCCACCACCTGGGTCCTGGGGACTAAACTCAGGTCATTAGTCTAGGCTTGCCTTTCCCTGCTGAGCCATATTACTCACTCTGTACGATCATACTTCATTCAGAAATCTAAAATTAGAATGTGTCATCACGGTGTCTACACAGCTTTTGGACTTTATGACAGTGAGGGTTGGGTTTAAGGTTGTATTCCAACATATTCTCCTTTTCCATTATTCTAAGTAGTGATGGAGTCCTCAGACACAGGAGTTATGGTATAGCACTCTTTAAAAATATTTTGATTTTATGTGTATGTGTGTCTGCTTATCTACATATGTACCATGTATGCTGAGGCCGGAAGAGGGTCTTGGCAGTTATGAGCCATTTGATACAGGTTCTGGGAACCACCCCAGCTCCTCTGCCAGAGCAGCGAGTGCTCTTAGTTGCTGAGCCATCTCCCCAGTCCCTATAGAGCCTTTTTATTGACATGTTATATGCAGAGGTAGAGGAGGGGCTCAGGCTGGGAGCCTTGTGACCTGTCTTGTTACAGAGGCCAGGTCTAGGCAGAAATAGGATCCCCAGGTCCTAGGAGATGTCTTCAGGGTCCCTGTGCTGCTGCTGTCCAGCCCTATAGCGTGAGCTCTGTCATCCCTGTCATTCCTACAGACAGGCCCTCTTTCCTCTGTGTCTGCTTCTGGACTGAGATCTGGAGACTTCCTTGACCCTGTATCTCCAACACTCGACACAGTGTCACCCGCCAGAACTTGTGATTTCTGTGTGTGGTGGATGTGTATGGTAGGTCTGACCTTCGGGAATTGCTGTCCATCATCCTAAGTGGCTACACATACAGGAAAAGGTCAGGCCATCTCTGCTGTGATCAGGAAGGGCTATGACGAGCACTGGGTGTCTGAGGCCGTGCTACATACAGTAGCTTTCAGGACAGTCCTTTGTACTTCCTTTGGTTTTTGAAGCAGGGCCTCACTTTGAAGCCTAGGATGGCAGCACTGGGATTATAAAGAATTAAAATAATTAAATTGCATTTTGTGTGTTTCTTTGTATGTGTTTGCCATGTCACATCTGTGATCTCCACGAAGGACAACTTTTGAGTCAATTCTCTTCTCCCGTGGGTGTGGGGACAAAACTTAGGTCATCAGGCTTGGTAACAAGTGCTTTTACCCACTGAGTCATCTTAGAGGACCCCATAGTGTTAATAAACACTCCCAGTAGAAGTTGGATGTGGTGGTAAATATCTGTAATCCCAGCACTGAGAAGACCAAGGCAGGAGGATGGTGGGTTTGAGAAAATCTCTACATAGCAAGTTTTAGATCAACCTGGTGAGAGCTGGACTCAGAAAAACAAAAGAAAAGCAACACACACACACACACACACACACACACATCCACACACCCACCCCCACCTCTTCAGCCTATATCCTTTACCCAGGGAAAGCAGATGTGAATCCGTTCCTCCTTCTGGAGCATGGGTGTGGCTCTCTGCTCTTCACATACCATATGTGGGCGGAGTCCTGTTTCCTGTTCCTTGGAGTTTTTTCAAGTGACCAGAAGATGCAGGTGTCCCATTGGTCCAGACACTACACTGTAGTTTTTAATTTTTCTCAACCCTGATTTTAATAACGGTTCTTAAATGCTTTAACTTCCCTTCTAGCCCATTACTCACCAGAGGTAGTGGAAAAGAACAGTTATTAGGGTATAGGGGAAGTGGAGCTGTTTAGAAATGTTTTTTTGGAGCAAATCCCATCAGCTTTCAGTTTATTAGGCTCCATGTCCTAATAACCATTTGAAGATAACCAGAGAGTTTTTGTTGTGGTGCACTATGAAATCATTGTGGACTGAGGCTGTAGCTCAGTGGCAGAGGGCCATTCCTCACTGCACGTGGCCTCGGCTTCCGGTCCCAGCTCTGCCCAAAGGAAACAGAGTAGTTGCTTCGGACAGGTGGACAAAGTGGAAGGTTGTGTCAGCTCTTCCAGACTCCACATCTCATATGGCGGAGTTCCTGATATAGGCATCATTTTTACGTTTTCTTTCTTTTCCCATTCCCAGGAGCCTCACACCAGTTACTCAGCTCTATGTGAGCGTGGACGCTAGCACCAAAGACAGCCTGAAGAAGATCGACCGCCCGCTCTTCAAGGATTTCTGGCAGCGGTTCCTAGACAGTTTGAAAGCCTTATCTGCAAAGGTAAGAATTGTGACAATATCCCAAAAATAAGTCAATAAGAAATTAACAGAGCCTTGTTTATTACTTCATCTTTCTTTAAATACAGAAAGATTATATCATTTTAAAAAATCTTTTCTTTAATTTTTTACAAAAGATTTCTGTGTGGAGTGTGTTGCCTGCATGTGTACTGTGTAGTCCCACAGGGGTCAGAAGACTATGGCTGTGTGGGTAGTAGAAACTGAACCCTGGTCCTCTGCAACTAGTATTCCAGATCACTGAGGCCTCTCTTCAGAGGCCAGAGGAGGGCACGGAGCTGGAGGTGACAGGCACTTGTGAACCTCCCCGTGGGGGTGCAGGAGCAGTAGGTGCTGGTAACTGCTGAGCCCTCTCCTGGGCCACATCTTCAGGGTGTTTTGTGTTTTGAGACAGGGTTTCTCTGTGTAGCCCTGACTGTCCTGGAACACGCTCTGTAGACCAGGCTGGCCTCGAACTGCTCCTGCCTCTTGAGTGCTGGCATTAAAGGCTTGTTCCATTACTAAAGTAAATTCTGCCTTTAAAAATGTATTTTTTATTATTGAGTGAGGTGGGGCAGAGTGGAGTACATATGTCTGTGCACACACCATGTGTGAGGATAGCATTTAGGATGGGGGGCAGAGTGTGGTACATGTGTGTGCACATACCATGTGTGAGGACAGCATTTGGGGTTGGTTTTCTCCTTTCATTTTGTTGAGGAAGGATTTCTCTTATTGCTTCTGCTGTTGGGTAGTCCAGGCTAGCTCACCTCCATGTTTCTGGCAATTCTCCTGTCTCCACCTCTCGTGTTGTAGGAGTGCTGGGGTTATAGATGCCACCACCGCATTCAGCATTATCATTGGCTTCTGGGACCAAGGTCACTGTGTTACTCGTGTCAGGTGATTTTACCCATGAAGCCCTCTTACTGGCTTCCTGGGTTACTTTCTGGCTTAGAAAATCTTCAGATTTTTGAGGAGCAAGGAACATTTCTCATGTTGGTATGCCTTACCAGGTTTCTCCTGAGTGTGTTGGCTTTATGTCCTTTTTGGTGTTACCACTGGTCATGCGTTTAAAGAGAGGAACATCTCCACAAGGTTCATAGCACAGTGTGCTGGGTAGTAGCGTGCAGCATGCCCACCAGGGATGTCGGCAGATAATCGAGGTTTAAGTATAAAGCTAATTTCCAGAAATTTGAGTGTGAGCTCATATGTGAGTGTGCGTGTAAGCTTATAAGTAACTGTCAGTGTGAGCTCACACACAGGTAACTGTGTCAGCATGTAATTAATGCATAAGAACTCTTTAAAAGTCAGAACATCTGAACTGAGTGTCTTGGGCTGGGGAGCTGGCTCAGTGGTTAAAGCCTGTACTTGTTCTTCCGGATGGGAGTTGAGTTCCCGGCATCTGTGTCAAGAGGCTCACAACCACTGTAACTCTAGTTATAGATCTGATTCTCTCTCCTGGTTCCTATGGGCACCTGTGTACATGTGTGTGCATGTATACACACACACATAAACACACACACAGTCATACTTTATTTACGTACATGTAAATAAATAATAAAACAAATCCGTAAAGAAAGTGTGAATGTCTTCTTGGAAATAGTTGGCCCTGTGTACTCCTTCTCTTGTTCTCACTGTGGTCCTGGGGAACTGAATGAGACCGCAGCCATGCTCGGCAGTCCTCTGGCACTGACTTTTAGATCCCAGGCATCCATCTCTCTGTGAATTTAAGGGCAGCCAGGGAAACACAGTGAGACCCTGTCCCTACAAAACAAACAAAACAAAAACCAAAGCCTACAAACCCAAAAGCAAACGTTAGCTCGGAAAACTGCGTGGCTTGGTGGCCTGACATGCCGGGGCTTTACTCCCTTGTTAAGGGGGTGCTTGTGATATGAATGGGGTGCTGTATACTAGTTAATATTTGTGGTCATGTGAGTTTAGGTATACATGGGTGGGTAGGTCAGAGCTCAGCCTTAGGTGTCATTCCTCAGGTGCCACCCACCTTGTTTTGAGACAGTGTCTCAGAGGCCCGAGACTCTGGTTAGTTTAGGTTGTCTGGCCAGTGAGCCTGGCTCTGCCTCTGTGACACTAGGGCTACAAGCACATGTCCTCACAGCCGGCTTGTGTGTGCTCACTCTGGGATTACACTCGGGTCTTCCTGCTTGTAGAAGCATTTTGCAGACTTTAGGCATCTTTTCAACCTTCTGTCTACTATGTAAACAAGACAGTGTTTGCACATGGCCCGTAATTTACACCTAAAGGAACATTTAATAGTTGACCTTCCCTTCTCTGACCATAAAAGTGTTATAGGCTGAATATTGAGATTGGGACGAATAAAGAGAACCATAAAAAGAATAAAGAAATGATATACTTTATTTATTTATTTATTTGAGATAGTTTCTCTTTGTAGCTCTAGCTGTACTAGAATTTGTTTTGTAGATCAGGCTAGCCTCAAACTCAAAGATCTGCCTGCTTCTGCCTCCCAAGTGCTGGTATTAAGATGTGCAGCACCATGCCCTGGCTGTAATATTTTTAAAAATATTTTTGTGTGTGTGTGCGCGCGCGTGCGTGTGCACCACACATATGGGGTTGGCTGCAGAGAGCAGGAGAGGACATCAGATCTGCTGGAGCTGGAATTAAAGGCAGTTGTGATCTGCCTGATAGGGGTGCTGGGAACTGGACTCGGGTCCTCTGCTCTTAATCACTTAATCACTTAATCACTGAGCACTTGCCATCTCTAGCCCCATCCTGGTGTCAGCTTGGTAGGATTGAGAGGCTCTCAAGAGAAGAAGGAAGAATTAAAATTAAAATGCTGTGCAGCGCTGGCTGGGTCAGTGAGGGCCCTGACCAACAGAAGGACTCCTCTCGGTGATGGCATTGGTGGTTATGAGAAGCAGAAGGTGGGGCCTGTCTGGAGGAATTAGGTCACAGGATATGTGTTCTTGGGACTGTGTCTTGCTCAGCCTTTTCTGTGTTTGTATTTTCCTCTACCTCTCTGTTTCTCTCACTGTCTCTGTCTGTCTCTGTTGCCCCCCATCAGCTTTGAGATCACCGCCTCCCATTCACACCTCTCCCACCCAGGCTACTTACTGAGACTGTGTCTCATAACAAAGCAGGCTCCCTACTGAAGTCCCCAACAAAAGCTAGCCCTATTTTGTAATTGTTACTTGTCTCTAAAAGTTTGCTGAAGTTTTATGATGGTTGTTTGTGTATCACTGCAAAATAGATTCCAGAAATTTCTACATCTCAATGAGCCAGATGACTATAAATACACAGAACAGAGGGTGACTTTCAGGAAATAATACTTTTCTCTTTTGGTTTGTAAACCGTCTTTTTCTCAAAGCTAGTTGTATATTGAGGTCAGCCCTGAGAAGATTGGGGCTTGAACAGCAGCTGTAACTTGGCAACTATCTAAAAATGAGAAGTGTTTTTCAAGATCTGTCTATCCACAAGGTAATAGAGTTTTATATGTACTTCCTTTGACTTTTGGCTCACATACATATAAAGAATATTAGCATCCATATATCTTCCAAATGCCTTCTGCATCCAGGCAGCTGCCTGCAGCTCCTCTGCCTGGAGGTTCTTGGTTTTCCAGTGGAGTGGGAGTTTAATATCCAGACTTGACTTTGCATACAGATCTTTCAACCCAGTGTTTTAAATGGATGTTTGCAAGGGCAGAGTTTATGTTGATTTTCTGCAAACTGTGAGGGAAATAAATGGCGTTGCAGATATGGGTGATGGACCACCAGAGTCAGTTGAATTTGGTGTGGCCAGATTACTAGGTATCACCAAACAAGAGACATCCTGGTTGGTGCCGGCACAAAGGCTGCCTTTCTCTGCCAGGCAGTTGCTGCTGACCTTTAGATTTGATGGAAGTGTTGTTTTACTGTACAGATCTCTGCCAGAGTTATTTCATGTAGAAATTCTTCAGAAGACTTTAGTTGATATATGCAATTTTTCCAATTGATTGTCAGGGTCTCATGTAATGAAGGCAGGCCTTGGACACACTGACTTGGGTTTTGGGTGCGTATATTGCTGTAATCATTGTGTGTGTGTGTGTGTGTGTGTGTGTGTGTGTGTGTGTGTGTATCTGTGTATGTGTGTAACACTTTTTACCCAAATTGCTTTTCTTATGATAGTCATGTCCTATTAGTTCCTGCTAAAAATGGGCTGCTGCCTTCTAACATTTGTAGATTTTTTTTTCCTGTGTGCTATTTTGTTTATTTTTGTTTTTCTTGATGACGGACAGTGAACTCAGGGCCTCACGCATGCCGAGCACACATTCTGTCCCTGAGCTATTCCTCCAGCCTTGTTCGATGTCCTGTCAGAGCTGAATGAGACTGCATACCCATCCATACACAGACGCTAGTATCCCAACCACACAGACGGCCCCTTCACCCGGCAGGTACTTACTGAGTGCTTAATGCCTGGTAAGGATGATCCTAGTCCTGGACAACAGTAGACAAGGCAGCGGAGGG
Organism: Arvicanthis niloticus; assembly: GCF_011762505.2. NCBI lineage: Eukaryota > Metazoa > Chordata > Mammalia > Rodentia > Muridae > Arvicanthis > Arvicanthis niloticus. The sequence goes on from NC_133432.1 coordinate 20,684,707, forward strand.
CCCTGTTTACTGGCGGCACAGAGAGGGAGAGAGAGGATCATTTGCAGGTAGTATACTATCCAGCATGGCTTCTTGTTGACAAGACCAAAAAAAGCACCAACAAGCAAAGTTCTGAGCCCTTGCATTTCAGAAAGTCAGCTTAAAAATAATTTAAAAAAATTATTTATGTGTGTATGTCTTTGTGTGTGCGAATGTATGCCACATGAATGCGGGGGCCAGAAGAGGGTGTCGGGCTCCCTGGAGCTGGGGTGGCAGGCAGTTGAGAGCTGCCCTGTGTATGTGTTGGGAACCAAACTCTGGTTCTCTGGGAAAGCAGCAAGAGCTCGTAATCATGGAGGCTAACAGAACTGAAGTTACGGTTATAGATATTTGTAAAATAGTGAGAATAAGCAGCCTGCATCACTAGCCAGATCCAGAACTAAGTGGGCTGTGCCATCGGCATTCATATTATCCACACAGGCAAGATGTGTGAGATGATGCTTGTATGTAGGTGAGCCAGGGGCTTGTGTGCAGTCTCCAGTTCCTTCTTTTCTCGCTTGGCATTGCTGAATCCAGCACCTTTTAAAGATTGATTGTTTTTAATTATCTGTCTGTCTGTATGTTGGTATGTGTGTGTGACTGCAGTGTCTGCAGAGGTCAGAAAAGGGCGTCAGAGCCCCTGGAACTGGAGTTATAGGTGGTGGTGAGCTGTCTCACACAGGTGCTGGGAGCTGAACTTGGGTTACCTGCAAAAGTGACTACACTTATAACTGGCAAGCCATCTTTCCAGTCTCTGGGTGATTTATATAACTCTTCCATTGGTATCTTGTTGGCCAGACTCCATTCCTTAGCCACACTCTGCTTGAGGGCACCAGGAAAATGTGCCCTTTTAGCAGGGTGGCTTGTTGTGGACAGCCTGTAGCTCGAGCAGACGGAGGCGTGGAGGCTGAAGGTGGTTTGCTGTCTGCCACCAGGGAATTAGTAAGCAACAGGGCTGGGAGCAAAGAGCTAGGGAGCCGAGGAAGAGCTGACAGAGGGCGGACAGTGGCTGGTGGTCATATGCCTGTTGAGCAAGTTTGAGGGCTACGTGCAGATTTCCAGCGCCACATAAAAAGCTAGGCACGGTGGTGTGTTCTTAGAATCTCAGCACTGGGGAAGTGGATATGGGGGATCCCTGGGGCTCAGTGGCCAGCCAGCTTAGCTCACTTGCAGAACTCCAGGCCGTCCATTGAGAGATCTGTCTCAAAAAACAGCATGGGCTGGAGAGGAAGCCGAGCACCTCACACTTGCTGCTCTTCCAGTGGCAGCTGAGCCTCTTCTGGCCTTCATGGGCGCTGGCCTCATGTGTGATAGCCCCTCCTCCAACCCAAGGAAGACAGCACCTGAGAAATGACACCCTAGGACATTCTCTAGCCTCCGCTTTCATACATACAGATGAGCACACACATGTACCTGTGTGTACACACAAAATTGTATATGCACTTGTATGCCGATTTCTAGCCCCCCCCCCCACACAAAATAAATAAAAGGAAAGAAGGTATCAGTTTATCTAAGGGAGGGAAGAAGAAGCTTAAATATTGGAAATACACAGGCTGTTACTGAAACCATCTCAGTGGTTTGTTGGAGATGGGAGACAGTATAGTTACTACATTAAAAATATATATATACTAATTTTTATCTTATATATATGAGTGTTTTACCTGTATATCTGTGTACTACATATAGACCCCAAAGAGACCAGAAAAGGGTGTCAGATCATCTGGAACAGGAATTATAGACAGTTGTGAGCTGCCAAGTGGATGATGGGAATTGAACTTGTCCTCTTTAAGAGCAGGAAACTGGTAAGCCATCTCTTTAGTCATTCATTCATTCATTCATTCATTCACTTATTTAGATGTGGTCTGACCATGTAGCGGTTGGCTTGGAACTGGCTTTATTGACCAGGCTGGCCTCAAACTTAGTGGAGATCCCCTGTCTCTGTCTCCCAGGTGCTGGGATTAAAGATATATGTCACCATGTTTGCATTTGGTTTTGTTGTTTGTTTGTTTGTTTGTTTGTTTGTTTTAAAGGCAGGACCTCTTGTAGCCCAGGCTGGCCTCGAACTCAGTTTGTAACCGTGAATGACCTTGAGTTTCTGATCCTCCTTTACTGGTTTCTGTCCTGATGTTCATCAGTGATGGACTGTGACTTTGAAATTTAAGCCAAATAAGTCCTTTCCTATTTCTTTTGCAAAAAGCAAAAGCAAAAGCTGCTTTTGGTTTGGGTATTTTCTCACACCAAAGGACGAAAACTAGAACAGGACCCCAAGCACAAGCCAAGAGATGCCTGGAACGTGAACAGGTGCAAGTCCTCAATGTGGGAAGAGGAGAGAACAGCACGAGCTCCACCTTGAGAGCCATTCTACGTAGCCGAGAGAAGGGAAGCAGAATTTTGCTCTCATTTTACTGTTACCCTTCACGGTGCAAAAGTTAACACCTCAGTGTGTGCTTAAAGGTAAAGAAGGCGCTGAATACATATGTGGACACAGGAAAGCTTGCACACTTGGAGATCTGCACTGCGATGGTCTCTGGTGCTGCCTGGTTATCAAGAAGTGAATGATGCTGGGATAAGGGGCGTAGGCTGTGCCTTGAGGCAGGCTTTTCATGGTCCTAGTGATGCTGGCAACTGATGGATAGCCCAGGGGCCTGTGGCCCTTCACCACTCACAGTGGCCATAAAAAAAACCCTTTTGTTGTTGTTTTTTTTTTTTTCTATATTTATTGTGTGTGTGAGAGAGTGTGAATATGTGTGTGAGTATGAGTATGTTTGTGTTTGTATGTGAGAGTGTGTATGAGTGAGTGTATATGTGTGTCCTCACTTGTTTGGAGGTCAGAGGACAACTTGAATTGGTTCTCTCTTTCCACCATGTAGATTGTACTCAAGTCGTGAGCTTGGCAGCAAGCGCCTTCTACCCCTGAGGCTGTCTTGCTGACCTCGGTGGCTTTTTTTCTTTGCTGATGAGCTCTCTTCATAACCTTTAATTCCTTTGCAAGTGAGCTCCTTCAAGGCTGCTCATCTCCAGGCCTGTTTTAAACTTTGAGCCCAGCCATCCCATTTTGGAGATTAGAATCGAACTCCCTTATGAGAATCATCACGTTTGATTTATTAAAAGCAGAGTTTAAGGGGAAAGGGAAATTAAAAAGAATGATCAGGAGCTCATTTCTTTGGCTGGTTGAAGCCAGAAGGAAGGAAGTACTTTCTCAAATTGACATCTGAAAAACCATTTTATTAACGCTTTTGGGAAATGAAGATCCTAGAGACCATTTGGGGGTCTGTTTGATTTATGGCGATTTAAAGATAACTTGCACCTCTGCTGAGGGCCTGCAAGAAGGCACCGCGTGTGGGAAAAAGTCATTCGCCTTCACAGGAATAAAAGAATTACTCCATTAGTCCTGGAGGTACTGGCTTGGAATGAATACCATTTGTATCCAGCTATTTGTTCTGTTCCTAAAGCCAGCTACGCAGTGGGGAGAAATGGGTTGTAGCTGGGACCAGTCGGAAATGTCCCGTTTCACATACAGAGCAGCCTTTGGAGTTTATGTGGTCCTGGGGATGGAAGGCAGGGGCTTTGTGCATGCCAGGCAAGCAGTATTGTTCAATTTATGCCTCGTTTGAGCTGCAGCCCTGGCCCTCACATGATTACAACCTCAGCAGCCTCTGAGCCTTTCCCTCCCCCAGGGTTGAGGCTGGGTTTGCTCTTGTTTCCCGTTCTCTACGGATGGGAGGGCTGAGGTTAGAAATGGAACCAACAAGAGTCCACCTGATCGTTCTGAACCTCATAATTTCATAATCTCCAGAAAAGAAATCCAGCCTATGGAATTGTCACCTGGCCTCAACCTTAGGAGTGTTTGGTGTTTGTTATGGTAGTTAACTATTCAACATATACAGGGTGTATTTCAGTTCTAAAAGGTACAATTGGATAACACTGTACACATTTTTTAATAGGATCTATATGTGTACTGTGTGCATGTGAAACTGTATGTATGTATGTATGTATGTATGTATTTATTTATTTAATTTTTATGCTGAGTTTGGAGCTGCATGTCAGGTGAGTTCTCTACCACTGAGCCACGCCCCCAGCCCCTCCCTGGGGGATTCTAGGCAGGGGCTCTACCACTGAGCCACGCCCCTAGTCCTTCACTGGGGGATTCTAGGAAGGGGCTCTACCACTGAGCCATGCCCCCAGCCCCTCACTGGGTTCCACTGCTGAGCCATCCTACATTCCTAACAATCTGTTTTTAAAAACCTCTTGTTATTACACAGATTTTTTTTTTTTTTTTTACCATGCCTGACTCCATTGTATGTTTGTTTCAGGCAAGGTTTCCAGATGTATGGCCTTGAACTTCTGTTGTTACCTGAACACTGGAATCATAGGCACTTGCCACCATGTCTGGGTTCATTTACTTTTTAATGCTTTCTATGTCTATCAGTTTAATTTTCTTTGACCACAGTCACCTCCTTATAGAACTATGTTGGCCTCCCATCTGAGAGGTCAGGTGAGCGCACCCCGGAATTGTGTGAGCATCCATCTTGACTCAATGCTAGTTTTGTTCCCATGTGTTCCTGGCAGACTCTGAGTCCAGTTCCTGGTCATGAGGCCGCCCATCTCATTGTGTCTTCAATCAATGCTATTTAGTATTGTCTCCCTCTCTCCTTTCCCCCCTCATCTGTTTGAGTGGAGCCCCTCAGGAGATGGACCTGTAGCATCCTTTGGCTAGTGGTTCGTCTTCCGTGTTGCTTAGTAAGGAATGCCTCTTAGGACAGCAATCTGAATGAAAGGCACCATCACAGGAGTGCCACTGAGGCTGTAGTGCTCTCTGCTTTTCCTCTTGGCTCACTGTCGCTTCTGATTCATCTTAAAAAGTCAGGCTCAACAGTCTACAGTCTGTCCCCGCAGACACAGCTCAGTATAAACTTTATAGGCTCACTTCAAGGACAGAATCATCCGCTAAGAAGTATTAGTTTTAAATGTGTGTGTGTGTGTGCGCGCACACACATACATGCATGTTCATGTGTGAATACAATACCTACAGTGGCCAGAAGGGGACGCTGAATCCCTTGGAGTGGAATTACATGTGGCTGTGAGCTACCTGATGTGGGTACTTGAAATTGAACTTGGTTCCTTTGCCAGAACAGGGTGTGCTGAGCTGTTAATCCAGCCCCCTCTTAAAAGTTTTCTTTAATTACTTAGTATTATTGTTATGTGGTTTGTAGTTGAGTGCCTCAGCACACATGTAGAAGTCAGGACAACTTTGGACAGCTGGTTCTTTGCTTTTATGTTTGGCAGGTGTGTTTAACTGCTGAGCCATCTCCCTGGCCTGTCCTTCCTCTTGCAGGTTCAGCTTGCTGTCATTTCTGATTTTACTTTAAAACACCAGACACACCTCACTCACTAATAAGTGTTCCAGAGAGGGAGCCTGGGAAGCTTCGCTCAAGGACCCAGCTGTCTTTGTAGTCAGTCTTTTGTTTTTGAGATCCAGTCTTAAGCACAGGGACATTTATTGAGTTATGTTGAATAATCCAGTCATTTCTAAACCCTAAAATCTTGTGATTAAACAATCAAGTCCCAGTAAGGCCGTCATTTTCTTACTGTTTGGAACTCCAACATTGGGGTCGGCTTAAGCAATAGTTGTGGAAGGTAGATCTGCTATTGAGTTCGTTGGCTTATCTGAGGGATGTGTGTGGTCCAGTCACACTGACCCTGCCTGTGATGCTTGTGTGGAGTGTCTCTCCACACAATGTATCTTGGGTCCGGCCACTTCTGTCTGTATGGGTTTACTGCAGGAATGATGGATGGGCTGTCTCTGGGAATACTGCCCGAGGATTGGCTTTTCTGTTTATATCTTCAGACATAGAAGTGTAAGTGATGGAGCTGACGAGGCATCTGCTTATTGATTTTGGTGACATTGTTCTCTGACCTCTCTATGGTGCTCTGTGCTCAGGGACCCTCTCTGTCACCTCATGGCAGTGCTCTTCGGTCATGAGATCCCACACCCACTTGTTACTACATCCTTTTACAAATTGAATATGAAAATCACTGCCTGTCATTAAACATTCCTCTAGAACAGGTTTTTCCAAGGTTTCGGTGGGAACGAGAGTCTAATAAAACAAACTCAACCTTAGCTCACCCTCTCTTTCCTAGAATCCTGCTCTGATGGCTCATAGAGCCTGTTAATTTGGCAGAATGTGGAAGACAAGCCTTTGGAGGGATTCTCTTGATTAGGTTAATTGATGTGGGAAGACCCACTCCGAAGGAGGGCTTCGCTGTTCCCTGGGCCTGGTCTGGAGTACATAGAAGGGAGGAAGTGGGTTTAGAGTGAGCATTTGAGCGTGTATTGCTCACTCCCGTTTGACTGGATGCAGTGTGGCTGGCTGCCTCTTGCTCCTGCTGCCTTGACTTCCCCACCATGATGGACTTTGAACTGTGAGCCAAGTTAAATCCTTCCTTAGGCTGCTTTTGTCAGGATATTTTTTCACAGCTACAGGGTAAGAAACTAGCCCATACGTCTGCACTGAGCCCTGCTTTCCATAGGAATATCTGCCTCAGCCTTGCTGGGGTTCACAGGTACCATCTGAAATACCACTGTAGGTGTTTTGGCCAATGGCCACACCATAGATCTGTGGGCTGTTGGTTGGTGTTGAACAGTTTGAAACTCTATGGTATCTCAGCATGCTAGAAGGGCTCCACGGGATAGTGTCTCTCCTCAGCATTTGTCTGCGAGCTTTATCATTCCCATAGGCTAAATTTTTAGAAACGCAATTACCAGATCAACAGTTTGATATTTTCTAGAATCCTTAATCACGTTGCCGCATTAATTTTCAAAATGTCTGTGCTGAATCACAGCCCCACCGTGAGGGAAGGAGTGTGCCTGTCTTAGGAAGCCCTGAGCAGTGCTATTTAAAAGGAACAACCTGTGCCAATTTGATAATCCAAAATGGTACCTCATTACTGCTTCAATTCCCATCCCTTTGATTACTAGCAAGTCGGTGCTGTATTTTAGAAGACTATTTTATCTTGTTTTGACACCACCTCAACTAGTTTGTCTTGAATTGCGACTGTCAAGATAAATCACTGGAATTAAGAGAGCTGTAGGTCTGGGCTGTAATAACCTCACCTGGAATGTGCAGCCTAATTAGAAGCAGCAGAACTCCACCATGTAATTGTACAGGTTTCAACATTTTATTATGACTACCTGAGGCGCCAGGGAGAGCAGAGGAGACCGCAGCACAGCCTCAGCCTGGGCTCTGACACCTGACAGGATTGTAAGTTCCTGCCTGATCAGCTTCCCCACTTAGGCAGTGGCAGGGACATGGGACTAGTTTATTTTATTAAAGTGTTTTTTGACATTCATTAATTTATCTCTCTCTGTATTTGTGTGTGGGTGTGGGTGTGGGTATGCCAAGACATGCATCTGGAGATCAGATGACACCTTGTAAGAGTCACTTCTGTCTTTCAGTCATGGGGGTTCCAGGGCTTGAACTCTGGGTCTCAGGCTTGGCAGCAAGCACTTTTACCCCTCGAACCACCTCATTGGAATAAAACTAATCTGTGAATATTTTTATAACACCATTGGAAGGATAGCTAGCAGGACACTGGGCAGTCAGACCGCCTGTAACTGCAGCCTTGGGATCCATTGCTGTCTTCTGGCCTCCTTGGGCGCCTGCACTCATATATACACCCACCCAGATGTGGACACTATTTTGTTTCAATGCTGTGTTTATCCCATTCTTTAATCCAAACGTTCAGACCCTGTTCTTTCTAGAGTAGATTTGCCTCAGCCTGCTTTGTGTAACTCTGAGCTTCTTACCATTCAAAAAATACTCTTTCAAGAGGCAAGTTGGGTCGGGTGGTGGTGGCGGCGCACGCCTTTAATCCCAGCACTTGGGAGGCAGAGGCAGGTGGATTTCTGAGTTCGAGGCCAGCCTGGTCTACAGAGTGAGTTCCAGGACAGCCAGGGCTACACAGAGAAACCCTGTCTTGAAAAACAAAACAACAACAACAACAACAACAAAAAAAAAAAATCAAGAGGCAAGTAGGAGCAGGATGGTTTCCTGGTTTCCTGGTCTACATTGTATGCTTTGGACCAGCTAAGGCTACATAATGAGATTCTGTCTCAAATAAACAGACACTTTTTAAAAATAACAAAAGCTAAACTGTGATCTGGGTTGAGACACTGCCGTGTGTGCTGAGTCTAGGCAGAATTCGCCTCCTTGTCTCTAGGGGTAACAGAAGAGTTGGTGCCACTGCATAACTCCAGCACCTGGGATGGGAAGACTGGGAAGACAGGAGCTCAAGGTCTTCTAGGAGTTAAGTATGCATGTCCACACACACCGGGGCCACAGTGAAGGGACTGGGTGGAGGCGATGCTCTAGGAAAGGAGAAAACAGCTTTATACATTCACAGCCACAAAGCCCAGATGGTAATAGTGAAGGCTGAGTCCAGGCAGAGTTCTGCTGAAGGCCTTGACATTTGTTGAGGTGGTGTTGCGAGTTGTGTAATTGGCCTTCATGGTCTCTGTTCTCAGTTACAAGACAGACTGTAATTGTTCAGACATAAAATCCATTTTTAGTTCAAGGCTATAAGGAGAACAAGTGGAGGACCATTCAACCTTTGGGCCAGAATGTATTGATCCTTGCATTAGAGTATTGACCCACATTTGTATTTTGTGTGTGTGACAGGGGCTCTCATAGCCCAGACTGGCCTTGAACTCACCCTGTAGCCCAGGCCTGGTTTGGACTTGAGAACTCCCTTCTTAAGTCTTTCAGATGGGACCATTTCCTAAATGGTATTTTACAGTTCCTTTGTAGAGGTCATTCATGTGCTTTGTGATTTTTTTTCACAAATATATAGTGTTGGATGCCCCTGGTAAATAATACTTAATTTTTTAGTTTTCAAAAATTATAGATATGCCAGAATTAGTGTTTTTTGGATGCTTATATTACAAAGTCTTCTAAAATGATTAATTCTTTATTAATATGTATTTTATTAGTTATATTAAAGTATTGATTATATTAACATTAATTAATTAGAATAAGAATTTATTAATTATAAAATAATTAATTCTTTAAATCCAGTCATATGGTATGTTTAAAAAGATCTTTTAAGAGTGTGTTTGTAGGCCGGGCAGTGGTGGCGCACGCCTTTAATCCCAACACTTGGGAGGCAGAGGCAGGTGGATTTCTGAGTTCGAGGCCAGCCTGGTCTACAGAGTGAGTTCCAGGACAGCCAGGGCTACACAGAGAAACCCTGTCTCGAAAAACCAAAAAAAAAAAAAAAAAAAAAAAAAAAAAAAAAAAGTGTGTTTGTGTATATGTGTGTGATGGTCTTTATAGGCTCAGCCCAGGGAGTGGCACTGTTAGAAGGTGTGGCCCTGTTGGAGTAGGTGTGTCACTGTGGGTGTGGGTTTTAAGACCCTCATCCTGGCTGTCTGGAAGTCAGTCTTATCCTAGCAGCTTTCAGATGAAGATGTAGAACTCTCAGCTCCTCCTGCACTATGCCTGCCTGGATGCTGCCATGCTTCTGCCTTGATGATAATGGGCTGAACCTCTGAACCTGTAAGGCAGCCCCAATTAAATGTTGTCCTTATAAGAGTTGCCTTGGTCATGGTGTCTGTTCATAGCAGTAAAACCCTAAGACAGTGTGTCTGTGCTGGCACAGAGATACTGTAGTGTATGTGCAACAGCACCTATGTGGAGGAGTGTGTGTGTTATGTGTGTGGTGACACATGCATACCAAGCATTTGTGAGTCAGTACAGATATGGAGGAGGACAGCTTGCAAGAGTTGGTTCTGTCCTTGCAGCATGTGGGTCCCTGACATCAGACCTAGGTTGTGAGGCTTGGCTGTAAGCACTTGTTCCTGCGGAGCCATCTCACCGGCCCATGGTATCTTTTGTTTATCATGTAGGACCAGCTTTGCTGTGTGATACAGTTTCTAGGAAGGTCTACCACTGCCTTCCCATGGGCTTCTGGATTCAGGAGTAACATTCGCTGTCTTACCATGAATAATATTTTGTTGTTGACTTCTTGTAAATATCATTAGTTTGGAGAATGTTCCTTTTGTTCTCAGGGCCCTATGATGTTTTAAATTATGAATAATTGTTGAGTTCACATGCTTATTCTCATTCTATTGAGTAAATTCTGCTCCTTTCTTCTGCTAATGGTAATACGGTAAGTGGCACTGATTTTCAAATACCAAGCTACATTCCATCCCTGAAATAAGCTTCAGTCGGTCAGTGAGTATCTACCTTGTGTTACTGAGTTGTTTTGTGTATTAATATCTAAAAGCTGTTTCTGTGTTCCACAGAAATGCTGGACTATAATCTTCTTTTTTGAAAAGCTTTATTTTATTTTTATTTCTATGCTGTCTCTATGTTATGCAGTTGCCCTTGGTGGCCAGCAGAGGGAGTCTTCCCCAGGGGCTGGAGTTAAGGCTGGTTGTAAGAGGTCTCCTGGGAACAGAACCCAGGTCCTCTGCAAGAGTAGCAAGTGCTCAGGCCCTGAGCCATTCTCCAGCCCCAATTTCCTTCCTTAATTTTTTCTTGCTTTTGAAATTATTTTATTGCTTTTTAATTTTAATGTGTATGAGTCTTTTGCCTGCCTATAAGTGTATGTACCATGTGTGTGCCTGGTGCCCAAGGAGGCCAGAAGAGGGCTTTGGATGCCCTGGAACTGGAGTTACAGCTGTGAGCTGCCACGTGGGTGCTGGAATCAAACTCATGTCCTCTGAAAGCAGCTGGTGCGCTCAACCAGCTGAGCCATCGCTCCAGCCCCATTAAAAATGATTTTGATGAGTGTTGGTGGTGCAGGCCTTTAATCCCAGCATTCAAGATGTAGAGGCAGGCAGATCTCTGTGAGTTTGAGGCCAGCCTGCTCTACACAGAGATACCCTGCCTTGAAAAGCAAAAACAAACAAAAATGTATTCCTTTCCATTTCACACATGTATATAATCCCCCAGTTCCTCTCTTACTCCCCTCCCATTCTCACTGAACCCCTCTTTCCCAAGAACTCCCTGTTTTCTTGTCCCTACCCCTTTTGATGCATCTGAATTTAATTAGGGGTGCTCCAGCGAGCTGACCTGTAATTGGTCAGAGCATTGCAGTGATGTCGTAAGTACAAGGTGCTCCTCCTGTGCACTGTGGAGCCGTGTTCGTTTTCTAATCCCTTTGATCAGTGTTAGAAAACTTCAAGTACTCCACCTTTCCATGTCCGTGTGTAATCTGGCGACAATCATCCCATCATGCTCTGCTGTCGCCTCTCCGGCTCCATTGGTTCCATTTATAGCAATGCATTGTTGTATTACTCTCTCCAGTTATTGCTAAGATGTTATTCAGCTTTTAAAAAGCCATGTGTTCTCATTCTCTATCTCTCTGTCTCTCTCTCTGCCTCTCTGCCTCTCTCTCTCTGTCTCTCTCTTTCTCTCTCTCTGTGTGTGTGCATGCACAAGCCATGGTACATGTGGTAAAGTCAGAGGACAGCTTTCTGTAGTGGATTCCCTTCATCTGTTGAAGTGTCTCTTATTTCTGCCAGTGGGCAGCATACTCCAGGGTGGCTGCCCCTTGACCTCCCAGCCTCTGCCTCTCATCTCTCAGTAGGAATGCTGGGATTACAAATGTGAGCCACCACATCTGGCTTTTTACATGGGTTCTGTAGATACAAATCAAGTTGCTACGATTTACATGGAAGTGCCTTTACCCAACAAAAGTGACGTACAGGGCAAAGGGCTGGTTCTGCTCCTGATCAAGGCCTAGTGCAGCAGCGGAATGACGGAATGCAAGCACCTGAAGCAGAAGGTCACATGACATTTGGGGGGCGGGACCAGAGCACTGAATGCGTGCTGCTGCTCAGCAACCTTTACACTGTCAAGCCAGGGAGCGGTCCTGCTTGCAGTGAGGGCGTGAGGGTGTGTCTTTTCCTTTACACTGTTCCAGCCAGGGAGTGGTCCTGCTCGCAGTGAGGGCGTGTCTTTCCCACATCAGTTAATACAGCTAAGATAGTCCCTCAAACACGTGCTCAGAGGCCCGGGCCACGTGCTCTTCTGGATTCTGTCACGTTGGTATTAACCAGTATAGGCAGTGTGAGCTGCTGTCTCAAAACAAACAAATAAAAATGTATCTTTAAGTTGTTTCCCCACTCTGTTTAACTCACGTTACCTTCTGGTAATGATCTTCTGTTGCTACCTCTTTTGTCTTTGAGAAAAAGATGGCCAAGCCTACTTGGAACTCTGCCAGACTTGGGAAGATGGAGACAGTACTCTTTTTTTTTTTTGTTCCTTTTAAAAATTACTGTATTATTTTCAGTGTGTACGAGTGTCTTGCCGGAGTGTGTGTCTACAAACTATTTCCTGGTGGCCGTGCAGTACAGAAGAGGACATCAGATCCCCTGGCGTTTCAGATAGTTGTTATCTGCCATGAGGGTGCTGGCAATCAAACCTGGTTGCTCTGGAACAGCAGTCAGTGCTCTTCTCCGCTGAGCCATCCCTCCAGCTCCAGGGACAGGAGTCTTCAAGACTGACGGAGGCCTCTGCTGCATGGAACCCACTGTGGGTCATCAGTCTGGAGCTTTCTTCACAGTGACAAGAAGTGAATGTTTTTGCTGAGACAGAGTTCCTCTTTCAGTAAAGAAAGACTAACGATCAATACATATTAAGAAGTTAGAGCCAACCTGCTAATTACCCACAGAGTAAGAACTTGGGAGGGAGTAAAGGAGTTAATGAAACAGAAGACTATCCACAGAGTAGAGATGATATAAAACCAAAGTTGGCTCTTAACAAAAGGCCTGTAAGCCTGCAGAGTCAGTCAGCGAAGCAAGCTAAGATGAATGTAGAATATTAGGATGGAAAAAGAGTGTGGCCGGGCTCACTGTTCTCTTGCTGTGAAGAGATTCCATGACCAAGGTGCATATAAGAGGATAACTGGGGATTTGCACACAGTTTCAGAGGGTGAGGCCATGACCATCATGTCAGGGAGCATGACTGGGGCAGGCTGGCGGGCAGGCAGGGCGCTGGAGCAGTAGCTGAGAGCTCCCATCTGATTTGCAGGTTGGAGGCAGAGAACCAGAGATTGGGCCTAGTATGGGCTTTAGAAACCACAAAGCTGCCCCCCCGACACCCATGACACACCTCCTCCACCAAGGCCACACTTCCTAAGCCTTCCCAACCCTTCCCAAAACAGTTCCACCAAGTTAGGAAAAGCATTCAAATATATGAGCCTGTGGGGCCATTCTCACTCAAAACATCACATTGAACATCTTGAGATGCTGAAGAACTAAAGGAGGGATATAGGAGGTGGTGCGGTGGGCCAGGTACTCACCATACAGAAGCCTGAGGCTCTGAGTTCTAATCCTTAGCACTCGTGTAAAGCCAGACTTAGCTCATCTTCAATATCAGTGCCCCTGTGTTGAGACGGGTCAGCTAGCCTGGGTTAGGCACAGCGGACAACCAAGGAAATCCCATCTCGAGGTTGAAGACGTACAATCCAGATAGTCCTCTGACCTCCACACTTGTCCTGTGGCATGTGTATGGCTACCTACGTGCATGCTCACAAATCTGTATACACATATATCATACATAAACTCAGAAAAGAAAGGAAAAAAAAATGTTTTGAATGACATGTGCCAATTAAATGTATAGATTCTTTTTTGTTTTCTTTACCAAGAAAACAAGTGTTTCTCTGTGTAGCATAGCCCTGGCTGTTTTGGAATGCAAAACAGCCTGTAGACCAGGCTGGCCTTGAACTCATAGAGATCTACCTGCCTCTGCCTCCCAAGTGCTGGGATTAATGGTGTACCATCGCCTGGCCAGAATGTACAGATCCTTAGGAAACAAAGCCAGGAACAATGAGCACAGAATAAACCAGAAGGCCGTGAGTCTGTCCAGAAGACTGTGAGTCTGTCCATGTTAGGTTATAAACCAGAAGGCTGTGAGTGAGTCTGTACATGTTAGGTTTTTTTCCAGGTTATTGTAAGCTAGGGTCATCTGGGAAGAGGAAACCTGAATTGAGAAAATGCTCCCACTAGATTGGCCAGTAGCCATGCTTGTGGGGCATTTTCTTGAATAACGAGTTGCTGGGGACGTGCCCAGCCCACTATGGGTGGTGCCACCTAGTCCTCAGGTGCATAAGAAAGCCTGCTGAGCAAGCCAGTAAGCAGCATCCCTCCATGGTCTCTGCCTCGGTTCCTGCATGGGTTCTTACCCCGATTTCCTCCGAAGATGGGCTATAACTGTTACAGGAAATATTTAGTCTCAGTCTGGCTTTCTTTCCCACCACTGGGCACTCGGCTCCTGGATAAAAACCACACAACCTTTATATTTATAATAAGCCTTTATCAGCACTGATGTTGAGCAGTGTCTACCTTCCATGTTATTAAGATCTGTTTTTATCCATAACCCTGAGTTATTACTGTGTTTCATCCAGACTGCTCTTAACTCCAGTTGGCCAGCCCTCAGGGCCACGGTTTCTTGAGTCCTAACGCTTGGTGTCTTTCTCCTCTCTCCATCTTTTCCCCTCCCCCTTGTGGTCTCCTCCAACCCCAAGATCAGGAACACCAGGCCCCACTTATCTCAATTCTGCACAGCTATAGACTATAGACTGTAGGCATCTTTATTCACCAATCAAAAATAATATGGGGCCAAGGTCACACATAGCATCACTTGGGTCTGCATGCAGACTCTCTTGTCTCTGGGACAACCAGGTCTTGGGGGCCTGCACTTAGCATTACAATATGTCGCCACAAACCAAGCCTCAATCTGTAATCTGTAAGCCAAGTAAGCCTTTCCTCCCCAGGCTGCTTCTGGTCATGGTCAATCACAGCAACAAAAACCAAACTATAACAGGACTTATAAATAATTTGATTTTATTATTTACTTACTTATTGAGAGAGGGTCTCACTCTGTAGCTCTGGCTGGCCTGGAACTCACTATGGAGAGCAGTTTGGCCCAGATGCACAGCAAAGTCTTCCTCTGATTAGAGGCCTGCACCACCACAGCCAGCCAGCCTATCTAATTTTGTGTGCATATGTGAGCATGTGTATGTGTGTGCGCGCGAGTGTGTGTGTCTTCTGTACATGGGAGTATGATGCCCTTGGAGTCCAGAAGGGAGCACCAGACCCCTTGGAGCTGGAGGTTCAGGTAGTTGTGATCATCTGCCAGGTCCTCTGTAATAGCAGGGAGTGCTCCTAAGCACAGAGCCATCTCTCTGGCCTTCTGGAGAGTTCCAGACCCAGATGGCTTCACGGTTGACTCAGCGTAAGCCCCAGGAAGGACAAACCAGCTCTCCACAGCCTCTCCAGGAAGAAGCCCAGGCACTCTCCCGCTCTGACCGCTGCTCTTGGTAGTAATGACTTTGCTGGGCGTGCTAACGCCTGTAATCCCAGAACTCTGAGTGGAGGCACACAGATCGGAACGTCAAGGTGACTGGCTAGATGGGGAGTTAGAAGCCAGCCTGGCCTTCATCAGAGCCTGGCCTTCAAAGTAAAGTCAAATAAGATCAGGGCCAGTGAGATGCCGCAGTGGGTAAAGGCTTGTGCTGCCAAGCCCCACACCCTGAGTTCAGTCCCCTTCAGTCCTCTGAGCTCTGCAGCTTGTGTGGCATGTGCGTGCTCTGACACACACTTCAGTGAGTACACTTCTGGAAGAAGACAGTTGGATCCCAAACATGGACATTAAGAAAACGGCCAAGGACAGCCAAGGCTCTGTCAGTGGTCACGGGAAGACCGGCTCTCACAGGACTTGTTGGCTTCCGTTCCACTGGCCTTTTTCACTGAATGATTGTGATAGCAAGGAAGGGGGTGCAGGGTGGGAGGGCTTGTGGTTATCCTGTGCTCAGCAGCAGCTCTGGCCTCTGCCCACTAGATGTCAGGAGCACCCCCACTTACAGAATCCACAAAGGCTTCTCAAGGCGTCACTCTGTGGAAGGAACTTTCAAAGTTGGAGCAGAATAGCCCCAAGGTAGCAGAGTCGCGTCTGGTTTAGAAGCCACCATTACTGTGGCACAGCGACAGTTGACACTACAGCTGGAAGTGGCTCAGCTGTAGAGGTGGGCTTCATTATATTAATTACAGTGGAACATCCATTCGGAATATGAATTTACTCACACATCTTTAAAAAAAGATTTTTTTTATTACGTGTGTCTCTCTGCATGTGAGTTCAGAGGCCAAAAGAAGGTGTAGGATTCCCTGGAACTGGAGTTCCAGGAAGCTGTAATCTGACCAGTTTGGGTGTGGGGTACAGAACTCAGATCCTATGTAAGAACAGTCGTAAACCACTGAGCCATTCAGTGTCCCCCACTGGAGTCAGGGTCTCATGAAGTACAGGCTTGCTTTAAACTTGCTCTGTCTCTCAGGATGGTCTTGAACTCCTCATCCTCCTGCCTCTGTCTCCCTAGTGTCGGGGTGACAGGCACATGCCACCATGCCTGGTTTATGTGGTGCTGGGGATGGACACTAGGACCTCGTTGTAGGGAAGACAAACACTCTAGCTACCGAGTCAAGGCCTTAGTCTCAATTTCTTTGTGTATTTTAGCTCAGTTTTACAAGGTGTAGCTGATAGACACAGGCAGGCAGGCAGGCAGGCAGGCAGACAGACAGACAGACAGACAGACAGACAGAAACAGAGTGTACATGCAAGCCCAATTGCTAGGGTTCCTGTTGCTGGGGCTCAAGTCCCAGCTACTGTGTGGCTTTTAGAAGCATACCCTCTCTGAGCCTGGATTTTCTATTTGTCAAGTGAAAATAATAGTCACACATATCTGCTAAGATTCCTTCTGATGTTCATATAGATACTATAGTCTTGGAAAGACACAAACACTTGTAACAGCATCTGGCACACAGCAAGTGCTGACTAATGTCTCTGCTGCTATGGACCTCATCAGGTTATATGTTCAAAGGACTTGTAAATCCCTCTTGGAGTTAATCTCGGTTTATAAATCCTGCTTTCCATGGAGGTAGAAAGAGAGGCAGGCAGAGTTTGGTTTAGGTCTCTCAGAAAAGTGTTTCGTTTAAGTTTAGTCTCTTGCTTGTAATTTCATAAATGAATTGTTGGGTTTTTATAGAGATGTTTAAATGGAATATTGAATATTCTCTTCCTTCTATTCTGTAAATGGTCTTTGCTGGCACGGAACCTTTCCTCTGTTAGGGCTGACTTACTTTAGTTTTGGTGTGTAAGCGTATGATGAACGTTTGTGTGGTATATTCTTGGGAGTGTGTGGGAGGGGGGCAAGTGCCATGCTGTCTGTGGAGGCCAGGGGAGGACATCAGCTGACCTGCTGTGTCACTCTCTACCTTATTGCCCTGTGACAGGTTTGTACACTGAACCTGGAGTGAGGCTGGCAGCCAGTGACACAGCGATCTTCTCTGCCCATCCCCCAACTCCTACTCCATCCCTAGGGTCACAGATGTGTGCAGCCAGGCCTGTCTTTTTATTTGAGTTCTGGGGATCCGAACTTATGTTCTCATGCTTGCAGCCCTTGCATTCTCACACACTGAGCCACCTCATCTGTCATTGGTATTTTCATAGAGGGGTCGGAACAGGTCCCTGGGACTTGGCTTGCTTTATTTGTGCAAGGCTTAGTTCTGCGTCCAACAGGATAAAGGTGCTAAAACAGGCAGACAAACAAAAACGGCTTTTTTGTTAGTTTGGAAACAGGGTTGCTGTGTGTCGTCCAGCTAGCCCAGCACTCTTGTGTAGCCCAGGCTAGCTTGGTATTTGCTGTGTAGCCCAGGCTGTAAACTTGCTATATTCTTGCCACAGCCTTTTAAGAGCTGGGCTTACTGGGTTACCATTGCCAAGCCTGCACAAATCCCCTATTTTACAAAGATAGGGGTTGAACATACTGAGGAACATGTGTGCTTTGGGTCCCATCCTCCCTCGGGTTTATTTTCACCCACTGCTGCTCTAGGCTAGGAGAGCTGGTGAATTTTCCTTGGTAATTGGCCACTTTATTTGCATCTGATTTTTTTTTTAAGTTGGTAGCTTTCCAAGAATCCAATTATATTACTCACAGTTTACTGCTTTTGTGTGCACTTCAGTCTTTTTTGCCCTGGCGTTCTTGATTTGATCAGAACTTTCAGGAAGACTTTAAAACACAGGATAGACAGCCTAATGTGAGTTTAACTGGTAACATCTCTTTTATTTTTGAATTGTGTGTCTGTGTACAAGACTGCAAGTGCCTATAGAGGCCAGAAGAGGGTGACAGATCCCTGGGAGCTGGAATTCCAGGTGCTTCTGAGCTGTTCAGCATAGATGCTGGGAACAGAATTCAAGTCTCTGTAAGAGCAGAATGTGTTCTTAACTGTTAAACACCTCTCCAGCCCAGCTCTATCTATGTCTCCAGTTTGATGTGGCAGCCTGACAGCCATTTAAAGGGAATTTAGAAATGCCCTGTCTTTTCTTGCCTGGTAAAATGCCTTTCTAAAGAAATAGATAGGAATGAAGTGCTTTTGATGCCTGACAGATGCTCTTTAGTATAAATTTCTAAGCTTGTTCCATGAAAGGTCTCACATGTGCAGGGTGCTGTAGCATTCAGGAACATGGACACCCCAGCACCCAGGAAACAGAGGCAGAAGTTCAAGGTTGTGCTTGGCCAGCCTGGGCTGCAGGAGACTTGCTTTTTAAACAAACAAACAAAAATTACTCTTGTGTTTTTTTCTTTTTATAAATTAACGCTTTTCTTTTCCCCAAACATAGGAGTAGGGACCTTGAAGTCTTTTTTCTTCTCTCCATTATTTTGAGCCCTGCTCAGTATAAAGTTCCTGGGAACTTGTATTTGTTACCCAGGTCTGGCATCCCCTCAAGGACAAAATGTTAGCCTTTGATTTTAAGTTATCAGTAGTGGTCTTTCAAGGGTTTTCTAGAATGCCCTTGACTCTTACTTGTTACCTTCAGGTCCAGAAAGGTGGCCGAGTCTTGGGTTGTCCATCGTTCAGAGTCTTTAATGACTGCCATCTTAGTGCTCTCTGTAAAAACCCGAGTCAATCCAGGTTCTTTGGTAGACGTTGGTTAGACCCATGAATATGATTCTCCTGGCAAAAGAAAGGCCAGCGATTGTAAGTGACAAGAAAGCCGGAAAGAAAGAATGACAATCCGTGTTATTCACAGTCCACGTGGTTCTCCTGTGAACTTGAAAAGCTTGAAAAGGTTATTTGAATTAATTTTCCATCGCCTAATATGATTTAATCAGCTTTTCATTAGAATGTAGCAGTTTACTGATACCACGACTCATTTTGACATTTTCTTGCGTGTCTGTAATGCCTTTTGGTCATTTTACCCTCCTTTCCACTCTTTTGTCCTGCTCCACCCAGAATCCTCTCCTTTTTTTCTAACTGGTCTCCCTTTTATTTGTGTGTGTGTGTGACCTGGGAAGATTTTTTTTTAAGTGTGCGCACGCACTCATGTATTCAGGTGGTCATGGAGTCCTGAAGACCATGTCGGAGCCCCTAGAGCTAGTGTTACAGGTGGTTGTGAGCTGCCTGATGTGGGTGCTGGGGTGGGTGCTCTGAGCTGCTGAGCCATCTCTCCATCACATAATGAGTTGAATTACAGCTTCTTACCCTAGCATGGGAGAGGAGCTATCCACGGGAGCACGGGCAGCTTACCAGTGGCAGCACCGCTGGGGAGCGTGCTTTCTCTTTGATGATCATTTTACTTATTTATTTGTTTATTTAGTGTGTGTGGTGTGAATGTGTGTGTGAATGTGTGAGTGCTTCTGCATGTATGAGTACTTGTGTGTGTTCATTTGTGTATCTGTGTGTGCATGTGTGTGTGTGTGTGTGTGTGTGTGTGTGTGTGTGTGTATGCACACACAGGTAAGGGGACAACTTGCAGGAATTGGTTCTCACCGGTCACCATGTAGGTCCCAGAGTTCGAACTCAGGTTGCAAGGATTTTCAGCAAGCGCCTTTACTCACTGAACCCTCTCACTAGCCCCTTGCTTATACTGAAGCCAGTTCAGTCTGTGTGTGTGTTAGGTAGCTGTTTGGTGACTAACATGGTTCTAAATCCTGGGGGTAGGGTTGAGGGTGTGGGGAGGCTGTGTGCTAACAGTTTGTGCCCGTCTGCAGATTGCGCTTCAGGGGCTCAGTGGGTGAGAGCAGTGGAGTTCTCCCAGAGGTCCTGGGCTCCACGCTCGGCACTGTGTTATAGGGGTGGGGGTCTGATGCTTTCTGCTTTCCACTGACTTCAGAAGGCAGTGTGCTCCTATACACAAAGACACACCTATATACACGTAATGAAAGATAAAACCGTTTAAAGACTCTTATGCTCTACCAGTTGAGCTGGCTGAACAGCCTTTTTTTTTTTTTTTTTTTTTTTTTTTTTTTTAAAGTAACTTCAGTTTGTAGAAGTCCATAGGGGCTTCACCTGACCTGGGTTCTCTGTGGCTCAAGGGTGTTGGCCAGTGTTCTTGGGTGAATCTGTGACTTATGCTCAGGTTAAAGCCAAGTTGTTTTCCCTCTGTTTCAGCAACAGCGAACGGTGTACAGACTGACACTTGTGAAGTGTTGGAACGTGGATGACCTCCAGGCCTATGCCGAGCTAGTGTCCTTGGGGAACCCCGACTTCATCGAGGTCAAGGTGAGCTCTGCCGCCTGGTGGTGGGCACGCTGCAGCCAAGGGTAGCTGGCCGAGGGCTGGGGTATTTGGATCATAAATTCACCGGGAAGCTGCCTTTGTCCTGGGCAGCACAGACAGCAGCACTGAAGGAGACTGAGCGTTGGCCTTTGAAAGCTTCTGGGCTGAAGAGATGGCTCAGTGCATAAGCACAGTTGCTGCATCCCTACAGGACCCAGCTCAAGGGGAGTTCTGAGGACGCTGCACACACACACACACACACACACACACAAGTTTTTTTTTTAAAGAGTGAGAGATAAGTTTAATTATGGGACTGGTCAGTTTATAAGAATCAACTATTTCATTGATTTATTTTTACAGTACGTCTCTGCCACATACAACATGGTCAGTTTAGACTGACATTTTAGATATTTGGTGTTGGGATTAAAAAAAAAAAATCTTCAACAGTTTTTCTTAAGAGCTATTCTGTGTGGCTCCACTAAACTGAGAAAGCAGTGCTGAGGTGAGGAATTGGATTCTGTGAGACGTTTCAAACCTCCTCCAGGTGTGGGTGGTAGGTCTGCCTTCGATGGACCAGTCTGGGGCTGGGCTGGTTTCAGCTCAA
Organism: Arvicanthis niloticus; assembly: GCF_011762505.2. Classification (NCBI taxonomy): domain Eukaryota; kingdom Metazoa; phylum Chordata; class Mammalia; order Rodentia; family Muridae; genus Arvicanthis; species Arvicanthis niloticus. The sequence goes on from NC_133432.1 coordinate 20,705,889, forward strand.
CTGCTACCCCACTGTGTCTGTCCTTATCCCTGATTACTTTACCGTAAGCTATGTAAGTTAAAAGGTGAGTTCTCTGTTCATCCATTCATCTATCCATCCATCCATCCATCCATCCATCCATCCATCCATCCATCCACTTTTTGTTTGTTTTTGAGATAGGGTCTTGTTCTGTAGTCCAGCCTAGCCTGGAACTCACTTTTTAGCCAGGACTTGTGGGTCAGCTAGCCTGGCTTACACAGAGGCAAACAATGAGACCCTTCTTAAGTGAGGTAGAAAGCAAAGACTGACCTCCAGTCCCACCACCACACATACAAAAAGATTGAAAAAACTTACTATCCAGTGGTGATGCGTAGTGGTAGAGGCATGTAATCCCAGCACTTCAAACTCAGCCTTGATTACTCCATGAGGTTGAGGTAAATGTGGGCTTCATGAGACATTGTCTCAAGAAAAAAGAAAGGAAAAGAAAAGAAAAAAGAAAGGAAAAGGAAACACACGTACACACATTTATATTTAGGGTACTTTTATATATTCAAGTATAAGTTCATAGAGGCCACCGTTTCGGGGTTAAGCCTGGGCTGGAAGTGACAGTTTGGAACCCTGCCTGTGAGGTAGAGCATGGAGAGGCTCTCTGGGGTCCAAAGAGCATCCATGAGATGACTGACTGGTAGGAGAAAATCCTCATCTTTAGAAGCCAGCTCTTGCCTTCTCAGTGTGGAGTTTTGAAACGTAATATTCCTGGAGTCTCAAGAGTGCTGGGAAGCAGCATTCGCTTCTTCAGAGATAGATGCTCTGCAGGAGGGCCGGGAGGTCGCACCCAGGGCCCTGCTTAGCTCTTTGCAGGAAGACCGGGAGGTGTGCACCAAGGGCCTCTGCTTAGCTCTTTGCAGGAGGGGCGGGAGCGGGGAGCAGAAGATAGGCATCCAGTGCTCCTGCTTTCTGAGCCATTATCATTTTATCTCTGGTCAGGCCTAAGACACTCTTTGATTTTAAAATTGCTCTTAAGTTCAAAAGGTTTCTCTTGGCAGAAGTTTTAATGACGCACAAATATAAACTGTCTGAAAATATATGTCCCTGTTCAGGGAAAGCTCGCCAACAGCAGAGATTAGTGGTGTTTTAATTTATGGTTTAGCTATTAAAAATGTTGCCACAAATTATATGGTAGTAAAATGTCTGTTTTTATTGTGCTTGGCCGGACCACAGGCTCCCTTTTTGCCCTCTTTTCTCCCCCTTCTCCCTCCCTTTTCCTCTTGCCCTTTCTTCTGAAGTCAGGTTTCCTATGGTGAACATTTTACAATTTGAAAAAAAAAATGTCAAATATTATTATAAATGTTTTTTAAACAGTCTTCTGTTGACATTATACTATGTGGCCAAAGATGAGCTTGAAACCCTGATCCTCCTGCTTCTACTTCCTAAGTGCTGGGATTACAGCTATGTGCCACTACCATACTAGTGGCAGTAATTTTCTGGGGGTAGTAGTAATTACTATTTTTTGGAAAAAAAAAAGAAAGAAAGAAAGAAATGGCTACTTGTTAGACAGTAGATTCCCCTGCTGGGGTTTTGTGTATTTGTCTCCAGTTCACATGACTCTGAAGCAGAGAAAGCTGTGTCACCGCCCAGGGTCCCTTTCAAACAGCTTCCCACTTCGTCCTTTTATCCCGGCAGGATTGCTGGCACTCCGTGTGCCAGCCCTCACTGAAGCACTCAGGGGAAAACTGATAGCAAGGATGGGAGGCGTGGAGATGGTATTGAAGTCCGTAGAACTACAGTGAGCTGCTTTGAGAGATGTGATGTTTAAAATTCTTAAGAGAAATGTGTGGTCTAGCAAGAGTGACAGTCTGCATGCATTGGTGGGCAGGACGGCCTTCAGGAGTTGCTTCCCTCCTTCCACTCTGTGGACTCCAAGATCCAAGTCACGTCATCAGACTTGGTGGCAATTGCCTTTACGCACTGAGCCTTGTCACCAGCCTCTTAGACCAGATTTTCCTCACCTAGTCATCTGTTGATGGACACCCCAGCTGATTCCACCTGCTGGCAGTTTTGAATAGTTAGGCAGTAGGCATGGGCGTGTGGCTATCTCTGGAGACCGGCATTCTCCCTGAGATTCTACAAGGAACAGGCAGGCCATGAGCGTACCCTTCCCTCCAGACGAACAGGTCAGTTAGAGCATCATACTGCTGAGCTGCCATGAGTGTGCCCTCCCCTCCAGACGAACAGGTCAGTTACGAACAGGTCAGTTAGGGCATCATACCCCTGAGCTCTCTCCGAAGCTCTTCTCTCCTTATTTTGAAGCAGGGTTTTGCTATGTTGCCCAGGCTGGCCTTGAACTCCTTCTGTTTTAGCCCAGGTTTACCTTGTTTACTAGTCCTCTGCCTTAGCTGCCTCTGGGCTGGGGTTACAGGTATGCACCATCATGTCCTGACTCTTGAAACTCAGAGACTGAAACAGGACTGAGGACATGGCCTGGTGGTGGAGTGCTTGCCTGGGATCTATGAGGCCCTGGGTTCTATTCCCAGCATTTCAAGCAAGCAAACAGCAACCAACTAAACATGAGTTAGTAAACCAGGAAAGGTAAGCTTTCTTGTTAGTAGGATTCAGAGAGTTAATGTCTGAAAAGGGGACATTTTTGCTGTGGTGGTGGCTTCATGCCTGTAATCCTAGTGCTTGGGAGGCTAAGGCAGAATTTGAGGCCAGCCTGGGCTATAAGGTGACACTCAATGTAAAAAACAAAGACAAAGTGAAGACAAAAACAGTGGAGGGCGCTGGAGAGTTGGCTCAGGGGTTGAGAGTGCATGCCGTTCGTTCTTGCAGAGGGTTCAGTTCAGTTCCCAGCACCAGCGTCTGGCAGCTCACTTTTAATTCCAGCTCCAGGCAGTCTGACATGCTCTTTTGGCATCTGTAGGCACTACACTCAGGTACACTTAGCCACAGTTACATAATTAACAATAAAGTCCTGGAGAGAAAACTTGTGGAGGCTAAGGAGACATTAAGAAGGGGGGGGGGGGGGGGGAGAGGGGTCTCTAAAACGCCTTTGTTGTTGAGAAACAGTATGACAGCCAAGATAACCCCTATCCCCCCCCCCCCACACACACACACCCAGAAGTGAAACCCTTTAGTGAGTGTAATTGATATGTCAGGTCTGTAAATGGAACCCTCAGGGTCTGAGGACAAGAGGTGGTGTGTGTCATAGTCCGTTGGTTCAGGAGGGACCCCAGCCTAAAGGACAGAAGACAGCCTTTCAGTGCAGGACAGTGCATCAGAGGAATGTCTGCCCAGGGCTGAGTCAAACCCTGAGAAGCCTGGAGTCATACCCACCCTTACTCAGCAGAAAGGGAAAGTCCTCCTGTGAGCCTCGGGGCAGCCTCGATCGTGCACGCCAGGCTCACGTGCAGGACCCCACATGCATGGCCTCGCATTTATGTGTGCCCTGCACAACCAGTGCTGGCCCTGCCTGTCATCTGAGTTGCAGGTGAGCTGAATTATTTGTAGGATCCTAAGGTAGAGGCAAGCTGGGAGTGAGAGAGCTTACCGTAACCCCAGCACCTGGGAGACGCAGGCAGGAGATCAGCAGCTCAGGGTCATCCTCGGCTCCCATGGTTGTAGGCTAGCCTAGACCACATGTCTCAAAACAGCCAAAACAAAAGCAAGGGCCAGTGACAACAGGTAAAGGTGGTTTGCCACCAGGCCTTACGACCTGCACTGTCCCTGGCTGGACACAGAGAGCCAATGCCAGCAAGTTGACCTCTGACCTCCATGTATGCACACACACTAAATAAATGCATAAATACCACACGAAGAGTAGAAACGTGAATGTTTTTGGATGAGTTTCAAACATGATCCCTATTCACATCTTTTTAGCAGTTTCTCTTGTTTTACTGACTGAACCAGATTAAGAAAGTTCTCTTTCTTTCTTTTCCTACCTCCTTTGTCTTTTCATTTTATTTATGAGGCTGCTCAGGCATGAATCACAGGTTTGGTTTAAAATCTAAAACTTTTCTTCTTTTTTTCCAAATGTCCATATGTGTATCTATTCGTGTGTGTATATACATATATATATACATATGTGTGTGTGTGTGTATATATATATATATGTATACACACACATAGATACACACACACACACACACACACACACACACACACGAGGTTCCCCATGCTAACCATGGATACACTCAGAGGTCAGCCAGTGACCTGCATTAGTCGGTTTCATCCTCCGCCATGTGGGTTTCGGGGATCCCCCAGGTGTCAGACTTGGCAGCACGTGCCCTTACTTGCTGCACCATCTCGCTCATATTTTGAAACATGTATTGATACATATTCGACATGTACCGGTGTAGCTTTTCAAATTGAATTATCTGTCCTAAAAGTAGAATGACAGTGGCTTTTATTCTCCGAGGCAGGTGTCTGGTTGGGCAGCCCAGGCAGGTCTGGAACCTCTCTCTCCTGCCTCAGCCTGCCAAGCGCTGGGCTTGTAGGTGCACACCACCCATCTGCCTTAAATTAATAATTGTTCAGGAGGTTTGTTTGAGAATTCAGTGGGATAATCTGTGCCTGGATCCAGTAAATGTTTAGACTGCCTTCCATTAGGCACTTTATAGGAAATAAATCAGTAGATGCTATCTCTTTATTATATTGATTTCCTCTTTTCTTTCATTTCCAGTCTGGTAAAATATTTTTTCTTTTATATTCCCTGTAAATTAACATGCATTTTAGCCTCATTAGGTTTGAATGGGGCCTTCATTCGTGAGCCCGAGACTCTCAGCTCATTATCTGCCTGCTTGTTGGTAAAAATGTGCTTCACGTTACAAACATCTGCTGCATTGAAAACTTGAAGCCCAGAAACACATTTGTAAGAAGTCCTGTGTTTGTGTCTCTTCTGAGCCCAGGAAGTGCCTGGTAGCTGCTTGATGTCAAGTGACTCTGTTTAAAGTCACCCTCTGTTGGCACACTGTTGACAGGGCTCAACCATGGCAGAGCACACACAGCAAAGATCCCCTCTCTGCCCACATGCAGGGCAAGGGGCAGGGGCAGGAGGCTGCCAGTTACTCAAGCCTCTGGTGTTTCTCTATCAGTCTTCACGTTGCTGCGTCCACATACTCCATAAGGGGCCACTTACAGGAGGGCAGGGATTTTTTTTGACAGATGTGCTATGCATGGTCTGAGGAGAGTCTGTAGTCTGTCATCAAGGGGAAGACATGATAGTGGGAGTGGGGGCTGCCCGTTTACATCTAGTTGGGTCAGTAAGCAGAACAGAAATACCGACATACTAATGGCTTTCTCTTTTCTTTCTAGTTTATTTAGCCTTAATATAATTTTATTTATTTATTTGAGAAAGGATCTTACTGTGTAACTCTGTCTGGCCTGGAATGTACTCTGTAGACTAGGCTAGCTCTAAACTCACAGAGCTTGTCTCTGCCTTCAGAGTGTTCCAATTAAAGCTGTGTGCTACCACACTCAGCCTTTTTTAAAACTTAAAAAATGTTACATTGTATGTGTGTATGTGTGTGTGTGTGTGTGTGTGTATGTATGTATGTTTGTGTATGCATGAGCTGTGACAATAAGGACAGGGTTTGGGAGTCAGTTTTCTCTGACTACATGGGACTTGGGGGTCAAACTTGTGTCCTCAGGCATGGTGACAAAGCACTTTGACCTGCTGAGCTATCTTGGTGCCTTCCTTTTTCCCTTTTTAGTTTGGGTCTTCAGCCCATGGGATGGTTCCTCCTCAGTGAACCTTTCACAGTAAGACCTTCACAGACACATCAGGGCCTGTCTTGGAGACAGTTATAAATCCAGCCACACTGAAGTAATGCTTAGCTCCTGCTTAACAGTTCATGGTCCTCAGAGAGTAGAGAGTTCAGGGTTTGGGCTGACGCCCCTCTGGTCGGTTGGTTCATGGCCCTTAGGTAGTAGACATTCAAAGCATGGCTGATGCCACTCTGGTGCAGCACTTGCCTACCACACATGAAGTGCTGGCATCCCCAGCGCTGCATAAGCCAGGATTGCTGGTGCATGCAGGAGGGTTGAGAGTTTAAGGTCATCCTTGGCTACATAGTGAAATGGAGGCCAGCCTGGGCTACACAAGACAAACAGAAGGTTTTAATGAACTTCAGCATGTAGTCCATCTTCCCAGTGAGTCCCCTTTGTTATTGCTGAATAATAAAATATTTAAATATCTCCCTCAATCATAGTTATGAATATAAGATCTTGTCTGAGACCTCTGTGCTTCAGGGAACTTTTAAATATTAACAAGGAGTTCCTTTGAGATAGCTTTTCCACAGTTGCGTAGCTCAGCTATCATAGGCAGCATTGCAATCTGATGACCTGCCTGTAAGCCCCCTTCTTCCCCCTCCTCCTCCTCCTCTTCCTCCTCCTCCTCCTCCTCCTCCTTTTTTTTTTTAACATTTGGGTTAGTAATTAGCATAGTTTTCCAACTTGATTTTTCTAATGGTGTCTTGAACTGTGTTACTGCTTGCCTGTAAAAATCCACCGAAGCTCAGCCTAATGAAGTCTTCCAGTCCCTGAGCAAACAGAGGCCGTTTCCTCATCTCTTCTAAGGAAGTGGGGCTGTGGGTGGTTAACATGCAGAGAAGGGTATCTGGGTGCAGTGTCCGTAGTGCTGCAAACAGCCATCTGTGGTGGCGGCCATCTGCAGCAAGCGGTCGCTCATCTGAGTCTCAGGCCAAGTCCCAGCTCTGCCATCTGTAGGGGTGGGTCGCCTAAGGCTCGCTTGTAGGATCGGCCTTTCTTTTTAATATGATGCAGTTCTGCCTCTATGTAGTGTCTCTGTAGTGTTTCTGTGTGTCTGTGGTGCATGTTTCCTCCCCACCTCTTTGTGTCTGTGTGCACATACATGTGCAGTGTCTCTGTAGTGTCTGTATGTGTAGTGTCTGTGTATATGGTATTTGCATGTCTGTAAGGTGTATGTGGAGTGTCTGTCTGTGTAGTCTCTCTCTCTCTCTCTCTCTCTCTCTCTCTCTCTCTCTCTCTCTCTGTAGCATTTGTCTGTCTGAATCTCTGTATGTGTATGCAGCATATGTGTCTGTGTGTCTGTATCAGGGAGGGGCTTGTAAGCAGTGAGCTTGCCCTTGGGTTTCGGTTCCTGCCTGTGTCTAGAATATTGAAGCCAGCTGCTGAGGAAGTCCAGTGCTGAACTGGTCACGGTGGCCATGGTTGTAACCCCAGCTTGCAGGAGATGGAGTCAGAGCATCAGGAGCTCAGGCTTGTCAGGATACAGATTGAATTTGAGGCTAGCCTGGGATACACGAAACATCTCAGAGACAAACTGACAAGGGTTGATCTGGAGATGTCTGAAGATAAACCTTTTTGAGAAAGAATCATTTCCCACTGCAGTTTACCCAGTAGAGAGCTGAGGAGATTCAGGGGATATGTCTGGGTTCCCAGGTAGGTATCAAAAATTAGAAGCCAACTTACTGAACTACAGTTGTTTTTAATAGAAATTTCCATGTTTGTAAAATAATTACAGCTTGCGTGTAAATCCACAAATGCTTCTCCTTTGGTGTGATATTCTATGTATTTATTTTTAATTCTTTTATTTTTGATATTGTGAATATAAATACATCATTTCCCCTTTTCTTCCCTACAAGCTCTCACATGTGCCCTTCCTTGCCCACTTTCAAATTTAAGGTCTTTTTTCTCATTAATTGTTGTTGCATGAATATAAAATACACAAATATGCCTAAATATGACCTGCTCAGTGTGTATAATATAGAATACTTTATAAATTCACACTCAGTGGAGCTAGAGAGATGGCTCAGCAGAAAGAGCCACATAGACATACTCTGTCAGAAAAAAAATGGTTATCTCGTTAATAGAATTTCGGTGGGATCTGTATTGGTTACTCTTCTCAATAGCTGTGAGAAAAGCCTACAAAAGCAATTTAAGGGAAGAAAGGCTCACATCATGGCGGAGCAGGCATGGCGGCAGGAGCGTGAGGCAGCTGCTCTCATGGCTTCCCCTACGGCTTCCACAGTGAGGGAGCAGAGAGATGGATGCCAGTGTGCCTGTTTTTCAGTCCAGGACCCCAGCCCATTGATGGTACACTCACATTCAGTGTGGGTCCCACTTTACTTAACCCTTTCTGGAGACATTCTCACAGATGTGCCCAGTGGTTTGTCTCCTAGGTGATCTCAAATCAAGTCCGCAATGAACTGTGACCACCACAAGCTGTCCCCCAGAGACAGGTCTGTAACTAACAGTCCCTGATGCTCTCCTTCCCACAGGGCGTGACCTACTGTGGTGAGAGTGCAGCCAGCAGCCTCACCATGGCCAACGTCCCTTGGCACGAGGAAGTGGTCCGGTTTGTCCGTGAGCTGGTGGGTCTGCTTCCCGACTATGACATTGCGTGTGAGCATGAACACTCCAACTGCCTCCTGATCGGACACAAGAAGGTGAGACGTGTGCTGCACCCGCTTAACTTTCCCCTTTCTTCTTTTTCTTCTTTGTGCCCCTTACTTGATCCCAGGGGATGTCTGCTTGTCCACTGTCTTTCCTAATACAAGCGTTAAGAAAGCCCTGAACAAAACAGCTCCATTCCGATGTTTGAGTTTAAAGATTTTGTTTAGAGATTCTTGTTTAAAGAATTACTTTTATTTTTAATCATGTGTGTGTGCCAGTGTGCATGGTATGTGCATGTGAGTGCAATGCCCTCGGAGGCCTGAACAGGGTGTCATATCTCCTAGAGTGGGGTTACAGTGGCTCTCCATCTGGGCTCACAAGTGGATGAATCGCCTTAAGCTAGCAAGCTTAGAGACGTCAAACACAAAATGATCTGGGGCCAGAGAGATGGCTCAGTTTGTAAAGGCACTTGCCACCAGGGTGAACCACCTGACTCTGGGGACCCACAGGGTGAATGGAGAGAACTGACTCCTGCAAGCTGTTCTGTGACCTCCACACATGTGCACCCTCTCCGCCCAAATGAATAAGTGTAATAAAGATTTTTAAAATATTACAACATCCATTAAGATAAAGGGAATATGCTCCTAGCCCCAGTGTCGGGTTTGAATTCAGAGCTGAGCCCATGGCTAATGTGTCATCGTGTGTCGGTTTCTGTGGATCGTTTATAATTATAGACCCGTGCTGTCAGTCATTTGGTTTATGGGATTTTCTCTGTGTGAAAGGTGGGAAAATAGCCAGATGAGGTTGTTTGATTATTTTCCTGTGGCAGGTACTCAGGCCTGTGCATCTGGCCTCTCTGGCTGGCCCGTCTAGAGCAGCCGGCTATTTAATCAGGCCCGTACCTCATCATACTGTATCATAAGACCGTCCGTGACCTTTTGAGTGTGTTCATAATTCTGCACAGATTTTCCTCCTCCCTTCCTGTGGGGTGTGAGGAGTCCCCGAAGTCACATGACCCCATGTCTCAGGACACTTCCCCTCACGTCTTGAGATCTGAGGCTTGGTTTCCCTGTTGACACAGCTGTCTTCCAGTACAGTTTGTGTCAGATGTGCTAAACGCTGCCCTTTTAGCTTCTGATTTTTGCATAAAGCAGTTGGACTTTTCTGAGCGACCTTCATCTCAGCTTGTCTCCGGCATGTAGAAATTTAGTTCGATCCTTGAGACCTGGTGGCTCACGTTATTTTCAGAGTTACTCATACTCTGGATGGAATTCTGTGTTCCTCGTACCCCAAATTAATTTGTGTTGGGTTTCTAATTCCCTAGTGTGACTGCATTAAACGCGGGGCTTCCAAGGGTTGGATGCAGGCATGAGAACAGGGCCCTGACCTGATCGGATCCGCATCCTCACAGGAGACACTGTGAGCCTGTGCTCAGGGAGAGAGCTGTGTTGAGCCACTGAGAGGACATTCTCTGCCAGCCAGGAAGATAGCGCGCCCCGGAGACCAGACTTGCAGGGACCTGACTGTGGGCTTTGGCCTTCAAAACCTCTCTGTCCCTGAGCTGCCCAGACTGCGGTGCCCTGTCATGGTGACCTGAGCCTACCTTGCATCCGTGTCACCCGCAGCTGCTCAGACTTCCAGTTTTCTCCTCAGAGACTGGGGATCAGAATTGTCATTGGTCACTTCAGCTTCGAATAGTCCTGTCTGTGCAAGTGCTTTTTTCCATTCTGGACTGCTCAAATTTGCAGACTGCTTCTGGGACTTGCAGATGAGATGCATTGCATATGAGTTGTTGTGAGGGGTGTGTGTGTGTGTGTGCGCGCGTGCGCGCCTTGACTCAACTCTGAATTTTTTTTTTTTTAATGTAGACGGGACTAAAAATTAGATTTATGGTTCTAATCCAGTGGTTCTCAACCTTCTTACCGCTATGACCTTTTAACACAGTTCCTCATGTTGCGGTGACCCCCAACCATGAACTTGCTTTTGTTGCTACTTCATAACTGTAGTTTTGCTACTGTTATGAACTGTAACATAAATATCTGATATACAGCATATCTAATGTGTGACCCCTGTGAAAGGGTTGTTCGACTCCCAGGGGGGTCGGGACCCACAGGTTGAGAACTGCTGTCTGGATCCTTTCGTCTTTCTGAGACTATCCATAACAAGGAATCCTTTATTTCTTATTTTTTGTTTGCTTTAAAAAAAAATAAAAGTTTTACTCTTAATTACGTATACATATGTGTGGGTACATGCGTGTGAGTGCAGGCACCAGTGAAAACCAGAGGCCTTGGGTCCCTTGAAGCTGGAGTTACAAGGGGTTGTGACCTCCTCCACGTGGGTGCTGGGAATCAAACTTGGGCCCTCTGCAAGAGCAGCAAGTGCTTTAACCCACCGAGCCACCTCTCCAGCTGCACCCCTCCTTCCTGGTTTTGGAGACAGGGTCTCACATTGGCCAGTCAGGCCTCGAATTGGAATTTACTGTGTAGCTGAGGATGACTTGAAACTCTTCCTGCCTCTACCTCCTGAGTGCTGGGAGCTATCTGCCTGCTGCAGGCCTGGAGATCCCTGTGTGCAGTGCAGTCTTGGAAGGCCGTGAGGATGGGCTTTAGGTCTCTGCCTGTAAGATTGCAGGAAGCCCTGGGGCAGCATCCCAAAGAATGCTAATCCGCAGACTAATTAAGCTTTTACATGCATTTGGCCCTGTCTCCTAGAAAGCTCTTAACTGACATAAACCATGAGCCATTTAAATTCAACAAGTATTATCCTAACTCCAGGAAGCTATGTTTTTCATTTTTAATACTTCTTTCAAACTGTAACTGGAAACAGTTGCTTCAATTGGTTCATAGAATTAGACTAAGATTTATTTGAAAAAAAATTTTTTGGTGTGTATGTGCACGCATGTGCACGCGACTGATAGCATGAAAGTAAGTACCTCAGAGATCAGAGGGGGGTGTTAGATTCTCCAGAGCTAGAATTGTAGGTGGTTGTGAGCCATCCACCATGGGTGCTGGGACCCGAACTTGTGCCTTCTGCATGAGCTATGAGTGGTCTTAATCATTTAGCTGTGTCTCTAGCCTGCTTTTATTTTGAGACAGGCTCTCACTCTGTAGCCCAGGCTGCCCTTGAACTCTTGTTCCTCCTGCCTCAGTCTTCCTAGTGCTGGGACAGAAACACTAGTCTGTTCACAAGTCTCCCATCAACATTAGCTTTGCACAAATGAGTGCCAGCTAGAAGCTTTGAATGCACATAAAGTGAGTTTTCCGCCTCTTCTACCTCCTCCTCTTCCTCTTCCTCCGCCTCTTCTTCCTCTTCCTCTTCCTCTTCCTCTTCCTCCTCCTCCTCCTCCTCCTCCTCCTCCTCCTCCTCCTCCTCCTCCTCCTCCTCCTCCTCCTCTGTGGCTTCTCTGTTCTCTCCATCCCGGCCATTATTCCACAGTGATTTTTGAGAAGCAATTTACTTAAGAGAGTACAAATTGGATTATTCCCCATTATTGAATTAAAATTCTTAACGAGGCTTTCTGCTAATGAGATATTGTACTCACGTTAGGATGCAAAGGCTAGCTCGAGTCATTTAGCAGCTCAGAGTTAGAAGCCATTGATTAAGGTTTCACTCAAGCAAAGTTTAGCAATAGAAAGCCCTCCACATGTCCATACTGCCAGCAGAGCTGAGAGAGCACACACCAGATAGAAAGCAACCCCGGCAGGAAGAGGCGGAGTCAGCTTGACCAGGTGTGTCTGTGGGCATCACAGTCACCTCACTCCAGGGAAACTCAGCTGCCAACTTTAGGGAGTAGCCTCCTTCCCTTTTTCAGAAATATAGCCCAGGTTGCCTCTGATTCCCTCCCACTGATATAAATTCTCTTTTTTTTTTTTTTGCTTTTTCGAGACAGGGTTTCTCTGTGTAGCCCTGGCTGTCCTGGAACTCACTTTGTAGACCAGGCTGGCCTCGAACTCAGAAATCTGCCTGCCTCTGCCTCCCAAGTGCTGGGATTAAAGGCGTGCGCCACCACCGCCCGGCTCTTTCTTTTTTTTTTTTTAAGGGCTTTAATTTTTTTTTCTTTTATTTTTTGAGATTATAATGTAATTAACATCTCCCTTCCCTTTTTTTGCTCCATATACCCCTTCCTTGCAGTCTTTCAGATTCATGGCCTCTTTTTTCATTAATTGTTACAGGCCTATACATGTATGATACAAACGTATGTATTCTTAAATAGAACCTCAGTCTCCCAGGCTCTGAGACTTCAGGCCTGGGTCACTCTGCCTAGTTCAGGAAGTATTCCTTGCTAACAGGCATGCCTGACATGCATGGTTTGGAGCAGTCTCCAGGGCCACAAGCATACTGAAAACACATGAACGTTTAACAGGATAGGAAACCCGGGTTTATTAGCAATGTAAAACTTTCGTTTTCCTTTTCTGTGCCAGGGTCACATGTAGCTCAGGCTGGCTTTCAACTTACTATATGATCTAGGCTGACCTTGAACTTGTGATCATCCTGATTCTAGTTGATGAATACTGGAATTACTGGTGTGCACCACCATGTCCAGTTTGTGCAATGCTGGGAACAGAACCCATGTTTGGAGAGGCCTCTACCAGCAGATCCACATCCTTGACCCTCTCACTAGGGGCTTTTTGACATTCATTTGATCTATAAAAAAAACTCATTTACTTATATTTACGTATGCTGGTTGGTGGCCTTGTCCATGTTGGTCAGAAGAGGGCCTTGAATATCCTGGAGCTAGAATTATAGCCCTTGGGCTATTTGGAGATACAGGCACACAGGCAATTGTGGCTGACCAGCATGGGTGCTGGGGAGGAAGTCTGGCCTTCTGGGAGAGCAATGCATTCTATTGGCTGCTGAGCCATTTCTCCAGTCCCAGGTTAATGCTGTGTGTTTTAGTCATGGCTTCTATTGCTGTGATGAAACACCACAGCCAAAAGTAACTTGGGGAGGGAAGGTTTATTTCAGCGTATGCTTGTAGTCGGTCTGTCACTGAAGGAAGTCAGGGCAAGATCTCAAGGCAGGAACCTGGAGACAGGAGCTGATGCAGAGGCCATGGAGGGGTGCTGCTTACTGGCCTGCTCCTCATGGCTTGCTCCGCCTGCTCTCTTACACCGTCCAGACCACCAGCCACAGTGAGCTGGGCCCTGCCGCATCAGTCATCAATTAAGTAAATGTACCACAGGCCGGTCTGATGGTGGCATTTTCTCAAATAAGATTGTCTCTTCTAAAAAGACTCTAGATTGTGCCAAATTGCCATAAAACTAGCCAGCGCAGCTGCTGTGATCCAGATGGAACTGGAACTTTATTCCTTCTACACAGTTTAACTTCTGACCTGACAACTTTGCTTTGCAGTTTAAGATCGGTGGAGAGTGGTGGACATGGATCAATTACAGCCGCTTCCAAGAGCTCGTTCTGCAGTACGAAGAGAGTGGAGGCTCCAAGACGTTCAGCTCGATGGATTACATGGCCAGAACCCCACAGTGGGCACTGTTTGGGGCCAGGGAAAGAGGCTTTGATCCCAAGGACACGAGATACCAGAGGAAGAACAAAACGAAGGACATTTCCGGGTGTTGAGCCTATCTGAGTTGAGGATCTCCAAAGACAAAAGCTGCCTGGCCCCCGGCAGGTCCTCAGTTGCCATCGCTGCATGGGGCAGTTTCCCAGCCACATTCCATGGTCTGACACCAGCAGGCAGCCATGCCGCCACACAGCACCCACACATGGGGCTGGGATCTCCGCTCGAGCTTCTTACCAGAACTCAGGCCCTTTAATGAGTCGATTTCTGAGACAGTGAAGGTGACAGTCACCTCTGGATTTTTAATAGTTTTGGATTTTATTTTAGTAATTTTCTTAAATGCTATCCCTGAGTATTGCACAGGGAATAAACATCTCTGCCTTTTCCTCCCGAGCTACTGGCTTTTTTCCCTACCTTCCTCTCTTTTCTTTAAATCTGCTCTGCTTAAGTAGTGCAGGCTGACATCCACTCATGGTAATGCTCCTGCCTCAGCCTGCTGAGAGCTGGGATTGCAGGCCAGCACCAGCAGGCAGGCTCTCTGAGCTGCTGGCTCTTGGTAGAGTGATCACTTAATAGTTTTAGCTTTGAGTGCCCTGGGCTAAACCTTCCTACCCCTTCCAAGGTAAGAACTCTGTTTAGAGTCACACCTGAAAACGGTTGTTCCGTTGTCAAAGGTGTGTATGTATGTGTGCGTGTGCGTGTGCGTGTGTGTGTGTGTGTGTGTGTGTGTGTGTGTGTGTACACAGGCACGCAAATGAGTGCCATGTCCATGGAGGCCAGAACGGTGTCAGACCCTCTAGAGCTGGGTGGTTTTGAGCTGGCCAACATGGGTGCTGAGAACTAAACTCAGGTTCTCAGGAAGAGCAGCAGCGCTTTTAACTGCTGAGCCATCTCTCCAGCCCCAAATGTTTTATTTATTTTTCCAAATATTTTAAGGTATTATGTCAATCACTTTAAACTTTTGTGTATTTAGAACTTTTGTGGGAATGTTCCAGCCCCTTCTAGAAGAGATGTTGCTATCCAGTGTGTTATTGGTCCAGCAAACATGCATGGAATAGGGTTTCTTCTTGTCTTTCTTTCTGTGTGGGCTTGGGGGACACACACACACACACCCCTACCCCTACCTCTGTCTCCTCTCTCTGTCTCCATTTCTGCTCTCATTGCTGTGCACAGTCTGACCTTTAAGGCTCAAGTTTTCTGTTCAGCTCTTTTTTTCCCCTTTCATTTTTTGAGACAGGTGTCTACTGTATCCCAGGCTAGCCCCAAATTCACTTTGTAGCTGAGGATGGCTTTGAACATCTGACTCGCTTGCCACTGACTCCTGATTGCTGGAATTGCAAGTGTGCATCACTATGCCTGGCTTCCAAGTTTGTTTGCTTGTTTGTTTTTGTCAGAAACATCTTAGTCAATTTTCTTTTCTCAAGTAATTGAAGTTATTTTAAAACTCTTTTATCTAAAACGTAATAATCTTTCCTAAAGATCGAGGGCACGGTTACTCTTTTATGTCCTCAGATTAAAGATACTTCTGTTCTTTTGAGTTTTATGTTCTGTCAGACCCCGCCCCCTCCTCAGGAGCTCCAGGGCCAGCTGGCCTGGGTTTGCAAGTGACAGATGAGAGAGCCGGTCTTGAGGTAGACAGTGAGGACTAAAGCCACAGTTTGCCTCTGACCTCACTCTTGCTCTGTGTCACAAGCACACCTTTAGTCACATACAGACGCAGACACTTGTACATACTCAACAGAGATTTTTAAAAGTAGGGGTGTATTGGAAAGATAGCTCAGTAGTTTGAGTGTTTACTGCTCTAGAACCTGTGTCAGCTAACCCATGACCACCTCTGACTCTAACGCTCGGGGACATGACGTCATCTTCTGGTCTCTGGAGCCTCTGCATGCATGTGGTGAACATAAACTCAGACAGACACACATGTACATAAATAAATCTCTTAAAAAATTAGGGGCACACAAAGATGCCTCCGCTGCATAAGGGAAATTGTCCCCAAGCTTGATGGCCCGAGTCTGATCATGGCAGAAGAAGAAGACTAACTCCTGCAAGCTGTCCTCTGAGCATGGTCTTCCTGTGCAATGCTTGGTCACATACCCACACGTGTGCAAAGACACAACGCGATAAATATTTTATATAATTCAGAGACTTAGATTACTAATGAAAGAAGATAAGCAGATCACCTGCTCAGAGGCAGATGGAACTGACCGTGCTGGGGCTTGCATTCAGGTTGCTCCAGGTGATGTGTCCCGCCACGTGACGTCACAGAACAAAAGTGACGCCATACATCAGTGCATTCAAGGCTACGCTGGAAGGGACAGCAGGTTAGACTGACCTGAGTGGGCGTGTCTTCCCAGATTTCACACACTGTGCTCTATGTTAGGTTTGGGAGAAGGCAGGCATGCCCTAACCTGGATATGTGTTGAGGTGTTCTATCAGGGGAGTGTTAGGTAAGAAACAGAAGTTAAGGTCATTGGCTATTATGGGCTGGAGAGAGCACAAGAGGATTTTCAATATGTAGCCATCCACACTTCCTGCGTGCTTTTCAGCCAAGGTCAAGCTGTCTGCTGGATCTCAGGCATCTATGTGCTAGCCTCAGACAGCATCGGTTCACTAATGCATGCTATTTGGTTGGTTGTGTATGTTTGTGTGTGAGATTTCTGTGTATACACGTGGGTATGCAGGCGCGCTCACCCGTACACAGGCACAGAGTCCAAATGAGGACTGCTCTGTTCCTTTTAACATTACTCCCTTGAGACTGTCCCTTACTGAACCTAGAGCAAGGCTGGTGTCCAGCTAGCCCCAGTGATTCCCTTGTCTCCACTCCGATCCCCAGCATTGGGGGGTTACAGGCACATGTGTGGGCTCTCTGCTTTTTAACCTGGCTTCTGGGCATTCAAACTTGTGTCCCCATGCCACATACAAGTGCTCTTACCACTGAGCCACCTCCCAGGATGTCCCTCAGTCTGTGGCAGTCTTCTTGCCTCTGCCTCCTGAGTGCTGGGATTACTGGTAAGAGCCACCATATTTTACATTTACTCAAGCTATTAAATGTGTGTGTGTGTGTGCAGGCCACTTAAAACTGCGTATCACTCCAGCTTCCAGGAATTTTTTGGCCTCTGTAGGCACCTGTACTCACACACACACAGTTTTAAGAATCTTAGAGAATGGGGAGAGAAAAACCCTCCAAACATTCTTCAGAATACTATATATCCAAGGGTTTGTTCTTCTCCTTTCTTCTTCTCTTCCTCCCCATCCCTGTTTGTTGAAGCAAAGCTGTAGTCTGTTAAGAAAAGGTTTAAGGTAGAGGCACCTCATTTGGTAGTGCCCAACAGGAGGACCTGAGCATGAATCCTTAGCACTCCTGATCTCCCTTTGATCCCAACATGGTCTTGTTAAGTAGCCCAGGCTGCCCTCCAACTCCCTTCATAGCCTAAACAATGATTCCTTGAAAGAACGGCACAGATTTTTTTTTTTTTTTTTGGTGGTAGTCCATGTACCTCATGGTCTATGTAATTCATTCCAACACATTTGCATCAAACATTGACTTTGTTCTAATTCCATTGGGGATCTGTTGCTAACTCAGTGTAACATGGAAGAACTATTCTTATGCTTCCAATGATGACATTTATGGGAGACAGCCAGACTCCCAGAGATGAATAGTGGATGGAAGTCAGACAGTGTCTAGTGAGTATTACCAAGAAGGCAGGGTTAGTGGTTACCTGGAGATGTTTCCTGGTAGGAGGAGTGACAGCCCCTGGAAGACGTGTGTGCCGTGATAGACCTATAACCTAATGGAAGAATCCTGGTTCTAGAAAGGAGGGAAGACCATGTCAGGGAAGGCTCCACCTACGTACTTAGAGCTGAGAAATGATGTAGAGTATTCAGGAAAGGGGGCTGGGGAGATGGCTCAGTGGGTAAGAGAACTTGCCTTGAAAGCATAGGACCTAAGTTCAATTCCCGACCCCCACATAAAAAGCTGGACATGGTTGTGCCCCTACCTTTTGGCCTATGCAACCCGAGGCTATGGGAGGCTGCTACCAGAGGACAGCCGGAGCTTGAGGGCTGCCAGCCTCGCCATATTGGTTACTTTTCTATTCTAATAAAACACAGTGATCAAGGCAACTTAGAGAAGGAAGGGCTTACTTGGGCTTATGGTCATGGTAGCTGGAGTGCCACGTAGAGAGTGAACTGGAGGTGGCCCAAGTCTCTTCATCTCAAAGTGTGGCCTCAGCAACATACTTCCTCCAGCAAGGCCACCACCTCCTCAAACAGCACAAAGCATAGACATAGAAATACATGCAGACGAAACACCCATAAACATAAAACAAAGATTAAACAAACACCTTCCCAAACAGCTATACCAACTGGGAACAAGTGTTTAAATGAAGTGAGGATCGGTGTCTCAAGGGGATACGATGGGGAGTGATAGAGGATACCCAGAATCTTCCTTTGGCCTCTGCACACACGAATGTGGGTGCCTCACATGCACACTCAGAGAGAGAGAGGAAGGAGGAGGAGGGAGAACCCGTCTAGTCTAGAGATTAATGGTTCATTCAGGTAGGTGGAGGCCAGGCCTGGGCCCTAGGAACAATTATGCAAAAGAACAACTTGATCTGATTTGCATTTTAATAAGATCATTGGAGTTGCAGAGGCTTTTAAAATGGCTTGGAGAGGCCAAGAGGGAAAGACATGACTTGGTAAGTATTTTCATAGACCAGTCTAGAAGTAATGGCTCTCTGGGGTGTGCCCGTGTTGGGTGTGTGTGTGGTGACATTTGCGCAAGTGGGTTGTAAAGCTGTGGATGGATTCAAGAGAGATCTATGATGTAATGCTTAATGGATGGGGCTGCAGTTCAAAGGTCATTGTTGGCCCACCATGTCCTGACCTGGGGATAGAGTAGACGGTGGCAGTACTTAGAGGGCTCTCAAGGGTGAAGGTCAAGAGGACCCTGAGAAAGGTCTGGAGAGCATCTCCAGGGAGACAGGAGTGTATCAGTCATGATGGGAGTTACCATCCAAACTTAGAGAAGGAACTCAGCAGTTAAGAGCCCAAACTACTCTTGGAAAGGACCCACTTCTGCTAGCTCACAGTCACCTGTAACTCCAGCTCTAGAGAACCCGGAGCCCTCTTAACTCCACGGGCAGCTGCACTCAGACGCGCAGACACACATAGTAAATAAATATTAAAACGCAAAAGAGGAAGGTTGACATCATCCAAGCCAAGAGTGTACCGGGAGAGCCGGGATTACCAGGCCCTGAGGAGGAGCAGCGTAGGAAATGGGGTTACCAGGAAATGAGGGCAGACAGACACACCCTATAGCCGCTGAAGCTCAGTAAAGGAGGGCATCTGTCTATGTGAAGTAAGTACCACAAGGACACTTGTGTGTGAGCATGTGGAGACTAGGGGATAACCTCAGCTGCTGTTCCTCAAGTGTTGACTCTACCACTGAGCCACGCCTCCAGCCCCTCACTGGAGGATTCTAGGCAAGTGTTCTCTCATGAACCAGCTCTTTCTTCCCAGCTCTCCTGGGACTCCTTTCTCAGCCCAACCCAGTGAGTGAACCCTATTTCCCACTTCTCAGTCTTTTGTCCTAGGGGAGAGGGTGTAGGTGACAGTCTGTTCTTGTCACTGGCCTGTCTGGGTCTGTCTGTGGCTAGAGCAGAGTGTGGGCCATTAGACAGAGTCCTTCGTGGCTCTTTTTTAAAAAGCCTATTATTTTAATTTCCAAACCTTTTAGGGGAGTTAGGACAGCAGCTACAGCCTCACGTTCTGTCTGCCTCTTCATTATGACAATTTATGACTCAGAGTCACAAACTGACCATTCCTTTGGCCACCACAGTCTGTCCCACTCTGCTCCGTGTCCCCTCCAAAAGACTCAGCCTGTTGTTCCCAGGGGACAGGAAATGCTTACGTAATGGCTTCTATTACTGATATTGCCCTGGTAGTTGGGGTGCCAAGGTTGTCTGCAGTCCTGGGGAGGGAGATGAGGAGAAGATCTGAACCTTCTTTGAAGCTACTCCACATCCCAGTGTGCTCATTTCCATGGGCTCTGTTTACCTGAGCTAATGTGTTTGTTTAATTTGACAGGAAAATCAGAATATACCTTTCCTGTTACCACATCATTCAAACACATCTAGACATAAAGTGGAACACGTGTTTACAGCACTTAAATATTTGTATTGCATCAAGGAACCACCCAACACCCAGACCATGAGGTCTGGTGTGGTGAGGAGGGTGTGGGCAGCCTTGTGCCCAACAGCTGGGGGCAGAGGCAAGTGTCTGCCTCTCCACAGTCACCAGTTCTACCACCACCACCACTACCCTCCAGGGAGAAAGCTTTCAGATTCTCCATGAGCCCTGATGCCATGTCTCACATGCTTAGATGTCTTCCTTAGCAACTGGAAATGTCTCTTAACTAAAGGAAACTCATTTTTGACTTTGCTTTTTGGGGTCCTGGGGTCAGAACCCAGAGCTTTGTGCACTAGACATAAGATGGTGTTGCAGTTTATTGGTTTAAAATATTTACCTCCTGCATGAGTCAGCGTTCTGCTACTGTAACAAATACCTGGATACAAATAGTTTATAAAGAAGAAAGGTTCATTCGGGCTCACAGTTTTGGAGGTCTCGGTCCTCGATCAGTTAACAGTAGCCCCGTGTGTTTGGACCTGTGATGAAGCAGAACATTGTGGCAGAAGGGCAGAATGTAGCAAAACCGGACCCTAGTATTGAGCCAGGCAGCAAAGAGAGAAAGAGGAGATGGGGTGCCATTGCCCTGGTAAGAATTCAGTCTCCAATGGGTTTTCTCTAGTTCAGTGATGTGACCCTTTAATATAGTTCCTTGTGTTGTGGTGACCCTCAACCATAAAAATCATTTTTTTGTTGCTACATCATAACTGTAGTCTTGCTACTGTTATGAATCATGATGTAAATCTCTGTGTTTTCCCTGGGAAGGATTATTTGCCCCCCTCCCCACAAGGGGTCGTGACCTACAGGTTGAGAACCACTGCTCTAGGCCCCACCCCTTTAAGTTTCTACCACTTTCCAATAGTACCGTTTTAAAGATTAAGGCTTGGGGCCATATTAGCATTTTTGTACTGTTGTGAGTGAAACACAGAAACAAATGAAAGCTTGTGGTTCCATCAGTCCATCAGTGGGGGAGTGGGGAAGGCATGGCAAAGCAACTCAGCTTATGGTGGTAGGAGCAGGTAGTAGGAGCTGTTCGTATCATGAGGGACCAGGAAGGAGAGAGAATTAGGAACCAGGGACTTCATATAACCTTCTGAGATCCCTTCTCGCCCAGCCCAGTGATCTCCCTTCCCCCAGCTGGGCTCACTTCCTAAAGGGTTCATGACCTCTTGAAATAGCACCACCTGCTGGTGAACAAGTCCCTAAACTCTGAGCCTGTGAGGATATTTCATTTTCAAACCATAATGGAGGACATCAAGGGTCTAGTCTGTAACTCCTCTCTCTCCATTCTCAGACCGAAGTCCCTGAGTCAGAGATGGCGTCTTCACCAGCTTCTCTTGGAGTCAATCCTAGGGTGAGCCTCATGCAGACATTAAAAGCTATGTGCAGAAGGATGGATGTGGGAATCACTTCTTTGGCAAGCTCACAAAGTAACAGGTCCCTAGCTGTCTTAATTAGCTTCCTTTTCTTCCTATTCAGCCAGGTATCAGGGCCCTAATATCTAATGAGCACTTGGTAATGGATTCATTTATAAGAAAATATTCCTCTGTGGAAAAAAAAAATAAGTCAGAGGTAACTTGCCATGTTTATTATGAATGGCTCTTACCAAAATGCCTAGGTATATCTTGGTTTTGAGAGTCTCTAAATGGTTTTCTGAGTTTGATCAGGACCAATTTATTCTTTTAAGACATGCTAATTTTGCAGCGAGAAGCATTTCTGAATGAGTCCGAAAACGCTATCACTGTTTTCTTCCAGCTAATTCAATATAGTTCAGTGTTTTTGTTATTTTTCTTCTGATATGTGGGTTCAGTGGATGATGGATGATGTCTCTCTCCTTATTCCATAGTGTGTGTGTGTGTGTGTGTTTGAGTCTACAGGAACATACATGTGCCCGTGTATATGAGTGTTCATGGAGTCTAGAAGACAACCTTGGGTGCCATCTGTTAGGTTCTATCCAACACACACACACACACACACACACACACACACACACACACTGAGTGGTTCTCATTTCTCCCATAGCAGCTCACAACTACCTATAACTTCCATTCCAGGGGATCTGATACTCTCTTCTGGCCTCCTTGGCCACTGCATACATGGGTGCACAGACATGTGTACAGGCAAAATACTTATACATATAAAGTAAAAATAACCAATTCTTTAAAAATACTAAAAGTATTGTATTAGAGTTACTCATTTAGTGTGTGTGCCTGTGTGTGTGTGTGTGTGTGTGTGTGTGTGTGTGTGTGTGTGTGTGTGTATGTGTATGTGTATGTGTATTGGGGGGTGTGCAGTGCACACCTGTATGGAGGCATGCACATGCCATGGCACACATGTAGCAGTCAGAGGACAACTTGCAAAAGTTGGTTCTTTCCTTCTACCATATTGGTTCTGGGGCTTGAACTCAGATCATCAGGGTTGGTGGCAGACCCCTTTACCCACTGACCGCCCCCCCTTCCCTTTCTCCTTTTTAAAAATTTCACCTTCTTTTTTGAGACAGGCTCTCCCACTGGTCTGGAGCTCACTGAGAAGGCTAAGCTGACTGGCCAGTGGGCCCCAGGGAGCTGTCTGTCTCAGCCTCCCCGCACTGGGATTATAAGCTCTCAGCACCATGCCTGGCTTTTCTCTTCCTCTTCACAAAGTTCTAGGAATTGAACTCAGGACCTCATGATTGCAAAGTAAACACTTACTATCTGAGTAGCATTCCCCAGTCTACTCTAGTATTTCCTCTATTTCTCTCCTGAGGAAGTCAACAGATCAGTCCCTGCTTTAGAGTGATCATATCAATATTTTATATTTTTGGGCCCCAGTATCCAGAGCACCTCTTTTGATCAATTGTTACAGCATGCTCCCTGATGCCCCACCCCCACCCATAGGGACCACACACTTTCTCCTTGTCCCTCTCTTGTGAGCTTGGCTGTTTGGTTCATTGTGTGTGAGTTCATGTAAATATTCCAGAGAAATTTCCAAAGTGTGCTTCTGTCACACACACACACACACACACACACACACACACACACACACACACACACGCATGCACACCCCATGCATATGCACATACATGCATGCCTACTATTTGCATAAGCACTTTTAACTACTGAGCCATTTCTTTAGATGCCTCAAAGACTGCCCTTTAATGCACCCATGAGACATAGCATTTTATTCCCGAGATAAAATGCACCGAGAGGAGACTTCCAGGTTTGTGTTAGCACACGCTTTCAGAGGTCAGTACACAGTCCTTGGCTGTGATGTTGCTGAGCCTCTGTGAGTTGAAACTTCACAGCATTGGTAATGTTTGGAAGGCTCTCCGCCTCCTGACAGCAAGGAAGCACAGTAGAGTCACCAGAGGAAGGAGCTAGGGCAAGACAGAGCCCCTGCGATGGGCTGGTCCATGTTTCTGGGCTTGTGGGAGAGTAGAACATGATGGTGAACCAGAGTGCTATGACTCCCTGCCCTTGGAGATCATCAACTGAGAGTTGATAGTTGGTCCATGAGGGCAGAGGGAGCAGAGACAAAGAACGGGGCTTCGGAAGCCCTGTGAGTACTTACGGTGAATGACCAGCTACAGATCAACTTTACTTCAGGTGATTCAAGGCTTATATAATTTTGGGGACTGGAAGTAAGGACATCTAGGTTGAGGGCTTAGGGCCCTGAAATGTCTCATTAGGACCAGGGAAGCATTGCAGGAATCTCAGGTGCTAGCCGGATGAGTTCTTTTCAGGAGAAATCTTAACCAAGGCTACGTAATGTTCTGTGTGTAGGGCAGTTTGTGTGTGTGTGTGTGTGTGTGTGTGTGTGTGTGTGTGTGTGTGTGTGATTTTTTTAACCCCCCCCCCCCAGGCAAATTCAGAGAAAGAGAAGCCCTACCAATGAAGGGGGTCCTCCATTATACTCCAAGCCCCAGAAAGCTATCAGGGCAATGGTAGATCTTAATTAGCAGGGCAACAAGTACATCAAACTCCCAGCAGCTAGGAAATGGACTGGTAACAAGAGGACCCTAGTGGGAGATACACACGTCAAAGTCACACACCCAGACACCCAGTAACCCACTTCTCCAGCTAGCCTCACTCTCCACAGCCCCAATTCTCCAGTCAGTTATTAAAACATACTGTGTCTTGTTGGGTGAAGGTGTAAACCTTTAATTCCAGCACTTGGCAGGCAGAGGCAGAGGGCTCTCTCAGAGTTCAAGGCCAGCCTGGTCTACATAGCAAAATCCAGGACAGCCAAGGCTTCATAGAAACCCTGTCCCTCAAAACGAATATCTATCTATCTATCTATCTATCTATCTATCTATCTATCTATCTATCTATCTATCTATCTATCTATCCATCTATCTATCTATCTATCTCAGGCCCCTGTCACTAGCCTCAGCTCCCCTAAGGGCAATGCCCCAAGCCCCTCCACATGTAGAGGACATGACCTGTGGTCACACAGGCTCAAGACAGATCACAATTTTGATGAGGTACCTAAAGGCCTGGAGGGCTTAGCCAATATGCTTTCCTTCCCAGACATTCCTCCCTGCAAAAGGTATTTAACCTCAGACCCACCCTGAGAAGTGGGGTATGGTTTTACTCGCCCACTTTCCGCCATGACAATAAATGTCTTAAAACCATGTACTGTCTCTTTTCATCCGTATCCGTGGGGAGCCATGGAGAAGGCCTTTGCCTACAGAGCCTCTGTCTAAGCTCCTGTAGAAGGCGCTCTCTGCGCTCCCAGCCATGGCCACCACCAAGCCCCAAACCAAACCTACAGCTCTCAAGCCAAGAACTCCCCCCTCCCCACCCCACCCCATCCCTACCCCCTCCCCCGACCAGCCAGAGCTCCCCTCTCCTCTGCCTCCCCCCCCCCCAGATCTAGTCTGCTGGACCCCACTTTGTTCTCAGCTCTCCTGAGAGAGGAGGCCCATTCCCCCCCCCCAAGCCCCCCAACCTGCTCCAGCTGTCCATCACCTTAGACTGTGCTTCCCCATGCCAGGAGCGGTGTGTGTGTGGGGGACTGCCCTATGGCCCAACACCACCCAGGGACAGTTTGGGGTAAGTGTGATCAACTTCCTGGGTCCTGAGCCCCCCCCCGCACCCCCCCACCCCGTTCAGCCATGCCCTGAGGCGGAGCAGATGCGGCTCTCACACCGGGAGCTCATCTGGAGCAGACATGTGCAGGCCCTGTGCCTGCTACCACGGCCTCTGCGAGTTCCTGGGTGCATTGGTTTTGTTGTATTTAGAGGGCTTTGGGTCCTTGGTGTCCTCCGTCCCCTCTGCCTCTTAAAATCTTTTCTTTCCCTCTTCCACACGGTTCCCTAGACCCTTGGGGAAGAGATTTGGACTGTCGCCATTTTAAATTTAAAAATGTGTAATTGTCAGTAGAGACCTGATCGTCTGATTTCTGTGCTTATATATGTAACTAGTATGTGTGTGTGTGTGTGTGTGTGTGTGTGTGTGCATAGTGGAGCTCATATTGCCTGGGGCTGAGGCTCAGTGGGGGCGCACTTGATTGGCATACAAGGGTCCTGGGTTCCACCCCCAACACTGCAGAAGTAAGAAGTAAATAAATTGGTCAGCGTTCAGTTATTTAAGAGACCATACTCCATGCACTGCATTACTTTAAAACTGTTTTTGTTTCATATTTTGTGTGTGCATAAGCATGCCATGATATGGGGTTCAGCTCTCTCCTTCCACCGTGTGGGTCTTGGGGAACCAAGCTCAAGTTGTCCAGGACCTTCACCCACTGAGCCATCTTCCTGGAACGAGAGTTCCAGATTTCAGCCCTAAAATTTTCTGAAGGCTCCAAACCCCATCACGTCTGTCTCATTGTATGTACATGAAAAGGTACCCTCATAAACGGTATATCAAAAGGGCATGTAAGAGTCACTTAAAAAAACACATGCACATGCATTTTGAAATCTGGATTCTTTAGCTAAGAGAACTCATGTTGTCTCTGTCTCTCTGAGTCTGGTTTACTTCACTTGACACAGTCATTTCCGGTCCCCATCCACTTCCCTGCAACATGATTTCATTTCTCTCTCTGTGACAGAATAAAACTCCTGTCTGCCTATTGATGGCATCTGAGCTGGTACCAACTCATGGCTATCATAACCAGGGCAGCAATGGTTGTGCAGGTGTCTCTGTGACCTGCTGACTCAGGGTTCTTCCCGTATATTCCTAGCCGTGGTATGGCTGTGTCATACGTAGCTCTGAATTTAGTAGGTTTATTTGTTTATTTTATATAGATAAGTGTTCTATCTGCATGTATGCCTGCATGCCAGAAGAGGGCATCTGATCCCATTACAGATGGTTGTGAGCCACCATGTGGTTGCTAGGAATTGAACTCAGGTCCCCTGGAAGGGCAGCCAGTGCTCTTAACTGCTGAGTCATCTCTCCAGCCCATTTATTTTTTTGTTATTTATTTTTTGAGAAATCTCCATATTGATTTACATAGTGACTCCATAAGTTTACAGATAATATATATATATATATATATATATATATATATATATATTTTTTTTTTTTTTTTTTTTTTTTTTAAAGAGTTTTATTTCCTTGGAGGCCACACGAGGGCATCAGATCCCCTGGAACTGGAGTTACAGGTGGCTTTTGACCAGCCTGATCTGGAACTTGGGCCCAAGCACTCTTAACTGCTGCACCACCTCCCCTGAGAATAAATATTCTGACCTTCTTACTCTAAGATTATATAATTTCTTCTAATTGCACCATGTGAAAATAAATCTCAATTATTTATGAGTGTGGAACTCAAATAAATCTTAAGGTCTTAAGTACTGGCAAAGAGACAGTAGTTAGTAACCAAAAAGTGATTCTAATATGTACTAAAATAATTGGAGAACAGAATGGAGCCAGCTCAGAACTCACGGCTGTAAGTCTTAAAACGTTCATTTCTGTCTTCTGTAGCATCCTTTGGTTTCTTTAAAACACCCATTCTTTTTGTGTGGGGGAGGGCTTATGGTAGGTGGGTGGGTCAGTTCATGTGTGTGCACATGTGTACACATGTACATTTAGAGGTCAAAGGTCAGCCTCTGGTGCTGTTCCTCGAGAGATGTCTGCCTTCTTTTTTTTTTTTTTTTTTGAGGCAGGGGCTCTCACTGGTCTGAAATTCACCAAGTAGACTAGGCTAGCTGGCCAGCCAGTGAGCTCAGAGCTTCACACGGACTCTGTATCCCCAGCGCTGGGCTTACAAATGTGGGAGACCATGCCTGGCTTTTTATGTGGGTGTTTGTCTTTAACTCAGCACCTCCTGTTTATGGAGCAAGCAATTAGCTGACTGAGCCATCTTGTTCTGCTTTAAATAATACAGGTCTTGGGGGCTGTGACATCATCTTTAGAAGATCTTTAGAAGATTTATGAGCCAGATATTATCTTTTCTTACTTCAAAGTGAGGATTCAAGGTTCAGAGAAGTTGGACAGTGTGTTCAGGGGAGCACAGCAAAAAAGAAATAAAATCAAGTCTCCTCAACTCAAGCTGTTGCACTAAATGGTCTTTTTTTTTTCCTAACATTTGGTAGTGCTTTATGCTGGTCTTTTTGCCTTCCCTGCTAATTGTTTGCTTTCTTTTCTTGTTCTTAAGTTGTTTTGCTGTTTTTGAGATAGTCTCCTTGCGGAGCCGAGGCTAACCTCAAACAGGCCATCCTCCTGCCTCAGCCTTTGAGTGCTAAGATTACAGGCACTTCCACAGCCTTGTTGCTTTATTCTTTAAGAGCCTTCATTTCTTAAAAGATTTATTCATATTTTAAATTATTCGTACATGTGCATGCATGTGTGTGCGCGTGTGCATACGTGCAGTGCCTGTGGAAGCAGAGGCACTGGATCCCCGGGTAGCTGGAGTCACAGGTGGTTGAGAATCACTTAGTGTGGACACTGGCGATGGACTCGGGTCTTCTAGAAGATCACAAAGCACTCTTGCCAGCAGAGGCATCTCTCCAGCTCCTTGTTTTATCCTTTCTAATAGAAACCATGTTGTACAAATGTCTGTGCGTTCTGGGGATATCCCACTAGCCGGAATCCCAAGTCCTCAGAAGTTTTCTGCAGAATTCACAACATAGACAAAGTCACTACTAGATGATTCAGTCTTATTCCATCCTCACATGGGCTTTTTATCTAGCCAGGAGGAGGCATGGCCTGTTTCCTGTCCTCAGAGATTGGGTTTTGTGATGTAGCTTGGGCTGGCCTGGAACTCACGACTCTCTTGCCTCAGCCTTCATCTCGGCTGAGAATACAGGCATCTGCTATGATACTCCACAAGTCCGGATTCCTTACAGCTCTGTATGCAACTTCTTTGCCTAAAAAGAAAAAAGAAATATTAAGGACCAAATATGATGATCTGTCTCCATCGTCAACTTGCACTTAGACTCACCGCTGTATCGTAGATCTGGGCAAGTCTGTGAGGAGGTCTCTAGACAGGCTTTATTGAGGTAGAAAGACCCATTCTGAATGTGGGTAGCACCCTCCCATGGGCTGGGGTCCTGGGCTGAATGAAAAAGGAGAGAGTGAGCTGAGCAACAGCCTTCATGTTTTATTCTTGACTGCACACAGTGTGTGGTTGCATGCATATGTAAGTATATGTGTACATGCGTGCAGATGGTGTTCCTCAGGCATTGCCCACCATTTATTTACTTATTCATTCATTCATTCATTCATTCATTCATTTATTAGAATTCCTCTCACTGGGATCTGGAACTCACCAAATAGGCTGGGTTATCTGTCCATGAGCTTCTGGGATCTGCCTGCCCGTTTCTGCCTAGTTAGCACTGACATCATGTGTCACTATACTCTGGGTTTTTTTTTTTTTTAGATTGATTTATTTTATGTATATGAGTACACTGTCGCTGTCTTCAGACACACCAGAAGAGGGCATCGGATCCCATGACAGATGGTTGTGAGCCACCATGTGGTTGCCGGGAATTGAACTCAGGACCGCTGAAAGAGCAGTCGGTGCTCTTAACTGCTGAACCACCTCTCCAGCCCCTACTCTGGTCTTTGAAAACCACATTTATTTATTTAGTGTGTGTGCATATGTGCATGTCTTAGTTAGAGTTTTACTGCTGTGAAAAGGCATCATGACCAAGGCAACTCTTATAAGGACTACATTTAATTGTGGCTGGCTCTCAGGTTCAGAGGTCCAGTCCATTATCATCATGGTGGAAGCATGGCAGCATCCAGGCAGGCATGGTGCAGGAGGAGCTGAGAGTTCTACATCTTCATCTGAAGGCTGCTAGTAGAATACTGACTTCCAGGCAGCCAAGACTAGGGTATTAAAGCGCACACCCACAGTGACACATCTATTCCAACAAGGCCACACCTCCAAATAGTGCCACTCTCTGGGCCAAGCATATTTAAACCATGACAGTGCATGTGTGTGTGTGTTCCCATATGTGTACACACCACAACATGCTCGTAGAAGTCAGAGGATGACTTTCTGGAGTCTGTTTTCTCCTTCCATGATGTCAGGTCATGAGGCTTAACAGCAAGCCCCGTTATGTGTTGAGCCACCTCCCCAGCCCATGCTCTGCAATTTCCTGTGGGGTCATGGGATCTAACTCAGGTACTCACACTTGCAAGGGAAGCACTTTTCCATCTGTGCCATTGTTCCTCCCCTGGTCCCTCCCGTTTTTTTTTTTTAGAGACAACAGAAAAGGGTGTTTTTACAGAGACTCCTTGGAGCAGACAACCAGGAAGCAACATTTAATCCTGTATCCCCAGCAGGTGAGTCAGTTCAAAGGGGTTCAGTGGCTTTGAGAGATGGCAACTTTTCTTGGAGGCTTGATTGTCCCGGGCTAATCCCTCATGCTTGCAGCAGACTTAAGCACTGAGAAAAATCTCATAAAGAAGACATAAAAAAATATAGAAAGCTTTGTACTCTGCTCCCTTACTTCTTCTGAAAATATTTACAGATGTGATTGTGTCCGGGGAGGTAAAAAAGAGGAAGCCTTTTTTCTTGTTAAAAGAGAGGACGGTGGTGGATATATAGCCCAGGCTGGCTTGAACTTGCTATGTTGCTGAGAATGACCCTGAACCTCTGATCTCCCTAACTCCACTTCCTGAGTGCTATGATTATAGGTGTGCATAAGCACACTTACTTTTTTTTTATTTTTAGATTTTAAATTGTTTGTGTGCACACATGTATATGCTCTGGAGTATGTGTGTGTGTGTGTCTGTGTGTGAGTGTGCATGTGAGTGCACTGCCTTCAGAGGCCAGAAGAGGGCAGCAGATTCCCTGGAGGTTATAAGCTGTTGATGTGGGTGCTGGGAAGCACATTTGGGTCCCCTGCAAGAACAGCAAGCAATCTTAAACCACAAAGCCATCTTTCCAGTCTCTACACTTGGTTTTTAAAAAATATGGAGCTAGGGAGAACCTACTTTTTTTTTTTTTTTTTTTTTTTTTTTTTTTTTTTTTAAATATCTTGATCTTTAAGCTACATCATGTGGGTCTGAGAAGTAAGAAAATTCCGTAACATCTGTGTTAGCCACTTTTGCATTTATGTGACCAAAGTACCTGACAGACACAACTTAGGGCAGGAATGATTTATGTTTGCTCATGGTTACAGAGGAGTTTAAGTCTAGCATGGCAGGGAAGGTGTTCTGTGTGGTCCAGAGACTGATATGTGATTGCTAGACTTTCAATTTCAAATAAGCTTCCTAAATACATGGCAAGGCAAAGCAAAATAATAAATGGCAATTGATGGATGGATGACCATCAAAGTTTCATCAAATTGAGTACTCTAAACATTATAGAAGAAATCAATGGGGAGACCCCATCAAGCCATTCAGTTGGGGCTGTCAATCAGGAGAGAGACCTGGGCAGAGGATCATCCCCTTAGGAGAGAGAGGCTTCCAAGTTAAAACAAAAAAATCGCAGCAGATGCAGATGACATCATCAAATCAGGCACTCACAACATCCATGACATCATCCAATAAGCACTAACAACATCCATGACATCATCCAATAAGCACTCACAACATCCATGACATCACCCAATAAGCACTCACAACATCCATGACATCATCCAATAAGTACACACAACATCCATGACATCATCCAATAAGCCCTCACAACATCCATGACATCATCCAATAAGTACTCACAACATCCATGACATCATCCAATAAGTACTCACAACATCCATGACATCATCCAATAAGCACTCACAACATCCAGCAACAACTGACTGGGGACGCTGAGGTAGTCAGCTGGATTCCAGACGGGGCTTTCTCTCTGTGGTTGAACTTCCAGTTTCCCTCTCCCACTGCAAGCACTTTTATGTCTTGGGATAAACACCAGTGACCTATGTTGGAAATGGGTCTCTCTTTCTAGGTATCCTCAAGGACAGAGTCTTTCACTCTCGGGCTGTTTTGCTATTTCTTTCCCTCCCTGACACTGAGTTTGGGAGGTAAGCCTATTCTCAGATGCTGGAGGATACTCTGAGAAAAACATGCTTGGGTCTGAGACAGCAGGATATGTGTGTGTGCAGTCCTGCTTCCTGAGTTCAGAGCGTTCAAACAGTGCTCGGCAGCTTACCAATATACGTGCGTTACAAAAAGAATGGCAGTGGAGGTATCTCCGTTGCTCACAGTAGGAGCATGAGGCAGAAGGTATTCTCACCATGGCTAACCAAGATGCAGGGGAGAGGAGTCAGAACCAGGGATCAGTAAAACCTTCCAAGGCCCACCTTCAGTGGCCCAGTTCTGCCAGTGAAGTCTCATCTCCGACAGGCTCTCCGGCTTTCAAAGCAATAGCTCAGTCCATGTAAAACCCATGCACAAACCAATGTGGTGGGGGCACATCTGTAATCCTAGTGCTGAGTGGGTGGAGACAGGTGGATCCCTATGGACTCACTGGCCAATCAGCTTAGCCTAATCAGCAAGCTTGTGGTCAGTGAGAGACCCTGTTGCAACAAACAAACAAACAACCCAAGGGAGTGTGCTCTTAAAGAGTGTCGCTCAAGGTTGACAGAACAACTCTGGTTACCACAAGCACATGCACATTCACACGCACAGGCACACACGCACGCGCGCGCGCACACACACACACACACACACACACACACACACACACAGCAACTTAAACCAGCCTCAGATCCAAAATACACTAGCATCTCTCTTGACTCTATGCCTTATGATAGGGAGTCAGGGAATTGAGATCTAAGAAAGCTCTCCTAAGTGTGTAATATGCGTGTGTTCATGATGAATGTCTCTGCCCCGTGTGTGTGTGTGTGTGTGTGTGTGTGTATGTGTGTGTATCAAATGTGGCATGGCTGTGGAGATCTGAGGACATCCTCATGTGTTGGTCCTTGATGCTCCTTCTGTTTGGGATGGGATATCTTTGCTGCTATGCCCCGTAGTCCACAGTGGCTTCTTGGTCTCCTGTTTCCACTTCCCATCTTGCTGTGGGATTGCTGAGGTTACAGACACACTCCACTGCCCCTGGCTTACCATGGTGCTACTGATTCAACTCAAGTCTTCATGTTTTTGAGGCAAACGCTTCATCCACAGAACCATCCTCCCAGTCACTAATCTGAATAAACATAATTTATTTATTTTTTATTAAATCCTCCATTCATTCCTGAAAAATAGTCTCTGAAAACTAGGAATAAAAGATAACATCTTTTTGTGGATTGGTTCTGATGCTACTTGTGTTAATTCGGCTCCCAAAGTCACACAAGAATTTGCACGTCTGCCTGTGAGACATTGATGGTCCCTGCCCCCAGCTGGTTCTAATTAGTAAATAAAACTGCTAGTGGCCAATGGCTGGGCAGGGACACAGAGGCAGGACTTTGGATTTCCTGGGCAAGGGGCAACAAAAGGAAGGAGGTTTTAGAATCACATGGCCGGCCACCTCCATCTTGGTGAGGTCAGTCAGCAGCCAAGATGGCTGCCAACCACCTTCAGTCTTGGTGAGGTCAAGGCACAACCAAGTGACAGAACAAGGGTGACGGGCAGGGGTGGGGGGAAGGGCTGGGGGAGCAGAAAGATCAAGCCTGAGAGCTGTAGGAGAGAAAGCACTCATTATGTAAGAAGTGGGGTAAAGTGACCCCAGGGGCCACTCTACCCTGATTGGGTCTGGGGTAGCAGAGATGGAATATAGGTTCATAAAGTAATAATTCAGGAATATCAGAGGAGAGAGTGTGCCAGCTGAAGGGAGGTTTGGAAGTGCCCAGCCATTGTGCTGTTTAAGGGATATTAAAAATAAGGCTGTGTGTGTGTGTGTCTGTGTGTGTGTGTGTCTTTCTTTCTGGAATCCAAAACATTTGGGCGGAGCAGATTAGCAAATTACCGCTTAGCAAATTACCGCTTCAATATCTTTAATGTGGTAGAAGCATCTAAAATTTAGAATAAGAGGCAAGTGTGTACTTTAAAATTTTTACTTACTATTTTATTTTATTATTACGTTTACACGTGTGTGTGTGTGTGTGTCTGTCACATGTGTGTGAGTGTCCAAGAAGGCATCAGACCCCCCCCCCCCATGGCTAGAGCTATGGGTGGTTTGAGCCACCCCTACAGGTTCTGAAAAGCAAACCCGCCTCCTCTGTAAGAGCAGCAAGCCCTCTTAAATGCTGAGCCATCTCTCCAGCTCTCTCGTTCAATATTTTACCAGAAGTTCTAGCCCGTGTAATAAGATAATAAAAAGAAATAAAAGACATCCATATTGGAAATGAAAAACTAAAGGTTGGAAAATTATTTCTTTCCAGACGCTGTGGTAATGAACGCTGTGGTAATGAAGATAATGTGTTATTTATTGAAAAGCCAGCCTCGCTTCCTTCCATTGATTTTGTTTTTTTCCTTCGTCGAGATTTAATTGTCTGTGTCAACATGGGCATGGTTTTGGTGTTTTTTTATTCCATTTCATTGACGGTCGTCAAAATAAAATCTTTATCTTCCTATAAGAAACAGCTAAAGGGATAAAGAGGCAGTGTATGGGCCAGGTGTGCTGTTGCACAACGGTCATCCCATAACCCTGGAGGGGAAGGGTCAGGTGTTCCGGGTTATCTCCAGCTAGATGTGAGCTCCAGGCCAACCTGGGCAACAGGAGAGGTTGGAACCTCTGGCCTCCCGCAACATCAGTGTGGCTCGCTTTGATCTCTGATGGCGAGGGGGGAGGAAGTGGGGGCGCACCTGTCTGTCTTGGTTTTCGTTTGCTGACAGTTTTGCCACTCACATCTCAGCTCCCAAGAGCCTTTGCACACACACTCTAAGGAATGCCTTCCCCCTCCCCCCCTTTTTTTTTTTTTTTTTTTTTTTTTGGTTTTTCGAGACAGGGTTTCTCTGTGTAGCCCTGGCTGTCCTGGAACTCACTCTGTAGACCAGGCTGTCCTCGAACTCAGAAATCCGCCTGCCTCTGCCTCCCAAGTGCTGGGATTAAAGGCATGCGCCACCACCGCCCGGCCAGCCTTCCCCTTCTTGTAGTAGTAAGTATTTAAATCCCAGCCCGGAGCTTCCACCCCACCTTTAGTTATTGTGTTCCTGGATAAAAGACACTCACAGCCTTTATGGGTAGCTCCCTCCAAGTTGTTAGAATGCATTTCCCTATTGATAACCCTGAGTTATTACTTACTATTTTCTTTGCTCCATCCGGGCTGCTCCTAACTGCAATTGGGCAGCCCTTAGGGCCATGCTCTTTTGAGCCTTATCCCACGGTGGCTTCCTTGCTCCTTCGCTTCCACGTGGTCCTCTCAGACCCAATCCCATGAAACCTCAACCCCACCTCTGTCTCTTCTGCCCAGCTATTGACTGTAGGCAACTTTATTTCACCAATCAGAATTAACTTGGGGGGCAGGGCCACAGGGTCTACGAGTAGACTCAAGGTCTTCCCCACCCCCCACCCCCACCCGCACTTAGCACTACAATAGACAGTTAAAGACAAAACCTCAACCCCTTCTCTTGTTCTTTTGGCTTTTATGAGACAGGTTCTCATGGAGTTGGGGTGGATTTGAACTCCTAGCCATCTTGCTGCCATCCTTCAAGGGCTGGGATTACAGGCACGTGCTGCCACACCTAACCCTATGGCATTCATCCCAACTGTTCTTTCTTCCTCTCTCTCAGCATATGGATGTGTGCGTGCTTGTCATGCTTGTGTGTTCGTGCATTTGTGTGGGAGCAGGCAGGCGTCTGCCACGGTGTGCTTGTGAAAGTCAGAAAGACATCTTTGTGGAGTCATTTCTCTCCTTGCACTGACGTTCAGGACTTGAACTCAGGGCTTCGGGCTTGTGCTGCAAGCGCCTCTACCTGCTGAGCCCTTCCTCCAGCCTTCAACTATAACCTCACATTTACACATGTGTTGCTTGTCTGCTCTCTTGCCCCAACTAGAAACCCCTTTCTAATGCGGTAGCAGCTTCTGCCTCCAGCACCTTAGACAGCTCCTGCCGCGTGGTCGGAGTTTAGTACTCGTGTGGACTCAATGCATAGTTTGATTCCTGTTGATTGTCAACTTGACAGAAATGCAGATACACCCTATAGATAAATCTCTGGATATGTCTCTGAGGGATTTTTAAAATTGTGGTAATTCAGATGGCAAGACCCAGCATGATATGGGTAGCACAAGACTGAATAAAAAGAAAAAAGTAAGCTGAGCACCGACATTCATCTCTCAGTGCTTTCTGACTGTAGATGCAATCAGGGTGAGCAGGTGCCTCACATTCCTGCCGCCAAGCCTTCCCCGCCATGATGGACTGTGACCTGGGTCTTCAAGCCTCCATAAACCCTCCCTGTTGCTCTGGACAGTTATTTTGTCACAAAATGGGATGTGTGGAGGGATGCTGCAGCTGATACCATCTGGAAGCTGGGAGGTTTGGACAGGCATGTCCCCAGAATGCCAGCCCACTCAGGCTAAGGTGTGATGTGAGCATTCACTGTCTCTGAGGACCCCAAGAAGTTTCAGGAAGTGACTCACACTACTTTACATAGTCAGCGGGCTGGGCTTTGTCACTTGAAGCTATCCCAGGATTTCCAGAAACTGTCAATCATCTGTACACAACTGCTCTATTACAGCTTCCTTGAAAGCCTCTCTCTGATGGGAACCGGGTTTATCCAAGTTTCTGCGGTCTTGGGTACTATGTACAGGAGGGCATAGGCCATGAAATGCATTTGCCTGAGGAATCTATCAAAGCTGACGCAGAGCACTGTGGAAAGAAAAGCACCCTAGGGTAGAAGAAAATCAAGTGTAAACAGATAAATCAGAGTCCACCCAGATGAAAATTTCAGCTATCCACAAAATACTGTTGAGAGAAGGAAAAGGCAAAGCATCGGAATGGTCATTTGTAGGAGAAG
The DNA here is from genome assembly GCF_011762505.2 of Arvicanthis niloticus. Taxonomy (NCBI): domain Eukaryota; kingdom Metazoa; phylum Chordata; class Mammalia; order Rodentia; family Muridae; genus Arvicanthis; species Arvicanthis niloticus. Next base: position 20,742,213 of record NC_133432.1, read on the forward strand.
ACACTCACAAAGCACACTTTATAAAACTCTCGTATCCTGCTAGATACAACGGCATACACGTGACGTCTCAACACTCTACAAGTGGAGGCTGGAGAATCAGCAATTCGAGGTCATCCTTGGCTACATAGCCAGCCTGGGCTACATCAGACTGTCTCAACAAAACAAAACAATAGCAACAATTTTTTTTTTTTTATTCAGAATATAAAGACATTTTAAAGAGTTTTTAAACATTCCAAGTATATGTGTGAATTTGTACACATGTGAGTGTGGGCATCCATGAAGATCAGAGGAAGGTGTCAGATCCCTTGGAGCTGGTTATAGGTGGTTGTGAATCCCTGGGTCCTGGGAACTGAACTTGGGTCATTTGCTATGTGTACTCTTATCCATTGGAATGTCTGTCTAACCTCACTAAAGAACTTTTAAAACTCAGTAAGGAAATACCTCATCAAACTGGGTAGAATATATAAACATACACTTAACTAAGAATTCACATACACCTTCTCAAGGTTACCAAAAACCTGGTGAAGAATTGTTCAACGCATTAGTGCTTAAATACATGTGAGTGAAAACTACCATACGCCCCCTGTTATTCATTATTTTGATTATGTCATTTGGAAGTATTGATTTGATTTTTAAAAAATATATAATATAGTTATGGATCAGGAGAAACCGTGTTAGGACTTGGGGGATCTATCGCAGCTGGTAGAATACTTGTCTTGCAGGCATGAAGCCCTGGCTTCCAGCCCCAGTACCAAATAAACCAGGCATGGTGCCATATGCCTGCAATTGAGGTGGAGGCCGGAGGATCTGGAGTTCAAGGTCATCTTTGACTATGTAACAAGTTCAAGGCAAGGCAACCTGGGACGATAAGGGGGAAGGTGAAAGAAGGGTGTGGGGAGAAAAAGAGATGGAAGAGGGAGGCAGAGGGCGAGACATACTCTCATTTGAATCCTGTTTGACTACTTTCCAGTCGTGCAGTCTTTGAAGAATCACTCCATTTCCCCAAATCTTTTCCTTTAATGCAAAAAAACAGGGTGAGGTTGTCTGCATTTAACCTTTGTTGAAAGGTTTAAGTTGGATGAGACCAATAAATAACTTACAACGGTGTGGATGCTAATTTTGTCATTGGTCATGTGGCATAATCGCTACAAGAGATATTTTGTTGCTTTCCTCGTGGCTGGGGCAAAATATCAGGCAGAAATAGATCAAAGGCACGAATTTTGATTTGTGTTGCAGAAGATTCTGTCTGTCTTGGTCTGGAGGACTTCGGGGAGCAGAGCAGCTCACATAATTTCAGCTGGGACCTACAAAGAGGGAGACAGGAAGAGACCTAGGCAAAATAGAGCCCTGAGGACATGCCCCCAGTAATTCATTTCCTCCAATTAAGCCTCACCTCCTTCTTTTCCCACCTCTCCCAAATGTGACCATATTATGAATCTATTAAGGGAATAATCCATTAATTAGTGTTCTCAGGATTTAGCCATCTCTTGTAACACTCTGATATATATAGAGGTGTGCTCAACAAATTTCCTAGGTGTTACTCACGCCAATAAAGTTGGCATTCAAGATTGACTATCTACAGACCTTGTACAGATACCCCAGATCAGGGAGCGCTAAACAACTCATTCTAAAAGGAATATTCCTGGACAGGAGGGGCAGGGGGGTGGGCAGGGAAGGCTCTGCCATGATGTAAATCCAGGGTTAATAAAGATGACCATTTCAGGGATGGGTATGTCGGGATTAGGGAATAATGTAGCTTAGTTAAACTCAAGGGTAGAAGAAACCAGTGTGTGTGTGTGTGTGTTTTTTTTAATGTTGGGGTCCACACTAGCCCCACGTTGGGGGTGGCCAAAATAATGTTGGGGTCCATACTAGCCCCACGTTGGGTGCCAAAATAATGTTGGGGTCCATACTAGCCCCACGTTGGGGCAGCCAAAATAATGTTGGGGTCCACACTAGCCCCACATTGGGCACCAAAATAATGTTGGGGTCCACACTAGCTCCACGTTGGGGTGGCCAAAATAATGTTGGGGTCCACACTAGCCCCACGTTGGGGTGGCCAAAAAACGTTGCAGCCCAGGCAAAATGTTGAGGCCCGGGCCGACGTTTGGGCGGCCACTGTATCCCAGCCCAAGCTGCCGCTCCGGTCTGCAGGTCGGGGTTCAGCAAGAGCGAGGGTGAGGGCAGACTCGAAGAATGGAGACCAGACAGGGTGTGATTCAATCCCGTTTATTCTTCCGTCTCTCTTCCTCTAAGTGTCTCCTTCTCTGTCTCCTCTGTCTGCTGTGTCTGATTCTGTCTAGAGCCAAGTGTCTTCTACCTAATGTCTGATGTGTCTGATTCTCTGATCTCAGTCTGATTCTGATCTGTTCTGTCTCTGCCTTTTATATGTCTCACTTCTAAGCCACGCCTCTAAGTTACACCTTTAATCATGCCCTTAGGTCTTGTCTCTAACTCTGATCTCTATACTTCTAAGTCATACTCTTAAGTCACACACCTTTAATCTCACACACCTTTAATCTCAAGGTATCTAAACCAAGATTATCAGAGTGTGCTCAGCTGTTGTAGGCTATTGTAATCCAAGTCACATGTCAGGGTATATGGCTCAAGATGGCTGCAAAGCTGATAGCCGATTTCTGCTAAAAGTCGGCCCCCAATATATATATATATATATTTTTTTTTTTTGGATCAGAATGTCACACACATTTGCAGAAGTAGCAAGAGTCGGGCTGGAAAAGTGTTCCACAACCAATATATCATTTTCCCCCTCCTTTTGAGACAGGGTCTCATAGAATCTAGACTGGCCTTGAACTCATTACCTAGCCAATGATGACTTTGAACTTCTGATCTTTCTGCCTCAGTTTCTGGGATGCTGGGATGCTACCATGCCTCTTTAGCAGTACGGGGGACTTGAACTCAGGGCTTTATGCATGATAGACAAGCACCCTACCAGGTGGTCTACACAACCCCAGCCTCTTGCATGGTCCCTACAGGGAGGGGCGAGGTATGACTTCGGATGTTGAACACCGCTGCAGATCCATATCTTGGAGGCATTTTATATAGAACTTGGCTTCTCAACTAATCCAAGTTGTTAAAGGAAATAAGAATCTCAGCTGCAAGAATGAGGCAAAGGAAGAGCATCCTTCGGGGTCACGTGGGTGCTGTTTAACAAGCCCCGCCCCCTGCCAAGGATAAAGGGATGTGTCTTTGACTCACTACTCACCATTAATCAACAGCTCAGACATTGTGAGGCTCCCATATTAACTTGATAATTTTTTTCCCCTATCAGAGATAGAATCAACTTTTGGCTAGTAGAAGTTATAACTTCATTTGTTATGGCTGTAAAGTGTTTTATAAGGTCAGTAAGTTGCTCTGTATCTAACCTAACAACTTTATTCTGTTTTCAAAAACTTAAAACTACATTCTTCAGATGCTTTCTGGGTATGTGCATGGTGTGCTGTGTGTGCGTGCGCGTGTGCGTTTTTCGGTTGCTTTCGAAGGGTGTTGGATCCTCTGTAACTGAAGGTTGTGAGTTGCTTGGTAAGGGTACTCACTGGGAATTGAGTCCTATGGAAGAGCAGTCCATCATGGTACAGAAGGCAGGGTAGGAGCATGTGGCAGCTTGCCACGCGGGGCATCCACTGTCGGGAAGTAGAGCTCATTTGCATAAAGCTTCTAGCCCCACCTCCAGTGGCCCACTTCCTCCACCTCCTACAGGTTTCACAACCGCCTAAGCTACGCCACCTGCTGGGAGCTAAGGGTTCAAATACATTAGCCTGTGGGGGCATTTCACAGTCACATGAGTTCTCTGGGACCTTTGATGGCTCAGGCTGAGGGCATAAAAAAAGTAGTCACACTGCCTTAAAGACAGGTCCCTGACTCACGTTAGCATAGGCATATGGGATTTGCTTGAGGCCAGCGTGAGCTCTGCCTTGGCAGATGGGAGCAGGCAGGGGGCCTTCTCTGCTGCAGGGAATATCAAAGTCAGATTAGGTGCATGAACTCTCCTCACTAGATATTTCTATGTTTAAATCTGTTGAGGGAAGAGCTGTCCACAAGCTGGCCAACATTCAGGATACAGGGAGCAGGCTTGGTTCTAGGGGAAAGCTAGAACGTTTGGGGTACAGGGACTCACATCCTATGTGGCTTTGCCTTTGAAATCCAGCCAGTGGGTCTGGGGACATTTGTAAGCACGGGACCTGTGATGAGTTCAAGGCCCTGTCTAGAATCCCACAGTGAGGGTCGTGAGAGGGGGTGGCTCAGAGGTAGAATTCTTATTATGGGTTCGACCTCCAGTATCATTAAAAAAAAAAAAAAAAAAAAAAAAAAGCAAGCTGAGCTGTGGTCGTGCACACCTTTAATCCCAGCACTCAGGGGGCAGAGGTAGGGGCATCTGTGAGTTTGAGGCTAGCCTGATCTATGGAGGGAGTTCCAGGACGGCCAGGACTACAGAGAGAGAGAGAGAGAGAGAGAGAGAGAGAGAGAGAGAGAGAGAGAGAGAGAGTGAGGGAGGGAGGGCGAGAGGGAGGGAGGGAGGGAGGGAGGGAGGGAGGGAGGGAGGGAGGGGAGGGGAGGGGAGGGGAGGGGAGGGGAGGGGAGAGAAAGGGAGAAATAAGGAAATGAATAAATAAAAATAAATTCTAAAAAGAAGTAATTTTTTTTGCAGTGCGAATTTTAATTAAGCTAAAAGAAAAATTTGAGACAAATTAAGTGAAGTCCTAAAGTTTTCGGCTCACTGACCAAGGACTGCCTAGAGTTCCAAGTTCCTATAGATATTAAGCATATCCAATTTAACCAGGACCGGACCCATAAGAACCAGAGCCACCGTGAGGCCCCGGTAGTCTGGAGTAGGACCTGGGCTTGGGCTCCTGGTTGCTGCCCTCAGCCAGTGGCTTCTGTGGCTTCTTGGGAGTTAATGTGACACTGGAGATTTGCCAGGATCCCTGAGCTCCACCTCCATTTGCCCGGTAGGTCAGCTGGGCTTGGCCTGGCTCCAGAAAGCAGGCAACACGCTTCCCCGACTCGCAGTTGGACCGGGCACCGTTGCCAGGGTCCCACACACTTTTCAGGGGGCTGCATGGACTGAGCCAGCTCGATGTGGAAGACCTCCTGGCTGTGGCGGTGTGGTTAATCCACCTTAGCAGCCCCAGTAGTCAGAGCGGAGTCCCTTTGGAATCAGCTCTAAGGAACACGCCAGGAACTCAGGTGAGAGAGCCCAAGAGCTGTGGGAACAGGGATAACCGGCCGTTTCTAAAGACAGAAAGCTGTGTCCTTTTCTTGAGTTCCAGGGAAGCCCGCGGTTGTTCCCTGGTAGTGAAGGTGGGAAATGGTCCAGAGATGTACATCTTACTAACTTCTTGATCTCAGGACTCGAGAATGAACACCACCTCCTCCAGGAAGCCTTCCCAACTCACAAGATACCTGTTCATTCTGCTCTCAAAGCACACCGTCTCCCTGTGTGTTAGTTTGTTCCTTGTATTGTAAATCTTTGAATCCAAAACTCCAAGTCTATACCTTTAGCTTTAGGTTTTAGAATCTTTTGTCGGGGGACCTCCCTTTGGGATCCATTCATCCTTACATAACAGACCCCAGTAGTGTTTGGGGTGACTGTTAGTGACATGGGGGCAAAAGGCCAAGCCCTTTTCTTATTTGGCCAGGCAAATGCCTATTCACATGGGTGTATTAGTGCTGTCTGTCTGTCTGTCTGTCTGTCTGTCTCTGAAAGAAATTTCAACCTGTTCCTCAATGCTAAAACAATACTGAACCAATATGGGACACTGTTAAAAACTGGACATTGTTAGAGCCTCTCTGCTCTAACCTGTAGGTGTTAGTGCATGTTTGTGAAAGGTCTCTTGGCTGGCGCTATGGAATGTTGTCCTTTGAGCTGATCTTGAAATCAGAGCGTGTGTTGCCGTGCACAAGGGACCCTCACAAGATTGAGCCTGTTGCCATTCCCCCATAGAAGGCTGTTTTCCTTGACTTGCTATTGATGTAATAAACACCATTACCAAAAGGAACTTAGAGAGAAAAGGGTTTATTTCAGTTTACAACTGTAGTTGATCATAATGGGAAGTCAATGCAGAAACTCAGGACAGGAACCCGGAGGCAGGAGCTGATGCAGAGGCCATGGAGGGATGCTGTTTACTGGCTTGCTCCCTATGGCTGGCTCAGCCTACTGTCTTATACAACTCAGGGAAACTTGACCAGGAATGGCTCCAACCATAGTGGGCGGGACCTTTCCAAACTAATCATCAAGCAAGCAAAGGCACCACAGGCTTGCCCACAGGCCAACCTGATAGGGTCATTTTCTCAGCTGAAGTTAGCTTTTTTTTTTTTTTTTTTTTTTTTTTTTTTTAAATGACTCTAGCCTGCGTCAAGACCAAAACTAACCAAGGCGGAGGTGTTTGGAGTGAGTCATCAGACTGTCCCCTGACATTCCTGGCCTCCCACACCAGCTGCAGGTAACTCTGTTCCCAGCTGCGTGTGACCTTGGGGCATGCTCGGTCTACAAGTGGTAGATTAACTGAAATGGGGACCCTGTCTATTCGATCCTGGGAATCCATCACCAGTGCTAATGATGTCGCTGTTTGTGGGTCACCTCTCGCCCTCCAGTAGGTAGCCCTAATAAATTCACCAGTTCTCCAAGATAGACTTGGGTGGAATTAACCCTCTGGTCTGGCAGCAGCTTCCTCTTCGGTGTCAATAGAGCTTTGTTCTTGTCAGGTCTGATCTCTGTGAGGGTCACATACTGAGATTCTCACAGTTGCTTTGATTTCAAGTTGGAAACACAACATCCAGCCAGGTCTCCCAATTGGGCCCTGTTTTCTCAATTTATATATATATATGTATGTTTGTGTATATGTATGCGTGTGCACATGTATGTATGTATATGTATGTGTTTGTTTGTGTGTATGTGTGTGCAAGCGTGTGCAAGCATGCATGTGTGTGCATGCATAGAGGCATGTGTCACCCCCTCATTTTTTATTTAGTATCTGCTGTGTGTGAGATGTAAGTCTGTATCTCCCGCATACATGTGGAGGTCAGAAGACAGCTTGAAGCAGTTTTCTTCTTCCACTGTGTGGGTCTCAGGGAAGGGATACAGGTAATCAGTTGATACCTTTACCAGCTGAGATGTCTCACTAGACCCACCCCCTAACCTTGTTTTTTTTTTTTTTTTTTTTTTTTTTTTTTTTTTTTTTTTTTTTTTTTTTTTTTGAGATATAGTCTCTCTGTGAGCAGAAAATCACTAACTGGGCTAGGGGGCTGGTCTGTGAGCTTCAGGGAGTCTCCTGTTTCCACCTCCCCAATCCTGGGACTACCAGCACAAACCAGAATGCCTGGCTTTTTTACATAAGTTCTGGGAATTGAACTCGGACCTTCCTGCTGACAAGGCCAGTGCTTTACTATGTGAGCTGTTTCTCCAGCTCCTGTTTTCTTACTCTTCCACGTCACCTGCTTTTCTTCTTTCTTGGGTTGGAATTCTCTTCTCTTCTTTCTTTCTTTGTTTCTTTCTTTCTTTCTTTCTTTTTTTTTTTTTTTCGAGACAGGGTTTTTCTGTATAGCCCTGTCTGTCCTGGAACTCACTCTGTAGACCAGGCTGGCCTCGAACTCAGAAATCCGCCTGCCTCTGCCTCCCAATGGAATTATTTTTTTATATGAAGTATTCTACCCTTCGTTGAGATTCGTGTCTTTATTCATTTTACTGCTGCTTGGAACCAGGGACACTTGGAGCCTACAAGTCAGAGAAGTAAAGGGCCCTCCACTCTGGGAGGAAGGTTCTGGTTCTTCCTGTTTCCTAAGCTCATCTCTAACTATATTAAACAACAAATCAGGCACCTCACAGTGCAAGTGTTCATCTCCTGCCCACAGATCGCAATGATCCAGGGAGAAGATTCATGGCTTCCTGCTGGCATAATTTCTGGACGTTATTATGCTAGGTGAGTGTCTGTCTCTTGCTTGACTTTGGCTCCTATTGAGCCGGCCTTTACTTCTACATTTCTGTTATCCTAAATGAACCTAAATGAAGCAATTAGGGGGTAAAGGTGAGTGGGAACATGTTTACCCAGGTCCATCACTTGCGTGAGTGCACGCGCGCGCACGCGCGCGTGTTTGTGTGTGTGTGTGCAAGAGGTCAACTGTGGGTGTCATCATGTCACTCCTAAGGTACCATCCACTGTTTTCTTTGAGACAGGGTCTCTCACTGGCTTGGAGCTCATCAAGTAGGCTAGGCTGATTGGGTAGGGGGCTCCAGAGATCCCTCTGTCTCTGCTTTGCAGGCTGTGGGCATACAAATGCCACACCCAGCTTTCTAAATGTAATTTCTAGGGATTGAACTCAGGTCTTCGGGCTTGGGCTGTGGACATTTTTACCCTCTGAGTCATCTCGCTGTCCGGTCCCCTAAGAGAAACAATGTAAAGGAGGAAAGGTTTTGAGTCATCGTACAGAAGGGTTCATTTCATGATGGGTTGGCTCCGTTGCCCTTAGGCTGTGGTAAGGCAGAGAGCATCAGGGTACAGATCATTCAAGGGAATAAAGCTACTCACTTCATGATGTCCTGGAAATGGGAGAGTGAGAAAAGTATAAATTTTAAAACCACGCTCCTACAATGACCTACTTCCTCTAAAAAGATGAGGGTCCTCATAGTCTAACCACTCCCAGGAGCCCCACCTCTGTTTTGAGGATTGCTGTAGATTCATTTTGTTGCTGTGATGCACACGCAATGACCAAAAGCTACTTGGGGGGGAATATTTGATCTTATACCTCCAGCTCACAGTTCATCACTCAAGGAAGCCTAGGCAGGAATCTGAAGGCAAAAGCCTCACAAGCCCATGCTTAGCTAGCTTTTTAAAAATACCATTCTGGACTACCTGCATAGGGATTGTGCTGCCCACAGTGGGCTGGGCCCTCCTACATTTGTTAACAGTCAAGACGATCCCCCACAGACATACCCACAGGCATGTCTCAAATGTACTCAAATCATCTCACTGTAGGAGACTCTAGGCTGCATCGAGTTGGCAATTAAAGCTAGCAGGGGGACCAAGCCTTTAACACATGACTTTTGGGGGGACATATTGAATATAAAACCTGTAACATCACATTTCCAGTGTCCCACTACCATTCTCTTAAGTATTTACTTTTGCATAAGCTAAGTGGGGATGGGTGGCTACATCTGGGGAGGGTGGTTCATATGATCTATCTCAATCCTTTCAAGTCTAGACTCAGCAATCTCATTTCTTTCTGACTTTTATTTTTCCTGTTTCGTTCCCTCTCCTTTACGAACGTTATGCAGCTATTCCTCACGCTCTGCTGAGCTAGGTTCTTGGAGTTCTTTGAGTCCCTGGGAGAAATGAGACTTGGCTGACTTACAATTTGAATATAAACATTTGAACACTTGATCTTCATCTGGTGCTGTTTTGGGAGCCTGTAGAATATTTGGGGTCTATGTTCTAGCTGGTAGATCTAAGCTATTATGAATGGACTTTGAAAGTCATAACCCAGCTCGGCTTCAAAATCCACCAGAATGTGAACAAGCCAGGAGGTCCCATTGCCACGGACCCAAATGCAACACCATGCCGTTCCCTCCATGGTGAGCCAAATATATCCTTCCTTCCTTAAGTATCCTTCTGATAAGTATTTTGTTACTGAGATGATAAAAATAACCAGTATTTCCATGGGTGATACTGAGGAGATACTGATTTTTCTAAGCCTGGTGTTTATAGAATGATCTCTTTCCTCTAGGAATAACATGGTACCATCTTGGAGTAGAGATGAACTTGGCCCAGTAGCCATGTTAACGCTAACCCTAACCCTAACCCTAACCCTAACCCTAACCCTAACCCTAACCCTAACCCATGGCAACTAGAGCAGAATAAGACAATGATAGCCAGGTCTATGGTAACGGAAATGGAGCTGTTGGCAATCCCTAGTAGGTGGAGGGGAGTCATAGAACCATCACCTGGGATTCTAGTCATTCCTTCTTCCTGTCCTCTAGAAGCTGCAAAGAGTCCTGGGAGGTGCTAGACTATACAGGAAGTAGAAAGTTAACCGAGAGGAGGACTTCAGGTTGCAGTATCCATGAGGTCACCATTCATGCTGGGGTGGGAATTTGTAGTGAGTGATTCAGCTGTTTTGGGTCACCCATTGCTTCTGTAAGCAATCCCTCACATGTCTCTGTAAGTTCAGTCTGCTCACTCAGTAAAGTTTGATGAGTTGGACTTTGGTGCCTTACTGGGAGTGATTAGTCATTTGTTCATGGCTTCCTAGGAAAAACAGTGTGTAATACCTGAGAAGGCAAATGAGGTTCTAGTCTCTCTGAGTAGGTGTTGAGCACAATACAACATGGCCCTTGTCTCCTCTGGGTCTCTAGGCTGGGTCTTTTAGCAGTATCTCAGTGGGTCACAGTCACCAGGACTATGGTTCTGTTCATCACAGTAGCATAGAAAAACAGGCAATAAGGAGTGGATATTTTCTTGTTGGCAACAAAAAGCTTTTGTGTGTGTGTGTGTGTATATAGATCAGAAAAGTGTGTCAAATGTCTACTTCTATTACTGTCCACTTATTCCTTTGAGGAAATGTCTCTCTGAATGTGGGGCAGGTGTTTTTCCCCTAGGCTGGGTAACCATAAGACCCAATGATCCCCCTGTCTCTATCCCACTCAGAGCCAGGGATGCCTGGTTTGTAGTCTCGCTTGTTATGTGGGTACTGGGATTTGAACTCCAGCCTTCAGGCTTGCTCAACAAGCACCCTTAACTGCTGAACCATCTCTGCAGTCCCCTCTTACTATCACTGAACAGAAATGAATTTTAAAATATTGGTGACTCTTGGGTTATGGCAGTTTTGGGATCACCTCTCTGTGCTTTTCTAATTTTCTGTGACTTCTGTGTGTCTAGTCATATGTACGTGGACAAGGCTTATGACCGGTGACAATAGAAATCAAGTTCAACCCTTGAGTAAACAAATAGGCTGGTACATTTTATAACACACAGGGGCCTATTAGTTATTTTTCTCATTGCAGTGACCATGTACCTGATAGAAGCTGCTTAAGGGAGGAGGGTTTACTGAGGCTCACAGTTTGAGGGGATACATTCAATCATGGCGGGGAAGGCATGGCGGCAAGAGCTCGAAGGAGCTGGTCACACTGTATCCACAGTCTTCCGGAAGCAGAGAGAGATGGATGCTGGTGCTGAGTTCACTGTCTCTTTTTTATTCAGTCTAGGAATGGTGTGGAATGGTGTGGAATGGTGCTGCCCATATCCAGGATAGGCTTCCTCACCTCAGTTAGCCCCAGCCTCAATTAACCCAGACATGTCCAGACGAGCATCTCCTAGGAGGTTCTAGATCCTATCAAGTGGATAATATTAACTACCACAGAGGGCTCTCTTGTTCGGGGAAAGGGAGTGGGTCTTGATGCATCTTACAGGCCTGAAACCTTTCTCTGTTTAAGGCTCCCTGTGTGGTTTTTATGCCATGGTGAGGAAGAGCTATCTGGCTCGGTGGGCTGTTCATGCCACTCCTGGGGCTGACCTCTGCTCAGCATTCATCTGTCCCTCCAATCTCACCGTCATTTTGTAGCTGTCTTCATGGTGGGTTTTCTGCATATGCATCCAGGATCCTGGGGTTGCAGACATGCGTCAGATGTCAGATAAACTCTCTCTGAGCCTCATCTTGTGTACATCCCACTGGCTCCCTGACAGATGTGTTTCCTCGGAGGCCAACAGCAGTGGCATTATTGTTGACTTTGGCATCTTCTTAGGCTCAGATAAAAATATATCAAGCCATGAAACATCAAAAGATGGCCTTGCCGGGTGACAGCAACCGGATTTAGGGAAAGGACACTGCCGTTCATAAGTTATCCAGAGCTCTGTGCTGGCAGGATTTCCAGTCAGAGAGGCAGGCTGTACACCCAGCTGTGTTGGGGCCAGAGGTTATGCAGATGGGGTGAAGTGGTGTATCAAGCCATTTATTTTTTCATTTGGGGGGTTCCTCTCTGGGATTTTTGCATTACCCAGAAAGTATCATGGCAGCCCAGCTCCTATGTAATCATCCCTCTGTGTCTGAATTTAGGGGGAGCTTCTGTTGCATGGTATTATCTTCTGAGCCATACAGCCTCCAGCTTCAGGGCATCAGCTGTGTCTCACCAGGAGTGAGCCTGAGGACTCTTGACAGTCCCTCAGAGGAAGGGCATGGGGAGCGTCACTAGACCCCCACCTGAGACTCACCCATTCCTTTCAGCCATTTTATTTGTATGCTATGGCTGAAACTTTTCTTAATTGCTTGTTGGGGAATGGTCCTGGGAAGAGCTACAGTATATGGGCTGAAGAAGACTAGAGGGGGATTCACTATGTGTAGCTGTGGGGGAGCCTTCATTGATGCTGGGTGAAGACTTTCTGGTGTGGCTACTTTGGGGGGTCATGCAAGTTCCTGTCAGAAACTTCTCGTTCACCCATGCTTTTTAAGTAAACCCCATAAGCTCAGTGGTTCCCCCCCTACCCCCAAGGGGTACTTCAGTGTAACTGTACTTTGGTTTGTCTTTGGAGCCTTCCAAGAAAGGTTCTCCACCAGGGAAGGGATTTTCACAATAGCTTCTCAGGCTCAGAGTTCCTATCCTGTGGGGTTAAACTTTATGAATGGCATCTTTGTCCTTTATGACCTCAGTTCATGTTTTAGGGGGGTATCACGCCCTTCCGTGGGTTGCCATTTCCCACCAGCCCAGGGAATCTGGTGAAGGGAAGGAGGAAATAAAATGTGTAACTGGACAGGTGATGGTTGTGGACGCAAATGGTTTGTTATTTCTGCTACTTGCAAATAATTTAGAACCTTGAACTTAAGAATCAGGATGCTGAATCCAGAGCCACAGAGATTCCGGGGGAAGGGGGGGAGGGGAAGCTTTCTGTCTCAACACAAGGAAAGCCATAACCCTCTGTGGAGACATCTCCCAAAACCACCTCCACAGATCACTGTAGTCGTGATGGGTTACCACAGTAAGACCCAGGAGCTGCCTAGGTGTGGGGATACATGCCTGCAATCCAGCACTTAGGAGCTGAGCTAAGAGAGTTACTCCAGGTTTCCCTAGCGCAGCTCTCTGTGTCCTGGGTAGCAAGCTCCCTGTCGCAGGGCTATAGGGTATGCACGTACTTTGATTCACAGGTAGGGGGTTGGGGTTGGGGGTGGGGGGCAATTCACAAACTTCTCATTTATGCCAGAGAGTGAGCTTTTTTAGCTTGTTAATATAGAAGCATGTCCACTGCTTTTGGGGGGTGTGGTGGGGGAAGGGAGAAGTGTGTCTGTATCTATCCCAGGCTGACCTTGGACTAACTGTTCTCCTGGTTTAGCCTTCTGAATGCTTGGATTACAGTGTAAGCCTTTCTACCTGGGTATCAGTTCATGTTAATCAAAATTTGCTGGGGCCAGTGCCATGGCTCAGTTGGGTAGAGTGCTTGCTGCAAAGGCTTGACAACCTGAGTTTGATCCCCAGAGCCCATTTCACAATAGAAAGAGAGAAACAATTCTACAAAATTGTCTTCCGGCCTCCACTCACATAGTAGCATGTGTGCACCAATAGCATGTGCGTGCACATGTGCATGTGCACACACACACACACACACACACACACACACACGTGTATGCACATACACACAAGCACACACACACATAATAGTAATAGATTAAAAAAAATTTTAACCTTGTGAGCCAGCCCTGTTTAGATAAGCTAAGTGTACCAAGGTGAGAGGCTTATCTTTCTTATGGAGGGAGACATTTGTCTCTTATGGAGAAATGCCTGCCTCTTATAGAGTGGGAGACAGCTTCTGGGAGAAAAATAAGATGCCTACCCAGCGGGCTGGCAGCTGTAAGAGGAGTAGATCCTTTTCTCTGCTCAGGGAACGGAGAAGAAAGGGTTTCAGAGAAACGGATCTTTGGGACGGTTCCCAGTGAACACATCTGTGCAGGGCACTGGTAGATAATTAGGCGTTTACCAGGGGCCGAGGATGGTTACCCCGGAGCTGGCAGAACATGCCGAGGCCAGATTGTGTGAAGCTAGCTAGCTAGCCTCTTCCGGGCGTCGACAGTGCTTCTATGTGTCTGGAACTATTTTTGTCAGCTAGGAGCTGGAAGGAGGAGACGTGGTGAAAGGTAATTTCCTGCCAGTGGTTCATAAAGAGCCTTCAAGCCAGACTACAGGGTTTGACTTTCCTCTGAAATGGTGATGGGGTGGGGTGGGGGGGCACACATAATTTCTCTTTTAGGAAGAGAATTGTTATCTAATTGTTTTCCAATTACAATCTCCCTTACATTTTATCTGCTGTTCAGGCCGACTTGTGGCCCATTAGGTCCCTCATATAGTTGAAGGATATTTTTCAAAGGTCTCTTTCTCACTGGGACAGGACCCAGATGAGCCCTGCAATGACTTTTCTCTCCTCCCATGAGACACAGACTGTCATAATGTAACCCGGCTTCCCTCTCCAGTCTGACCAGTAACATATTTCCTCTCTGACTGCAATCATCCTGTCTTCCATTCCTTGCTTTGCCTGGGAGCCTCAGACCCCCAACTTTGTATGTCAGCCGCAGAGGCTTCCGTTCAGCTCAGCACATCACTCTCTAGGTCCGAGCATCACCTTCTACTGCAGGGTCCCCTCTGACCTGAGGCAGCTGATGTCTGTGAGGAGAACCTGAGACCTCCCTGTGTGTTTCTTGTCTCATATATCTGCCTTTATTGTAACTGTTTTTTGTTTGTTTGTTTGTTTGTTTCTTAGACAGGGTTTCTCTGTGTAGCCCTCTCTGTCTGTCCTGGAACTCGCTCTATAGACCAGGCTGGGCTGGGACTGAGATCTGCCTGCCTCTGCCTCCTGGGTGCTGGAATTAAAGTTGTGTGCCACAACTGCCTGGCCCAACTAATTATTTTTATTCCGTGTGTGTGTGTGTGTGTGTGTGTGTGTGTGTGGTCTGCATACGTGTGAAGATGTGTTTCCATGTGGGGGCACATTTAAGGGTAGCAGTGGTCTCAGAAAGTGTAAAGGTATTGTATAGGTTAGTTCCTGTATTAGGGGTCTCTAGAAGAACAGAGCACATAGAAGTTTATATGTGATAATACACACTACATAGTGTAATAATAAATGTTGTTATAAAATGTTCACAGGAACATTCATTGGATTGGCTTACATAATTGCAGACAGAAGAGTCCCACAGTGGCCATCTGCATACTGGATGGTCAAAGAACCCAGTAGCTGGAAGCATCAGTAACACCCACTGATGAAATTCCTCAAGCCAGCATCACCAGCTTCCTGTAGGCTGGACCAATGATACAGCCCTAGTCTGAGACTGGCTTCTTGGGGAGTGTCTGTGGGCCATCAAAGACTGAAGCACTGGAGTCTGTTGTTCACAGGTGATGGCAGCTGCAGTAGACAGATGAAGAGGAAGAACAGAGCTACATGCTTGGCTAGCTTCCTTTCTTCTGCCCCCCCCCCATCCTAATTCCCAGGCTATTGGAGAATGTATCTGACACACTATCAGGTCTAGTCTTCCTCTTATTCACTCTCCCACATGCCAATCATTCCTGGAAACGCCCTCTCGGACACTCCTAGAAGTGTGTCTTACTAATTTCCTCCGCATTCCCTCAGCATCTCTCAATCTGGTCAAACTGCCAGTGGAGATGACCCAGCATAGTTCTCAGGAGGGAATTGGTAGAGAATGAATCTGGCCTCACCCCTAGCTCTGACATCCTGTTCAGCATTGTGATCTCATGTTCCTTAAGCTCCGTCATATTCCCAACCACCTTACCCATCAGCCCTCAGACTGGACTATGACTGAGGTCCCCCAAACTTGGACTTTCAGATTCAAAAACCTTGAGCTGAACCTCTTATTTTTAAAATAAAGCTACCAACCTAGGTACTTTGTTACAGTAACGACAAATAGGCTCGTTACTTCTCCTCAGTGTGTAGAAAGATGGCCGAGGCCACTGTAGACCTTGCCTTAGAGAAGTTTCTCCAGTGTGGGCCCCATGCTCTTCTATTTCCAAAGTGACTGATTTGTTTGCCTGTATCTGTATCTGTATCTGTATCTGTATCTGTATCTGTATCTGTATCTGTATCTGTATCTGTATCTGTATCTCTGTATCTGTATCTGTATCATCTGTGTCTGTATCTGTATCTGCATCTGCATCTGCACCTGCACCTGTATCTGTATCTATCTTTGCCTATACCTAAAATCTATATCTATCTATAGCATATATCTGTAATGTCTATCTATATCATGTCTGTAATGCATCTATAATCTATGATATATGATATCTATCTATCTATCTATCTATCTATCTATAATCTATGCCTATACCTATAATTTATATCTATGATATATAATCTATAACTAAAATCTATCATCTATATCTATATATCTTTGCCTATACCTATAATCTATATTTATCAATATCACATATCTGTAATATATCTATAACCTATACCTATACCTTTAATCTATCTCCCTGTCTGTCTGTCTGTCTGTCTGTCTGTCTGTCTGTCTGTCTGTCTGTCAGAATAGAGACCCCATGTGGGATACACGAAGAGATGAGTTCAGTTCTTCAAATTCCCTCCCGGCTACACTGTCCAGCTTCTGAAATATCAGTACAGTGTGTTACTGTTGACCTGACACACTGAACCAAAGCTCAGTAACGTACACGACAATTGTGTATACCTCACAGTGATCGTCTTTCTCTGTTGGAGTGGCATTCAGGCCAATTCTCAAATTTCCCTCTTGCCTCTTTTTTTTTTTTTTTTTTCCTTGAATACATCAGACTTAAAATTGGGCCAGGAATATTTTTCTTTCTTGATGCCTATAAATTTGATATCATAAATGATAAATAGATAACATGGAATTGTGCCAGCAGCCTCCTATGTGAAGGGTGAGCTCAGATTTTCTCTTTCTTTCTTTCTTTTTACTCTCTTATAATTTCATTTAATTGGTAAATGTTAACATACTCCAAGACGTGTACTTTGAGCCAGAACGTTCTGACTGAGGCTTAATCGTGACTATTAGAACATTCCAATTTGGGATTTCCAAGGAAAAAAAATTCTTGTCCAGTCAGGGAAACAAAAACCACACTAGATGTTTCAAACAGATGGCATTTAACACATGGGATTGGTTGCACAGAAATTGGAAAGTTGAACTTGCTCAGGAATTAGTGACGGCAAGAAGAGCTACTGGCCTAGGAATGGAGGAACCAAAGGCAAATGGTAATCTTACCTGGCCAGAGAAGGGCTTAAGGGTTGTTAGTCAGATCTCTGAGGAGGGTTCCAACCCAGGGCTTCATCAATGACTGTCACTTCACTCCCTGAGGGTTATGGCTCTGATGTGCAGTTTTCTCTGAAATGGGGCAGACCAGTCCTTTTTCTCTCTAAAGGATACAGCAAGGTTGCCGTTAGCAGTTATCAAAGGATGCTGTGGGGTTGAGTATATGGCTAAAGGGCTTGCTGCTCCAGCATGAGGACCTGAGTTTGAATCCCCAGCAGCTATGTTAAAAAAAAAAAAAAAGTCTACTATGGTGGAACATGGCTTTAACGCCAGTGCTGAAGAGGCAGAAACAGATGGATCTTGGGTGCTCAGTGGATGCAAACCAAAACATGAGCTTCAGGTTCAGTGAGGGACCCTGTCTGAATGGGAAAGGTGGATTGAGGTGGAGAGATAGCTTGGGTGTTAAGACAAGGGTGGAGAGGGCAGGCAGTCTTCCCTGTCAATCACTAGGGAAAGGACACATTATCATCAGTCTCTTTTCTTTAGTCCTTCTTCCGTCCGTCCGTCCGTCCCTCCCTCCCTCTCTCCTTCCTCCTCTATCTTTCTTCCCTCCTCCCCTCTTTCTCTTCCTCCTTTTTGCTTCCTCCTTCCTTCCTTTCCTTCTTTCTTTCCTACTTTCCTTCCCTCCCTCTCTCTTTCTTTTTCCCCTCCCATTCTTCCTTCCTCCCTCCCTTTCTTCTCTCTTTCTCTCTCTCTCTCTCTCTCTCTCTTTCATCTTACTATGTAGCCCAGGCTATCCTGGGAACTCATTTCTCCTGCCTTCACCTTCTAAGTGCTGCGATTGTAGTTCTGGACCACCTGGCAGGCTTGCTTTGAGGAAGAGGTGACACAAAAATCTTCTGGAGAGACACAGGGCAAGGAAGTGCACAGAACTTGGGTCCAAGAGGGTGACATGAGAGTCTCTGTGGAACAAGCTCCGAGTGTGTTGTGGAGGAGTGCTGTGGCCAGCACCTGTGCATGTGAGGGTGGTGGCACTGCAGATAGCTGGCAGTGGGTGACAGAGTTTCAGGGAGTCCGCCTAAGTTCCAGGTGAAGCCCAAAGAGTGACTCTCTCTTTGGCCCCCTGGGCCAGATGCAGGGATTATTGTTCAGGGCAGAGGTGGGAATTGGGAATCCATTGTCCATCTCTCACTTTTCCTTGTCTCCTTAAAGGCCTGTGTGCTGTTTCAATCATCTTGGGTTTGGTGGTTAAGCTCAGTGCTGCAATAATTGGACGAGCTTTTGAAAAGTCCCCGGCTCTTCTTTCCATATAGAGCATCGTTGGCTTGATTTGACCTTGTCATTTTGGGGGTCATAAAGGCAGGTTTAGGAAGACAGGAGGGTCCCACACCTGACTGTAGCATCCTAGGGAGGGATCTGAGGCTCCTTCTTCATACCCAAAATCTTAGCCTGCACTCGGACATGTACACCGGAGGCTGTTAGATACTGAACGCTGATTGGTTGAGTTTATTTTGTGTTCCTACCAGGGGGAATGGGATTAAAAATCTCAGGCCAGGGCTGGGAAGATGATTTCATTGGTATAGTACCTGCCATCTAAGCACTAGGACCTGAGTTTGAATCCCAAGCACCCATATAAAAAGCCAAGCATGGTGGCATGTGCTTGTAACTCCAGAACAGGGGATTCGGGGGAGGGAAGATCAGCGGAACAGGTAGTGGGGTTCATGGGTAGGCAGACTAGCCAAATAGTTAAGCTCCAGGTCAATGAGATACCCTGCCTTAGAAAAGAAGGTGGAGCCGGGCGGTGGTGGCGCACGCCTTTAATCCCAGCACTTGGGAGGCAGAGGCAGGTGGATTTCTGAGTTCGAGGCCAGCCTGGTCTACAAAGTGAGTTCCAGGACAGCCAGGACTACACAGAGAAACCCTGTCTCAAAAAACCAAAAAAAAAAAAAAAAAAAAAAAAAAAAAAAAAAAAAAAAAAAAAAAAAAAAAAAAAAAGAAAAGAAAAGAAAAAAAAGAAAAGGTGGAGGGAAGACATAGGATCTGGAGCCCTTACCTCTGCATGCATCCATTATCCAGCATGCATCAGCCCCCTCCATACATATATTCACAAAGTGCCGGGTAAGGTGCCACTAAACGTACTTTCTAAAGAAACAGAGGTTGAGGTATGGAGCCGCCATGGAGAAGACTACAGAGAGGCCAGTGGCTGCCTTAGCAAGAGCAGGGGAAAAGGCATCGTGTCAAAGGGTCTCCGCTGTGATAGTCTCAACAATTACAATAGTTCCTGGAGCGGGAAAGTTGGCTGGGCAGCTAAGTGTGCTTTCTGCTCCTCTGGCAGCCCCAGCACCCACCTTGGAAAGGACTCACAACTTCCTGGAACTCTAGTTCCAAGGGATCCAGCACCCCCATCCGGCCTTTGCTGGTACTACACACACTTTCACACACGCATGCACGTGTGCACACACACACATACCTGCACACATTCACATAAAATAAAAATAGAAGCAATCTTTTTTTTTTTTTTTTTTAAAGTTAAGATGGTCTTCAATGAGGTCTGTGCTCTTTCAGAAGCAGCAGGGAGGGTCTCAGGAACTCAGCAGAAATTCCATACAATGTGTTCCTTTTCTCACATCTGTGGGCATCTAACTCTTGGCTACTACCCTCTTAACCATGCTTGGTGTCACTGATTTTCTTGGTCACATTACTATAAGCTATAGGTGTAGGGGACATAAGCCTGGTATTGGAAGGTGGTGGGGAGACACGTTGTGTATGCGAGTGGATGTGTGTGTGTATACTCAAGTAGGCATGTATGTCTATGAGTTTGTGTGTGTGTGTCTGTGTGTGATTAGACCTGTATGTGTACATAGGCACATCTACATGGACTGGTGTGTGTGATTACAGGTATCTTTTTTGGTTAAGATCCCAGCCTTTAACAGATGAGCCATCTCTCTGGCCCCATATAGGTGTCTGTACACGTGTGTGTGTGTGTGTGTGTGTGTGTGTGTGTGTGTACACAGGCAGGCAAGTGTATGCAAGGGCAGGCTTGTGTATGAATGTGCACATTCTATGGCCGTGCTCAAACAACCCTCTCAGAACAGAAACTCCCTCCCACTCTCCCAGACCAGCGTCCTGTCCAGGCTCATGTGGGGACAGGGTGCCCTTGATGCTACCTGCCTGCCCCCCCTCAAGTGCAGCCCTTCTCCCTGGCCAAAGAGAACAGCAGGCAGGACATTTTGGTACTCACTGGTGTGGGCTGTGCTTGGTACCGTGGTCCAGTTTCCCAACCTCAGATCCCAAGAGACCCTGCATGAACAGCCCCATTTCCTGTCCTCCTGGCTCCATCTCCTCATTGGAACTAGCAATCTGCAGGAAGCTTTTTTCCAGCAGCCGGAGAGCAGCAGCCAGGAGCAGCCACAGCAGCAGCCCGAGTAGCAGCAGCAGCAGCAGCAGCAGGCAGCAGCACCCTTCAAATTGGGTCTCTAGCCCTTTAAATCTGCTCAGTTACCAAAAAAGAAGAGGCATCAGACCCTGTTAATTAAAGCTCGCCCTGGCCCATCAGGCTGAGGAGCTGCAGTGCTCTGTTCCTTCAGATGGCTTAGCGACTCTCCCCCAACTCCACAGCCATGGATCTTGGAGCACTTCTCCCGAGATCAGCAGGAGGTATGGTCCTTTCCGCTGGCTCCTGTGGCTCTAAATCAATAAGACACTAACTGCATGGACGCTGCCTGGCCCCCCTGGCTTCCCTCTTTCCCTCTTCTTCCTCTCCGGTCCCCCCCAGCTCAGGATCTAGTTGAGACAAATCAAGTCTTGATTCCCTGGGCTTTGGAGGGAAGGAAGGGGAGGGAAGGGATGCTTTGGAGGGTGGTCCTCATTTGTTTGTTTTGGCCATGGCTTCACCTAAGCTGCTCAGGTGGTCTGCAGAAGTGGGGAAAACATCTTTAGTTCTGCTCTGGCTTGTGCAAAGAAACATGTTCTCCTGGCTGGGTCCCTTGACCCTTGATGATCATGAAAAAAGGATGTTACCCTGGACTCAGTTTGCTTTTCTGAAAGAAACCCATGACCTGTCATTCAGACGGAAGATGGCTGTGCAACTTTCTCTCCAGAAATTGTCCCAGAGGTGCTCCACATCAACACCTGTCCCCATATCCTAGACTCTGAATGGTGCCAGGTTTAAAAAAGAAAAAAAAAAAAAAAAAAAAAAAAAAAAAAAGCTTGCTGTCTGTTCTCAAAGATCCTTCACCCCTTCCCTCCTGCCTTTTGAGGAAACTCACTTCTAGCCCAGTCTGAGGCTCTCTTCTAAAGGCTTGTTTTGATTTAGGAATCTGCTGGAGCCTGGCAGAGAGAAAAAGAGCAAGGGAGAGCGAGGGAGAGCGAGGGAGAGCGAGGGAGAAAGAAGATTTATTTTCTTTTCACATTGCACTTGTAAATTGTACACAGGCCTAGAGCACGTATCCATCTACAAATTCTACATTGATCTGTTTCCACCCCCACAGCCTCCCTCTGGGGCGAACCTCTCCTCTCAGCCTAGACCCAAGGAGAAGGTTTCCTTTCAGTCAGCTTCCATCTCTCCATAGATGACCCTGAAAGCCAGTTTCCTGAAGATGGTCGCTTCTATATTCTGACTACCGGGTCCCTGGATCCACTTGGCTTCGGGGCAGGGTTTCCCATGGCTGTTAACTTCTCATCAGGGAGACTCATCTAGGAAGAAAACCACCTTTGCTGATTTCTCCCAGTGACTTCTTTTTAAACCTCCTGGGTAAGGAGCATCACTTCTAACTCATAAGGAGGGAGGTGAGCTGCAACCCAGTTATGCCAGTAGGGAGGTCCCCCCACCCCCCAATTGTTAGCACAACAGAGGTCCAAAATATTTGTTTGAACAGTAGTTCCAATCTCTTCGTCAAGGTTGGGCATTTCCTCTGGGTTAAGCATCTGTTTCCCACACACCGTAGGTCCGTTGCAATCCATATTAGTAGAAAAACAAACTTCCTCTATAGCACTGAAACTCTCTGGTTAGGGGAGACTGCTCAAAGCCCTAGAGTGCAGCACATGAGTCTCTGTGACTACTGGTGGATGTGTGTGGCAATTTGAAGATCCCCCCACCACCAAAAAAAAAAAAAAAACCGGGGAATAATTGTTCTCTGGGAAAAAAAACAAAAAACAAAAACCTCAGTGGCAGAGGGCTTCATCATGCAAGATGGAGAAGCAGAGCGTGGGAAGCAGGGCATGGTGGCTTTGCCCAAGGCTGTGCTTGCAATTCCTCTGCGAACAGCTTCCCTGGGGACTGCAAACAGGACTGTGGCCATTGTCACCAGGATGAGTCCTTAGCACGCACAGCTGGAGGGTTCAGAGGTGAAGGTCCATGAGGGGGCTCCACACAATATCTCTTTCTCCTGTCCTTCCCAAAGATGGAGGTCCCCGCTGCTCTGTGTGTCGTTGTCCAACCATCAACAACCCCCTCCCAGGGACTGTTTGAGGTTTTGACAAGAGAGGCCTGGGATGGGTGGCTATCACAAATGGCATGTTTGTCCTGGCAGGGACCTAAGAACAAAAAGGAAATCAGAGGACTGTTGTTTATCCTTAACTGTTACTTGCAAGTTAATGGTGTGTGTGTTTTCAATTTACTGGTATCTGCTGGCCTTCAAGTCGAGTAAAACTTCCAGTGGGGTTTGTCCAGATCTGGCAACATGGCAATATGGCTTTTGATCTTTTAGTAGTCTTTTTATCTTCTTTTAGCACAGTGGTACTTAACCTGTGGGTTGGGACCCTTGGCTGGGGGATGTAGGTGTCAAACAACTTTTTACAAGGGTCATCCAAGACCGTCGGAAAACACAGATATTATATTATGATTTCTAATAGTAGCGAAATTACAGTTAGGAAGCAGCAACAAAATGATTTTATGGTCGGGGTTGGGGGGGTCACCACAACCCAAGGAACTGCATGAAATGGTTGCAGCATCAGGAAAGTTGAGAACCACTGCTTTAGTGGGTGTGTGCAGGTGTATGTTGTCAGCGTATGCATAAAGGTCAGAGGTCAATCTCTGGAATGCTGCCCACCTCCTTTGAGATAGGGTCTTCCACTGGCCTGGACTTGACCAACGAGGCTGTGCTAGCTGGCTAGTGGGTCTCCCGGATCCTCCAGTCTCTCTATCCGCAGGACCAGGAGTACTAGTGCACAGTCCCAGGCCTGGCATTTTTATGTGGGTTTGGGGGATACAACTCAGGTTCTTTGAGCTCTCTGGTTAAGAATGATCTAATCTCCCTTCCTTCATTTCCTCAGTGTTAGCGTTACAGGGGTGTGCAACCACACCAGGCTCATGGAGTGCTGGGAATTGAACTTGGGCTCGGTGCATTCTAGACACTAGCTTTCCCAGCTGAGCCACATCCCCTCTTCCTTCTTTTCTTTTCTTTTCTTTCTTTCTTTCTTTCTTTCTTTCTTTCTTTCTTTCTTTCTTTCCTTCCTTCTTTTTTTTTGAGACAGAGCATTTGCTCAGGCTGATCTCAAACTCATGGTGATCCCCATGCCTCCCATGTGCTAAGACGACAGACCAGCAAGCTCCACCATCTGTAACCATTAGTATTCACTACGTGACCCGAGGGGGAGCTCAGATTATTGAGGTGTTGGGGACGATAGACTGCAACCTCAGTGTGTGGCCTGGCGGGTGATCTGTTATCTGTGCTAGGTTAAAGTTGTCAGGGTTGAATGAGATAATGCAGCTGAAGTTCGTGTATGTCGTAGGTACAAGGAAAGACCACTTCCTAGCTCGGATGCTATCAATTAAGTACACATTGACGCAAGGATGCAGCCATTTAGATAACTACAGTGGGTCCTCCCCTGACTGCTGGACCGTGCCTTTTCAAAAGGCAAGGGTGACCTCTCCTATGCTGTTCTGTCATTACCTTCTCAAAGGATGGAGCAGGACCTAGGCAGGCATTTCTGCCCCATAAAAGTTAATTGAACAAATACATGATGTTCTGTGGACATTTAACCATCAATATGGGTGATTTTTAATGACTGGGCACCACTGTTTCTTACTCAGTTTACTGAAGGAATGCAGGTGAGCCAGAGAGACAGAAGAATCCCACAACGATAATAAGTGTGAGCTATCAAGCATATCCATTGGTGGAGAAATTTGAATTGTGGTAAAAGAAAACATTGCTTCCCGTTCGGAGACCTGTATCAGATGCCTGTGGGTTCTGGGTGTCCTTGATACCATTTTGACCAGTCAAGGCCAATCATATGGCAGGTGACTCCCCTTACCATGAGCTGCTGCCCACTCTTCATGTGTTGAAGAAAGCCTCTAAAAGGGAGAAACAGGTTTGGATAGAAAGATCTGCTTAAATAATTGCTCTACTGTGTAGAAGAAGTCAACCAACGTATTAAACAATAAGGTGATCTGTGTAGAGACACCCAGCACCTTTTGATCCAATAAATATTGCTTTCCAGATGTTTGTGTTGTTTAGTTTTCCATTCCTGTAAGAAAATCCCTGAAGCTGCACGGCTTTATAAAGTGGACTGTCAACAATAGAGAGTCCAAGCTACCAAATCCCGTGAACCTTGGCAAGAAAGCTATGGAATCTAACTTAGGGTCATGGAAATCTTCCTTCAAGTAAGTGACCCCTAAATTGACTCAAAGGAGTGGCACTGAGAGAACATTCTTGACCTGTAAGTAGCCAATGTACAGGTCAGAAGTTAATGAACCACTTTAGAGGGTTATAGAGATTCCAGTTGGCTATGTCATCCATAGCCTTGTGGTGAGAGGAAGGCTGGAGATGTGGCCAGATTACAAAGGGTCTTGGATTCTCTAAGGGCATGGATTTTATTTTAAGAGAGATAACTAATCTCCCCTCCATGTTCCTTCCCTTCCCTGTCTCAATCTATCTGTCTTTCTGTTTCTCTGTCTGTCTCTGTCCCTCTGTCTCTGTCCCTCTGTCTCTGTCTCTCTGTCTGTCTCTCTGTCTGTCTCTCTGTCTGTCTCTCTGTCTGTCTCTCTGTCTCTGTCTCTGTCTCTGTCTCTGTCTCTCTCTCTCTCTCTCTCTCTCTCTCTCTCTCTCTCTGTGTGTGTGTGTAGATGCTACAGCATTGCAGTGGAGGGCTGGGCTAGGGATGTAACTCTGTTGACAGAGCTCTTGCCTAGCATGGAAAAGCTCTGAGGTCCCTCCCCAGCACCTCTCAAACTGGGTATTATGGTATACATCTGTCATTCCAGCACTTGGGAAGTAGAGGCAGAAGGATAAGAAGTTCAAGATCACCTTTGACTATGCAGTTTGAGGCTAACCAAACACTACAATAGACCCTGTCTCAAAAAACAGACAAGACAAGATGAACCATCTCCCCCCTCCCTCCCATGGCATAATGAGTCTTGAAGATACTGTAAGAACTGTGGCTTTGATATTGCGTGAGATAGGATGGATGTAGTGTGCTGCCGTGGAATGCAATCCTCTTGGATAAACAGCTATCTTCACGAGATCATCCGTGCTTGGCTGCAAGAAACCATCTCAATTGAGCCTGTTGACTCCTGACATTCTCTCTTAGAAGGAGAAGGTGGGGAGGGTCATTGTGTGAATCTCTGCCCCTCTTGCAGGTAGCCTGGGGTCTTTGGAGGTGCTAGAGTACAAAGGCTAGAGGAGGTGAATTGAAGGGGCTCCATCTATGCAGTTATGGGGAAGGTATCATTCACACTAGGTGAAGATGGTGCAGAGCCATACTGGGGCTCACTCACACCATTCTACCCCTCACCTTTCTGTAAGAAAGCCCATAAACTTATTGGTGCCCTAGAGTGAACTTTGGTGGAACCATACTTTGTTTTGTTGTTGGAATCTTAGGAAAAAGAGGCAGATGCTGTTTGTATGTCTACAGGGAAGACATACACAACAGGATGGAACCTAGGGCTTCATGCACACCAGACAAGCATGGCACCAACTGAGCTATATCCCCACTCCATTGATTTTTTTTTTTTTAAAGTATGATTTATAGGGATGGTTCGTTGGATAAAGGAGCTTCCACCAATCTTGGCAATCCGTGTTAGATCCCTGAGACTCACCTGGTAGAAAGAAAGAACTGACTCCTGCAAGTTGTCCTCTGAGCTCCACATATTCCTGCCCTGTGGCGTGTGTACCCCCACCCCCAGTATGCTCTTTAAATAAGCCCAGAAACTCATTGGTTTCTCAGGAGGAACTGTGGTAGAATTGTACTTCAGTTTGTCATGGGAACCTTATGAGGAGTGGGGAGATGTTGTTTATGTTTCCCTGGAAAAGGAATTCTCACAACCATTGAACTCTGATCAAAAGCAGAAGCAAATTGAAATGAGCTTCTTCACTTCTGTGTTGAGATAGGGTGGGGGTGGGTGGGGCAGAGATGAAAGCAGACAGACAAGCTGGGATATGAGTTTATAGTCCAGGTATGCTAGCAGTTTAGCTGACAGCACGGAGTCATCTCAGAAGAGAGCTTCAGTTGAGGTATTGTTTAGATCAGGTTGACCAGTAGGTATGTATGTCCACGAGGGATTATCTTGATTGTTAATTGACATAGGTATGCCCAGTCCACCGTGGGTGGCACCATTCCCCACTAGGCAGGGGCTTCATGAGCTGCATGAGAATCAAAAAAGCTAAACTGAGCATTAGAAGTAGGCAGTATGTGTGTATCCATTTCTTTCTGTTTTTGACCGGGTTTTATGTCACTAGCTATTTGAGTTCCTGCCATGATATTCCTTCCTCCCCCCCGCCCCCTGCAGTGATGGACTTGGGCTTGCGATCCAAATATATCTTTTCTTCTCTAAGTTAATTTTTTGTCAGGGTATTTTATCACAGCAACAGAAATGAAACCAGGACACTGGGTGGAATAGAAGATGGTTGGTTAAGGGGTCACTGAGGAAGTGTGGGAAGTGCTAGGCTTCTGCTTTTCTCTTTCTAGGGAGGAGGCAAATGGGTTTGTGGGTGGATTGAGCAGCAGTGTGAAAGGAGGGGAGTGGGAAATGACTGACTCAGGCTTCTGTGACCTGAAATGGGGGACCTGTGGATGGATCAGGTCCAGAAGGGGCTCTTATTTATTTTATTTTTTAAAAGATTTATTTATTTATTATGTATATGGTATTCTGTGAGGATGTATGCCTGCAGACCAGAAGAGGGCACCAGATCTCATTATAGATGGTTGTGAGCCACCATGTGGTTGCTGGGAATTGAACTCAGGACAGCTGGAAGAGCAGATAGTGCATGTAATCTCTGAACCATTTCTCTTGCCCAGTTTAGAGTTTCTTATTTTTTCTTGGAGATATCTGTGGAGGGGGAAGTAGAGAGTGGTCAGACTTAAGTCTAGAAGGAACTCTTGGCTAAAGGCAGCCGTGTGTGTGTGTGTGTGTGTGTGTGTGTGTGTGTGTGTGTTCAGATGTGTGCACATGCATGTGAAAACCAGAGATGATCTCAGGTGTCCATGCTTACACTGTCTACCTTGGTCTTTGAGGGTCACTCACTGGGATTTGCAAGCATGCTAAGTTGGCTGCCCAGAGGGCTCTAGGGATTTACCTATCTTCTCCTAAATGCTGAGATTAAAAGTGCACCACGGTGCCTGGCTCTTTTATGGGAGTGTTGGGGATAGATCTTGTGACCTCATGCTTGCACAGCAAGCCCTTTACCAACTGAGCCATCTCCCTAGCCTTGGAGGCAGCCTTGAGTGTCATCAGAGTGCAGAGGGTATCGGGAGTCCTGTCAGATGTGATCCTCAGTGAATGATAGATAGAGGAAGACCCAACGCTGAACCCTGAGGTGTCACAGCTATTCAAATGTCAGCGACACAAAGAAGAGATAACCAAGGAAGCTGAGCAGCTGTGTCTCCCTGTTCAAGATATGCTATAGTTTAGATCTAGAACATTCCTCAGTCTTACTTGTTGAAGGCTTTGTCACCTGCTTGGGACTAGTAGGAGGAAGTGGTGTAGGTTTTAAGAGGCAGGGCCTGAAAGGGAGAGGTGTTTAAGTCATGGTGGGGTACCCTTAAAAGGGATTTATAAAATGTTCTATTTTCATACCTTTCCATGAGACAAGCCATTTTGTGTACACAGTCACACTTTCTTAGGGTTTCATTGATGTGAAGAGACACCATGACCAAGGCAACTCTTATAAAAGAAAACATTTAATTGGGGCTGGCTTACAGTTTCAGAGGTTCAGTCCATTATCATCATGGCAGGAAGTATCCAGGCAGACAGGGTACTGGAGGAGCCATGAGTTCTACATCTTGATCTGAAGACAGCAGGAGACTGTCTTCTGCAGGCAGTCAAGAGGAGGCTCTGGAAAACACTGGCCAGACTTGAGCATATATATGAGACCTCAAAGTCCTGCCTCCACAGTGACATACTTCCTCTAATTAGGCCACACCTCCTAGTAGTGCCCCTTCCCATGGGCCAAGAATATTCAAACCACCACATTCAGCATAATGTATTGCCCCAGTCCCAAAGCAGTGGGACCAGGCAAGTTTGAAAGAGGGCCCTTTCAAACTACCTAATCTCTCAGTCATTCCCACTCTAGTCTCTAGGTCCTTTGACAGTCTTTTGAAAGCCACTCTGCCTTTTTATCCTTGGTTTATATGTTTGTATTTTTGTACACACATCTGTTTATGCTCTACTAAATCTGTGATGGAAATAGATACTATTTTCATGTATCCTTATTTCCAGATCCGGCAGAGAGGCAAGATAGAAATATAAGGAGAAATAAGGAGGTACAAGAAAGGAAAGAAGACTCCAACTGGAGTCTGGCTGAAGCTTCTCACTGGTGGAGAAGCAAGATCTCCAACACTATTAATAACTGTTCAAGGCACTGAGTGGTTCTCAGCCTTCCTAATGCTGCGACCCTTTAATACAGTTCCTCATGCTGTAGTGACCTCCAACCATAAAATTATTTTCGTTGCTATTTCATAACTATAATTTTGCTACTGTAATTGTAGTGTAATTTGCAATTGTAATGTAAACATTTTTGGAGATAGAGGTTTGTCAAAGGGGTTGCAACCCACAGGTTGAGAATCGTGGGCAATGCAAACCTGCAATTTTCTAAGAATCTCTCCAGAAATCCCATTTACATTGAGGACCATGTCATGATCTTAGGTGGATCTTGGTTTTATCCTATTCAGATGATAATCCTACCCCACACGCACCTTGGAGCCCCTTATTATCTGAATTACCAAAAGGATCCACAGGAGGGCTGGAGAGATGGCTCAGGGATTAAGAACACCTGCTGTTCTTGCAGAGGGCCTGATTTTAGCTCCCTTAACTTGTGATGGGCAGCTCACAACTACTTGTAACTCTGTCCCAAGAGATCTGAGGCACGCGTGCACATGCACACACACACACACACACACCATCCTTTGACAAATTCCTACTCTGCTTCATACTGGCTCACCCTAAAATTATTTTCTCAGGCAAAGCCCAAGATTTGGCTTCACCTGAGTAAAGGTCCCTAAAAGATTAAGAAAATATCTCAGGCTGCTGTTTGGCTATTCTGAGTTATCTCTTCCCCAACCACTGCTGACAATACCATCCAACTAATTTATTTCAACAGCCATTAGCAGTGGTTCTCAACCTGTGGGTTGTGACTCCTTTGGGGGTTGCAAACCACACATCCTGCATATCAGATGTGTACATTAAGATTCACAACAGTAGCAAAATTACAGTTATAAAGTAGCAACAAAATAATTTCATGCTTGGGGGTCACCACAGCGTGAGGAACTGTATTAAAGGGTCGCAGCATTAGGAAGGTTGAGAACCAATGCTTTAGAGAAAAGCCTTGCGAGTATGTACCATGGACAGCGAAACTCAGTTCCTCAGCACTCTGAAACCATCAGATGGATGACTTCCGTCCTTGGGAAGAGGATTGGCTGGGGTGGTATTCAGAAGATTGGTGCTAGAGGCTGGTGATCCCCTTCACTTTAAAAAAAAACCATTTAATTTTACTTTCCTTTATATGTATATGCGTGTGTCTGTGTCTGTGTTTGTGAATGAACATATATATATATATATATATATATATATATATACACTTGCCCACAGAAGCCAGAAGAGGGTGTCAGATTTCCTGCAGCTGGAGTCACTGGCAGTTGTCAGCTACCTAACATAGGTGCTGGTGGGGGAAATCTGAAAGAACAGTATGTCTTCTTAACCACTAAGCTGTCTCTCCAGACCCTATTTATTTATTTTAAAATCTGTGCCCCTGTGAACATTTCCTTGGGGGCTCAGCTTGGGTCTGAAAGGTGGGAGTGGCCAGCTGTCAGGAAGAAAGGAACCACTTTACCTTGCAGCTAATACCCAAGAGATGCAGGGAATGCAGTGATCCCAGGAGAGCCATCCCATCTGTGCTTTTTGCTTCCTCCTCTGCCAGTCCTACCGTGGGGGAGAGAGCAACACTGAAGCCGGCCACTGAGATCCAATGCTGGAACATCTCCAAGCTCGTGTCTCTTCTGAGCAAGTCAGGGCTGCATCCCTCAATGCTCCTAAGAAAAAAAGGGGGAGTCCTCTGCTGCTCTGGGTGCAATCTGAAGTCCCTCTGAAGCTCTTTCCATTATCTTGCTGCTCAGAGCATACGTCAAGTGGGTTCTGTGTCCCTGGCAGGTTATTATGCACTGAATTAGTGTGGCGAAATAAAAACGAGAATAAAGCTGTACTGTACTCTTAAATTGTTAAAATTTATTATAAAATGTGCATAGTTATTAACTGATTTTTTTTTTTTCACCCACATGCTTTGGCTGGCTCCCGGAGCCGAGGAAGATGAAAAGTGACTCTTGTCAAAGCAAGGCCGAGAAACTTGGCCCTCGGAACTCTCCAGAGAGCTCCAAACGGGACACCACATTCTCACATTTGCAAGGAGCCCAGCCAGCTCCCTGGAGCTGTTTTTCCTCCCCAGGGCCTGAACGTTGTATATTTTGGTCCCCTGAGAAAAAAAAAACCAGTCTGGCTCCATCACTGAGGGCCTGCATAAATGAGGTCCTCTGTTCCCTCCCAAAGCTTACGCCTTTGGATCACCTGTCCTCTCCCATCTATCCTCAGAGTTCAGAATAGCTGTCATAAATTGGAGTTCAGCAAGTTTCTTCTACCATCTCCCCAAGCCTGTTGCCTTCTGCACCTTTACAGGTCCTAAAAAAAGAGACATAGTTTCCTCAGTTCAGTCATGGCTGGCTTCCAGTGGGTCCACTGTTGAGAAGGTGGTCCGAGTCTCCTAGAGACGAGAGCGTTTTCCCTGCCACTACACACTAAGGAAAGCTGGGAGCTGGGTTTCCTCTGCCACAGAGTAAAAAGATCCACAGAAGAACAAGGCGGAGGGGACCCTGCCTTTTCCAATTGAAAATGTTTATTGCAGTTATTTATGTGTGTGGGAAAGGGTGGGCGTGAGTACACACACGCTGTGATACACATGTGGGGGGTGTGTCATAGGACAACGTGTGTGGGAGTCTGTTTTCTTCTACTACCATGTAGATCCAAGAGACTGAACTCAGGTTGTCATGCTTGGTGGCAATGCTTTTGCCTGACGAGCCATGCCACCAACCCTTGTCTTCTGATTTTTTTTTTTTTTTTTTTTTTTTTTTTTTTTTTTGAGACAGGGCTTCATCAGATCCCTGACTGTGTTACAGAAAGGGTTTCTGGAATGAGCCGGATGAGAGCAAAGCTAGTGAGTTTGATCAGGAGAGATAAGACATGGTCCATTCTTCAGATTTAAGTGTTGGTAGGCAGGATGGGAGGGGGAGGGAGGGATAGGATCAGGGACAGGGAGATAGACACTTAGAAAAGGAGAAAGAGAGAGAGAGAGAGAGAGAGAGAGAGAGAGAGAGAGAGAGAGAGAGAGAGAGAGAGAGAGAGACTATGATCCAAGACGTGGGTTAGTTCTCTTAAGGGCTGTCAACCTTTGTTGTCTTTACATTGGCAATGTATACGATTCTATGGTTTTCTTCTTTAAAAAATTTAAAATATACTTTATGTTATTAAAAAAAAAAAAGCAACCTATGCAAATAAACACGGTGCATCACTGTGAACTAGAGCCAAAGTCTGTCCATCTCAGCAGACTTCTATAGCAAGAAAGACAAACAAGACCCTAGGGTGACAGGCTTCCCGTTCCTTTCCCATGTTCCCTCCATTTTTTTTCCCCTTTTGGTCTTTCTACCTTGCCCCAGTTTTACTGTGTAGCTCAGGTTATGCTGGAATGTGTTATGTGCCCCAGGTTAGCTTAGAACTTGTAATCCTCTGCCTCAGACTCCAGAGTATTGGGGTTACAGGTGTACAGTGGACCACTACACTTAGCATACTGTGCATTTATTGTTATTGTCGGGTTTGCTTTGAGACAGGGTATCATGTTGCTCAGGCTGGCCTCAAACTTCCTATGTAACTATGAGTGACCTCGAACCCCCACTCCTCCTCTCAAGTACTCAGACTGCAGAAACTCTCTCCCATGCTCAGTTTATGTTGTTGGGGACTGAACTCGACATGGTGAATACTTTACTCAGTCAGCTCTACTCCCAGCCCCAACTGCCCATGTCAAACTAGGCTCCAGGTTAATTTGTGGACTACGGCTCCTCATGAATGCTTTGAGTCAACAAGAGCCCTGTTGATTTACTGGCCCTGAGTCCTTATTGCCCCTGGAGGCCGTCAGCTCTCCAGACCCACCTTGTGTCTTCCTTGCCTAGATTCCTGGATTTGGCTAAGCTGGCTGGCAAGCAAGCCCCAGGGCTCCGGCCTCCACCTTCCCAGTGTTGAATTTCTCCCGCCATCTTGTGTCTGGTGGTTGAATTCAGTGACTCGTGCTTGGGAGGCAAGCAGTTTACCCACTGAAGCCATTTCTTCAGCCTAACTTTAGGATCGCCTTTGAGATCATCTGACCGACAGGTGTTTTGATTTTTGTTTGTTTGTTTGTTTATAGTAGTGGAAATAAATTTCAGAACCTTGCCCATGCTAGGCAAGGGGCTTACTACTGAGCCACACCCTAGCCCTTCAGTCTAGTTATGTATTGTCGCGCCCCGCTTGTCCAGCAAGGAAGACGCAACAAACCGGATCCTTCTCAACAGCCTTTATTGGAAGCGCTCTTTTAGGTTTCTGGGAGAGACTGACTCGAATGCCCAGAACGGGCTGCTTATATACCCCCAGCCCTGGGCATGGCAAAGCGCATGGAGGTGTCCAATTGGTCAATTTGCAATGACTCATTAGCATACTCATTAGCATACCCCGCCCGGGAGGGGGTGATTGGCCAGGTTCGTGGTACCCTAGTGGTACCTCATTTGCATGCCCCATTTGGGAGGGGCTGGAGTAAGTTCTACCTGAGCCTAAGCAGCCACCATCTTGGATTGCCCCTCAGAGTGGCTGACGCGCGCGAATGTCAGCAGCTGTCAGCCACTTTGAGGCAGGGGTGCTGCTTCTCTCAGCTGGCTGCCGCTTTTCAAAGCAGGCAGCCGCGAGTCAAAGCAGGCAGCCGCTTTGAGTTGGCGGCGGCGCCGCTTTACCAAGCTGACAGACCTGCAGTGCCTTCCAGCCATCAGGTCTGCGTCAGGTCGGCTGCTTACAATGTATGAACTTCAGAGTGCATTGTGTATCCCCAAAAGACCTGGAGAATGGAACCCGTGGTTGAGTACTTGCTCACCTGGGCACATTACGCTCCTCTTGTTTGCACAGTGGGGTCACCATCTGCCATCTGTGAGGGAAGAGGGAAGCTCATCTTTTTTAATGCTTTTTGTTGTTGTTGTTTTTGAGACAGAATCTCTATTAGTTACTCTTATTAGTTGCTGTGTCAAAACTCCAGACAAAAGTAACTTGAGGAAGGAAGGGTTTAACCCTGGCTCACAGTTCGAGGGACACACAGCCCATGGAGAAGGCAGAGTGTCAAAGTTTGTGGAGGGATGTCACGTTGCATCTGCAGTCAGGGCACACAGAGAGATGGATGCTGGTGTTCAGGTCAATTTCTCCTCAGCATTCAGTCCAGCACCCCAACCATGGGCTGGTGACTCCATATTTCAGGTGGATCTTCCCATTTTTATTTACCCAACCTAGAAAGTCCCTCAGAGATATGTCCTGATGTGTCTCCTGGGTGATTCTAGAGCCTATCAAAATGACAAGTGATTCTGTCCATCACAGTCTTGATGTATATGTAGCTCGGGTTGAACTGGACTCTATGGCCCCAGCCTTCCAAGTGCTAGCATTACAGGTGTGTACCACAGCTGCTGGCTCTGACAGCCTGCGTTTCTGCAACTTCCAGGTGACATAATTCCTCTCTCCTCCTTAGCCCCCAGTTTGAAGGAAAAAAAAATTGTACAACAGAAACGTAAGACATCTAAAGCTCCAGTTGGCTTTACCCAACATTCTGGATTTTTCCTTCATTGTCCTTGAACCTTAGAAGACTCCACAGATACTGCAGGGGGAGTAATAACTGCTTAGTCCAGATCCAGTGATGGCTTCATTTCTTTCTCATGCCCCTCGGGAGTGCGGTGTTGCGAACACGGAGGCTAACAAGATTACACGAACGCTTAATAAAGTGGAATTTGGTTAGTTTCACCGGCACCATCTCGCCGGCCAGGCAGATTTTCTAGTTTTAGATGATAGTTGAACTGCTGTTGTCATGGACAGTGATTACTAGAGAGGACTCTGGAAAGGATAACTCAACACAGCTGCGGCCCACGACAGGGAAATCGGGACTTGGCCTCCGGTTAGATATCTCCACCTTGTTCCAGAGTGGAGGCCGAGTACAGGGATGCATATTGAATTGGGAGGCATAGTTAAATGATTATGTAAACAAATGGTCAAAGACAATAAGCAAAGAGAGAACTAGACCTGGAAAGCAAGGCAGGACCGGGAATGGCGTTTGTTGGAGATGGACCCCGAGTTTTCTCTTTCTGCCGGCATGGAGGGAGGGAAGCTCCTGGAGCAGACTCAAAGGCAGGAAGTAAGATCCCAGGCTCAGCACCACTGTAAAACATGGTTCTCACGGCTGAGAGAATCAGAGAGTTTAATCTGAGGTAAACATGCCTGATTGTGGCTTGTGCGTGAGGATTCTCATTGCCTTGAATCACATGCTCCGCTGTGAAATGATCGGTCACATGGGTTTCTATTTTCATAGGACAAAAGAAAGTTATAAACCAAGGCACTTTCCAAATTTGTGGGAACATCAGTTAGGCAGGTAACAGCAAAGTGAGAAGCCTGCTGAAACCTCAAATGCTATTTGATGACATTCTTTAAAAGAATAGTTTATTTATTATTATTGTTATTGTTATCATCATTATTATTATTGATGTGTATCCACATGTGTGTTCATGTGTGTATATGAGTCGTGGCACACATGTGGAGGTCAGAGGATATCTTTGTGGAATTGATTATTTTCTTCTGCCTTTTTATGGGTTATGGGGATCAAACATTGGTCACTGGGCTTTTGTGACAACTGCCTCTAACTGTCACATCTGATGGTATTCTTAGCTTATGCGTTGGTGGAAGTTAAGGGTCCACTGACTGGATTCAGTCCAAAGATGGATGGTTGAAGGGATGTTCAAGTGAGCCGAAGATAGGTTAAGATAACTGGACCCTGGACTTCCAACATCCCGCCTTGGCACAATAGCAAAGTCCTAATTAGCTGACCAGTCTCGTGTAATCTTTAACATAGATGTAGGCATTTTGATCACAGAGATAGAGAAGAATGCCCTCCCCCCATGTGTTCTTCATGAGGAGAACATAACAGCAGTGCCCCAGGTGTCCTTCCAGGCCACCTGCCATGGAGTCTGACAGCTGCTTCTGTAGCATTTGTCTCAGATAGTTCTTCATCAGTGGGACACCTTTAAAGGGGCGACTTACTTTGGTTCATGGTTTCAGAGCATCCAATCTATGGTCATTTGGCCTCATTCTTTTGAGCCTGTGGCAAACATTTTGATAGGAAGGGTTTGGTGGAGTGAACTGCTCACCTTGTGATGCCTGGGGGTGGGATGAGGAAGAAGAAAAAAAAGGGGGCAGAGAGAGGGAGAGAGAGAGAAGACAGAGAAAGAGAGTATGAGAAAGAGATGGAGAGAGACAGAGAGAGAAAGAGAAAACAGAGAAAGAGACAGACAGAGAGACAAGACAGAGAGACAGAGACAGAGAGAGACAGAGACAGGGAGAGAGACAGAGAGACAGGGAGAGAGACAGAGAGAGAGAAGACAGAGAAAGAGAGTATGAGAGATGGAGAAAGACAGAGAGAGAAAGAGAAGACAGAGAAGGAAAGAGACAGACAGAGAGACAGAGAGAGACAGAGACAGGGAGAGAGAGAGACACAGAGAGAGAGAGAGAGGCAGAGAGAGAGAGAGAGAGAGAGAGAGAGAGAGAGAGAGAGGCAGAGAGAGAGAGAAGAGGAGAAGAGAAAGTCAGTACATAAGAACTACATTAGCCCCTTCAAAAGCACTCCCCCTGACCCTATTACCTATCTTCTTCCTGCTAGGACCCACCTCCTAAGGTTTCCACCACCAACCAAGCCTGCCATTGACAGGGGACCTATGTGGGAGATGTTTAAGATTCAGAACACATCAGGGGCCTGGTTAGGAAGAGGGCAATCCCTGTTCTCTGTAGGTCTGAGTTAATCGTTTGTGGGGATACAGGTGTTTGCGTGTACCGAAGCATGTGCATGTGTTCACACTATTTGTATAGGCATATATATGTGGAGGCCAGAGGTTATGCATGTATTTAATCCCAGCACTTGGGAAGTGGAGGTAGGCAGATCTCTGTGTGTTCTCAACCTGCATGGTCTACATAGAGAGTTTGAGGCCAGCATAGTGAAACCCTGTCTCCAAAAACATTTTAAAGGTTAAAAATATTAAATAAAAAAGTAAGATATTGCTTGAAGAAAGGGGTTCCTGTTGCTACTGCTAATAGATTTTCAAGTTATTGTCCACACAGAACAACTTAACTCTATAGGTAACAGTTCTTGTAGCAGTGTGAACGCCAAGCAATGGATTCTGAGGTAATTCTTCTTGACAGAATTTGGAGGGCAGTTGCCCAGAGCTGCTGGTTGGGTACAATCCCATATGTCTTAACAGTTGGTAGAGCAGGAGGGGGTACTGGAGTCAAGTTATGCAAACTGAAGAGGTGACCAGAACAACGTCTGGAACAGAATGCTCTTTGGGGGGCAGCCAGCACCAGACTACCTCATGAGGGCCGGCATCCCATGTGATTTGCTGGACAGTGTCCATTTTGATTGGTTGTGACCTATGTTCTACAGGTTGTTGACTGTAGCAGGCTGAGAAATGTCTCTCGAAGAACTAGATCCCTTGGGTTAAGGGATATAGCTCAGATTTTTGGTCACCTTCCTAATATGACAAAGCCCTGGGTTTGTGACCCAGACCACAGTCACCAGGTGTGGTGGGGGCATGCCTGAAGCACTCAAGAGGTTGGGGTAGGTAGATCAGGAAATAAAGGCATTCCTTGGCTACATGGAAAGGTCAAGGCCAGCCTGGGCTGTATGAGACCTTGTCTCAGAACAGAACAGAACAGAACAGAACAGAACAGAACAGAACAGAACAGAACAGAATTAGAATCCAAATTTTAAAAAATTAAATAAAAATTTACATTTATTTGTTTGTTTCTTTTTGTGTATATATATGTACCATGACATGTGTGTGGAGGTCAGAAGACAACTTGGGGGAGCCTGTTCTCTCTTCCTACCATGTGGGCACCAGGGATCAAACTCTGGCCAGTGACAAGTGTCTTTACTGGCTGATCCATCTAACCAGTCCACATATTCCATCTGTCTGTCCTTCCTTCCTTCCTTCCTTCCTTCCTTCCTTCCTTCCTTCCTCCCTCCTTCCTGCCCTCCTTCCCTCCCTCCCTCCTTCCTGCCCTCCTTCCCTCCCTCCCTCCTTCCTGCCCTCCTTCCCTTCCTCCCTCCCTCCCTCCCTTCCTTCCTTCCTTCCTTCCTTCCTTCCTTCCTTCCTTCCTTCCTTCCTTCCTTCCTCTCGTCCTTCCTTGCTTTGATCCCTGGGCTGTGCTGTGGAGACTCTGGGTTCTGTGGGGAGTATCTGAGCAGAATTGATTCATGCATTGGGTTTCCTTGAGAGGGCCGTTTACCTGGCTGGGTGGCCCATTCCTTTGGACCTCAATAAGCTGTTTAGAATTTGCCCAATTTATGTCCTTTATGGGCAAAGTTTGCTCCTCTAAGATAATGTGTGTTCATCTTCTGCAGCTCTCTCTTTCTCTTCCAAGTGTCATCAGGGTCAGAGAGTCAGGACTCTGTCATCTCTAAAGAGTTAGGCTCACCACCGGACCTTAGTAGGTCAACTAAACAAAAACCCATAGTGAAAAGCAGAGAAAGGAGATTTACTCAACCTGGTCATATCAAGAAAAGGAACAGAGAGGTTCAGGGACATTCTCTCCCACCTGCAAGTCCATCTTTGGGGTCCCGACATGAGATTTCAGTATAAAGAACAAGATGATGGTTAAGAGGGACCTTTCAGAGGACCTGAATTTACTTCCTAGTACCCACGTCAGACAGCTCACCATCATCACTAATTCCAGCTCCAGAGGATACAACGCCCTCTTCTGGCCTCTTCTGACAGCTGCATTCACATGTGCACAGAACCACACACAGATATACATTCATATACATAACTAAAAATAAAAATAAATTTTAAGAGAGATTGTGTGTGTGCTCGCCTGCACATGGGAGCATGAGCACACATGGGCACACATGCACA